>NC_067160.1:46833086-47170035 GCF_903995435.1 Acomys russatus
CCTTAGACTATAGATAAAGGGATTCAGCATGGGTGTGACCACAGTGTACATCACAGCCACGATGACATCCTTGCTATTACTGTTGTTAGGAGAAGGGAAAGCGTATAGTCCAATAATGGATCCATAGTACAGAGAAAACCACAGAGAGGTGAGAGCCACATGTGGACAAGGCTTTGAAGATACCCTTGATGGAGGGAGTTCTCAGGATGGTGGCCCCAATGTAGCCATAAGAAACCAGAATGCATATCAATGGCACAGTTATGATCACCACTCCCACTGTGAAGATAACCAGCTCATTGATGGAGGTGTCTGAGCTAGACAGCTTAAGCAGGGCAGAGAGGTCACAGAAGAAGTGGGGCAGAGTATTGTCCCCACAGAAAGAGAGTTGGGTAAGCAAGAGGGTGTGCACAAGGGCACTGGCAAAGGACAAGGCCCAGGACACAACTACTAGCAGGACACAGAGGCTCTGGCTCATAATGGAGGTGTAGTTCAGAGGGTGGCAGATGGCCACATACCTGTCATAGGCCATGGAGGTCAGAAGGAAGCTGTCAAGATCTGCAAAATATAGAAAAAAGTACACCTGGGAAACACACCCAGCATATGAGATGGACTGGCTGTGCGTCAGCATGTTCATGAGCATCTTTGGAGCTGTGACTGATGAGAAGGAGATGTCCGTGAAGGCCAAGTGGCTGAGGAAGAAGTACATGGGGGTGTGGAGGTGAGAGTCCATCCTGATGAGCAGGATGATGAGCAGGTTCCCCAGCACCGTGGTCAGGTACATGGACAGGAACAGGGCAGAGTACATGGCTTGGTCATCTGGCTGGATGGGGAGCCCCAGGAGGATGAACTCAGATGTGCTGCTCTCATTGTTCCTTCTTATACAGCTCATTTCCTCTTTTCCTGGAAATTAAAATAAAGCTGAAATGTGAAAAAGAAGTGGCTGTGGCCATTATGTAACAAAACCTCCATCATTTTTGGGCCAGTTAGTTTGTTCATTTTACCCCCTATCAACAGCTTTGGCAATACTAACAAGGCAGTGATGGAGAATCTGGGAAGCATTGTTCATGATGGAAATCTGAAGTAAGATAACTAGAATGTAAGGCCGAGAGAGTAAGTAGTTTAAAAAAAAAAAAAAAGTAGGTGATCTGCAACAGTCTGTCTTCATCACACATGCCTTAGAAATACATGTTGGCAAAAGCCTTATTTTCAAGAGTTGGATCAAAATTACAAAACTCCCCCTGGTGTCTGGAATCGGAGATCTAATGGCAAGTGCGTGCATGTTGATGCAAGAGGATTGGGGAATGAACCTAAAACGTTGACTGGCACCACATGTAATGTAGCTCCAATTCTTGACAGATATCATTTCACACTAAACATTTTCAGAATTCCTATATCCTTCCTATAGGAGGATTTTCATGGGAAACAGAGGAAAAGACAGTTTCTCTTTCAAACTGTGGTGTATTTTCCCATCTCAGTTATATCATCCTTTTTCAAGTCCTTAGAAATTCATGGCTTTTCGACTCGAATACAGGATCTTTGGGGAAAGGGGCTAGTGGAGTTCTTAGTACAACATTGCTTCTTTTCATTTTTTCTAGTCCAATTGTTCAGGCCAGTGAAATTTTCTTTTTTCATTAATTAATCAATTAGTTTACTTTACATCCCAATAGTAACTTCCTCTCTTTCTTCTCCTCCAAGTCCCACCCTTTCCCTTCCCCTCTCCCCATCCCTTCTCTTTCTCTTCTGAGAAGGGGAGAGCTCCCATGCATATCAACCCACCTTGGTATATCAAGTTGCAGTAGGACTAGGTTATGAGAGTAATTTTAACTGATATTTTTCTAATTCATGTTTCTAATTTTTTTATTATATTTTCCAATGATAACTTCTTTCTTTATCCTCAATGCTATTTGGTCTTAGAACCACCTGTGTAAATGGTATCAATATAATAAATAAACACTAATAAATGTCTATTTTATGAACTCTGATGCTCCCGGTTTGATCACTTCCCCTTGGCAGAGAGGCCCTGCAGGCACACAGAGGAAGAGGATACAGGCTATCCAGATGAGACCTGGTAGGCTGTGTTCGGATGATGGCGGGGGAGGAGGTCCCTTTCTGTCAGAGGTCTGGGGAAGGGAGTAGAGTGGAAGAGGAAGGGAGGGTGGGAAAAGGAATATGCAAGCAAGGGGATAACAATCAAGATGTAATATGAATAAATCATAATAAATAAATAAATAAGAAAAGTCTATTTTAAAACAGAATTCAGAGCTGTGAGATTGCTCACTAAATAAAGGTACCTGTTCCCTCTACACTTACATGGGATCCACTGAGCCCAAATGATAGAATTGAGAAATAATTCTCACAAGGTGTCCCCTGATTTCCACATGTATGTCATGTCTCTCTTTCTCTGTCTCTCTCTGCCTTTCTCTCTCACCCCCCCCCTTTATCTTTCCCTTCTGTGTGTGTGTCTCTGACTTTCTCTCTCTCACACACTCATGTAGATATATTCACAAGGCTGTTATACACATACACTGAATAAGTGTAATCAAATACTTGTAATAAACAAATAAATCTATATTCAATTAATATATAAGACTTATTCAATCTGAAAGCTTTGTTTGATAGCTAAGATGGCTTACATTATGATTCACCATTTATTTCTGCACATAAAGTTAATATTGCTATACAAATTTTCCGGCCTTGAAAGAATAAAATCTCCTTTAAAATTAGTAATTTTTCAACCTAAAAAGTTAAGTATTCCTTTAGAGTAATATCCATACCTGGGTATCCATACAATTGTACTATCCATTACTGTGTTACTAATAAACAGTTTGTTATAGTAAATTGCTAAGTAGTTTTCTTTTTAACATCTTTATGTGTTTTATGGATCTCTAGAAATAGAGTCAGGAGTATAGATTCTTGATTTAACAGATGGTCAGTTACAGAGGCTAATGTGGTGAGAAGATCAAATCCTAAGTGTTCTTTAGAAATAACTTTTGAGTTGCTCATTGGCTACATCTACGTAGAGGACCTAGGTCTAGTCCATGTATAGTCCTTCATTGGTGCTTGAGAATCACAAGCCCCTCTGGGCCCTGGTTAGTTGGCTCTGTTGATTTTCTTGGTGGAAATCTTGTCACCTCTAGGTCCTTTTGATCCCCCACACACACCGCTTTCCCACTACACTCCTTATGTTTTGTTCAATGTTTGGCTGTGAGTTTTAGCATCTGTTTTGAACCGCTGCTGGGTGGAGCCTCTCAGAGCACAACTCTGGTAGGCTCAGAGCTCTAGTAAGGAGAGTGAGAGCTGTCTCTGACATGGACTCTGTTGAATGCTTTTGGATCACTTCTCCCTGGCAGGACACCTTTGCCAGGCCACAGGGAAAGAGGATGATCTCAGCCTGATGCAACTTGATGAGCTGGAGGAGGTAGGTAGGGGGCTCCCCTTTTCTGAGGAATAGGAGAGGGGCATGGAGGAGGGAAGATCGGACTAGAAGGAAAGGGAAGAGAGTGCTACAACAGAGATGTAAATTGGATAAATAAATTATTCAACAATAAAAAGGAAGTCCTAATATACAAGCCTGCCTTTTGAAAGCTATGTTGATGGGCACTCTAGCTCTGTGTCTGGAGACAGTGGGTTAGAGCACATGAAAGCCAGGCAATTTGAGCCCATGTTTAGACTGGAGTGGTATAAGGTTGGAGAATTGTTGCAAAACTATATTATGGAAATCCTTTCGAGTTTATTAGAATATTCTAGTTCTAGTCTCAGAGCAGTAGGAACTATTGGCACACCCAAGAAAATGCTTAACAAGAGAAGTAACTGCATTCCTAAGTAACTTACTGTCTGCTGATTTGAGGAGCAAACTTTAAAGCAGTGCTGTCCATAAAAAACCTGTAGTTGTTTCAATAATTTAGACATCACCCACATGCTTATGCTTGCATTGTGGCAGCAAAAAAAAAAACAAACAAACAAACAAAAGGAATGAAATTGAAAGGATGTGTGATAAAAATTTGGAAGAAATCCCACCATAATCTACAGAGGATAAAAATGAGCAAAAAGGGATATTTTCACGCTTTTCTCAGGAAGTAGATACAGACTCTTTTTTAATGCAATTATTATGTATACATTTCTTGTTATGGTCTCACTTCCAAATTTAGACATTTTAAGACAAATATACACCTGCAGTTATTGGTATACTATATTAAACATAGAATTCACAGTTAACACCACCCTGAGCATATAGACTGAAAGATACAGATACTTCCTTCATCACTCAACATGTGTCTCAATACCTGCTTTTATGTGATCTCTTTGGTGATGAGAACAGACATCTTCAGCTAAAAGTAAAATAATGGTAAAAACCCATCCACTTGTTTCAAAATGACATAGAGGGTGGGAAAACAGATGGATCTTATACAGATCTCCATACCACACTTCAGCAGACAAAATAACTGTAAACAAATACCTAAGCAAGACAAACATACCAATATACCTTCATTCAATACTCCTAAAAATTGGCATGAGTTATAATTTTTAAACCTTCAAGAGGACCCAGGAGACAATACACCCATCCCCAGATCTTGGAATTAAAGATCATGGAATATAATTGCTTTAATGCGTGGAGCCCCTCTGGGACAGGAACTACTTGTTGCAGCAGACATAAGGGCAAACCCTTGGAGAACTCATGCTGTTAATGACAAAATAACCTTTAGGAACTTGGTGGCTCACAAAGAATTTTAATATTCTGGTTCTTTTGAAGAAAATGTGATTGAGTCCATAGCAAACCAAACTGAAGGTTAAAAGTGATAAGCAAGGTCTCTTGCCTCTCAACTCTATGGCATACACATGTGGGGGGTATGCACACATGTGTGAGGTGTATATGTGTGTAAATGGGTGTACACGATGCACACATATATGTAGGGTACAAAGTTCAATGTAAAGGTGTCTTCCTCAGTTGCTTTCCACTTTGTGTTCTGAGGTAGGGCTGAAACTGAAACTGGAGATCACTGATTGGCTAGATTGGTTGGTCAGAGAGCCCAAGAGATGCTCTGTCTCCACCTTGCCTGTGCTGAGATTATAGGCTCATTAGGTTTTTTTTAATTAATTTATTCTTGTTACATCTTAATGTTTATCCCATCCCTTGTATCCTCCCATTCCCCCCCCCCCCATTTTCCATTTATTCCCATCCCCTATGACTGTTCCTCATTAGTTTTTTTAAAAAGGGTATTAATTCTTTGAGAATTTCGTATATTGTAACTTCAGTTCTCTCCCCCATTTCTTCCCAGATTTACACAACTTCTTGTCCTCAAGGTTTTAAGCCCAACAAGTCTTGGTGATGCCTATATACTCTTAGATGTATGACCATTCACTTGAGCATGTTGAATTCACCAAGACCACTCCCTTGAAGAAAATCAACTCTTCCTCTTCCAGAAGCCATCATTTTCCACCAGTTACAAGTAAGACTTCATGCCCATTCCCATCCCTGATGCTAGGATTTTTGTCTGGCTTAAGTCTAGATAAGGCCTGTGAATGAGATCTCAACAACTGTCAATTTACATGTAATTGCCCGATTGTATTCATAAAAAAAAACAGAGACTGTTGATGACAGCAAGCAAGCTAATTCTTATGTGTACTTATGTGTGTGTATGTTCACCATGTATATGCACCAAGTGCTCTTAACCACTGAGCCATCATCTCCCAGCCCCAAATTAAATTTGATATTTAACTTTTTTCAAGTATCCTAAAGTAAACAGAGAGGAGTTCAAAGATTTATAGCTAGTGAAAGCACCTAAAATGTGTCCTGGTGATGGAACTATTCAAGTTCACTGATCCATCTTGTTGTGAGAATCCTGGTTTCTTGAAAAGACACAGAAATATTACGGGAATACATTTTTGTTTTAATCACAGGAGTAGGATACGGGATTGCTTCAGCTTGTCCACAGCAGCTGACTATGATTTGCCCTAAGCAGACATGATTTTGCCAGCTGCAGATAGTTTCTGCAATTGTGTGATGGTTGGAATTCTGGGAACTTCTCCTAGGGTATATAAATGCTAGGGTCCCAAAAGGTGGGATGGTTCTTGTGGTTGGTTGGTTGGTTGGTTGGTTGGCAGCTGGTTGCTGCTAGTTGCAGGTTGTTAAGTGGTCATGTGAAAAGAAGAAACAACCAAAAGAAGAAATTAGAAATCCTGACAGCAAATATCAAAATCCAGATGCTCCTAATCAGCAGGAAGTGGTCTAACAATAATGTCACTCACTTTTCCTTCTATCTTTCTCTCTCCTATCTAACATTAGGGGGTTGGAAGGGTAGAAAAAGTGGTGCAGAAGAGTAGTAGAAAGAAGAACCTACAAAGTAGCAAAAGTCCAGCTACACCATCAAGCTTCCAACTTGCAGTTTTTTTTGTTACCATTATTACTCTTTGTGAGTTTTGTCCCTTAAAAATTACTTACAGAATATAATTAAGTAAGTGAAATTTAGTCAGTGACTTTTCTCTTTGATCATGAAAGCATGAAAAACTTTTACAAAATGTGGTAGAAGGTTTTAAATTTGGTTGGTGAAAAGAGCTTGTGAGCAAAGTGACCTTGTTGCAAAACGGCAGATGTGTCTTCCTAGAAAGCACATTTTACTATAGATCGGTGGTTCTCAACAGTCCCAACGCTGCAGCCTTTAAGACAGTTCCTCATGTTGTGGCGACCCCTAGCCGCTAAATTATTTTGTTGTTACTTCATAACTGTAATGTTGCTACTGTTATGAATCATGATGTAAATGTCTTTTTTTTCTTTTTCTTTTTCTTTTTTAATTTATTCTTGTTACATCTCAATGTTTATCCCATCCCTTGTATCCTCCCATTCCTCCCCCCCCCATTTTCCCATTATTCCCCTCCCCTATGACTGTTCCTGAGGGGGATTACGTCCCCCTATATATTCTCATAGGGTATCAAGTCTCTTCTTGGCTACTTGCTGTCCTTCCTCTGAGTGCGTAAATGTCTTATATGCAACCCACAGGTTGAAAATGCTACTATAGATCATTATTATTGATCAATACAATGTCAAAAGTGTTTGATGCTATTTATAAAGAAAACAGTGAAACATCTCAACTTTAATGGAACCCAGTGCTGCATTAATTGCGTCTGTCTTAATAGAGACAGAAGGGAATCAGGTATCATAAGTGTACAATAACAAGGCTCTGGGGAACTCTGTTGTCTGACTGTTTGTATCTATAGGTGTTCGAAGTAGAATGCGTTCAACACTCTTATAGGGATTAGCCTGATAAAACATCAGCTCTGTCTCTATCGGGTCAGGTTTAAACAGAAAACATAAAATGCTTCAAATTTTCTCAAACCCTCGTCCGGGTGGCATCCGAAGAATTTTCTCAAGTCATCACTAGTTTTCCTCAAAAAAATTCATCTTTCTGGATTTTTCTCTTCATACATGAAGCTATGACCAACTGCTACAGCTTCCATTCAGCTATGACCTTGACTTGTTTTTTGCAATACTTTGTTCACTTCTTGGACCCCTCTCCATCTAGAACCCTGACATGCTTTCCTCCAAGTTTCTATCCCCTCTGCACAGCCTTTCATCTCCGTTGAATGATTTGACTCTTGCCTTGGTCTATTTGCTGTTTGTGTTTAATATTCTTTATTCAGAACCCTGAGTCCAGGCAATCCTATCAGGAGGATTATGAGTGTTTCTTCCTAAATAAATACTTTTGTGTGGCTTTCTTCTCAATGATCAGGGTAGCAGGGAGCATGGGAACTTGACTAAACTGTTACAGGATTCCAGGTCCATGGCTTGGAGCACACTTACCATAGGGCTCACCTTGCCCCACACCTGTTGGCTGACACAGTGAATGAAGAAACAGTGGTGGTAAGTAAAGGGATTAACAATTTATGGAAACACCTCACTCATGCCTTAAAGATGTGTTGAAATTTCTGAAGCCAAGATTATAAGAAGGATGATTTCATTTTTAAAGAAAAGTATAACCAAGAAATAGACCAAGAGTGGTAATGCAAAGTATTATTAAGTAGAGGCTGCCAAAAACAAATAGCCAAAATAATATGAATGTAACATTTGTATAATATCTGATTGTTTCATGGTTTTTCTCACTGTAGGCAGTTTAATATATATATGTGTGTGTGTGTGTGTGTGTGTGTGTGTGTGTGTATACATATATATGTGTGTGTGTGTAATAATATAAATGTATATGTAAAAAAATAAAACTTAAAATAAATAAATAGCATTTGGAAAGCTACCAACCTGCACTCCCAGCATACTCAGGTAATCAAGTATTCCTTCTCAAGTTTCTGAGGGAGTTAAAGACCAAGTAGCTTATTTTTACAATGAAGCTTAGTTGTTTAGGGGTTAAGATGTTTTTAGGTCTAGATAGGCATTTTAAGTTGATAATGACAATATGTGATGGAGGCTGATCTTCATTCAGAAATTTAGACACACCAAGATGTTTTCATCAATGCTGTCAACTACAAATAGCCAAAACACTAAGAATGTAGCATTTCTATAATTCCTGATTGTGTCATCGTACTTCTTGCTATAGGTAATCTATTGTACATGTGTGTAATAATATAAATATATATGTAAAAATATATATAAATAAATAAATAAAACAAAGTACTAAGTAGAATAACAAAAAGACAGAATGTAAAAACAACTTGGCCTTACACGGCCACAGATGGCTCAGTGAGTAAGAGCACCTGCACTCAAGCCTGTTGATCTGAGTTTACTTCTTAGAATTCACAGTTCAGGCTGTTCCAAACAGGACTTCTACTAAGTTTGAAGTTCTCAACATTTAGAAACTGGACAACAAATGTTATTTCTAGCTTGCTTAGACATATTTTCCAACTGTATTTGGGCCCCTACAAAGGTGTTATTTGCCCAAACCACTAGAAGAAGCCTTAAAGAGAGAATGACACCCTATTTCCCTTAAGGAGTTGGGTAGGGTTCTGGTGGTTATCTTGGGATATGGATGTTTATTTGCATTGGGGGCAAGTTATAAGTTATTATTGATCTTCTTCAGAGTGAAAACAAGATTGGACTCAGGGATTTCTCTCTTTTCCTTTATCTTTCTTTCTTAGATGTGGCAATAGGAGCTGGAAAGAAAGAAGGGGGGATATAGGAATATATAGGGATGACAGAACAAGAAGTAGATTATTGAATCTACTCCTCAACTTAAGGCCTTAACTGTTACTCACAAACAAGGTTATTTTTAATTCATTGGTGTAGAATTTTGTATATTGGTGCAAAATAAGTTTAATTTTCATACATTGGTATAGAATTCAAATTCAAGTTTATTCTTCACACACATCAAATATATTTCTTCTCTAATTTAAGGTAATGTACCCATACAATTCATTTATAATACAAGATTTACTTCCAATACTTTGAAGGTGCTATTGAAGGCCGGTTAGAAAAATTAAGTAATACAAGTTAATTGTTAGTTGATCAACTCATGGTCGTGTCAACTACTAGTCTATTTTCATTACAAGAACATACACCTTAGGTTTAACAGATAGATATGACTCTATAGATAGATAAGGTAAAATAGTTAGATAAGGCCTTCAAAAACTTGAAAGACCTGCAGAATATGACATTTAAAGATGGTTTATGATTTTAAGGATCCGTTGAAAATAAGACAGGTTAACTCTTGGCAACATCCATCCTACTTCAGGGAAGATGATGAGCATCAAAGAACCTCCTTATGGAGATGGCTTCAAGTGTAGGAAACAAGCCACTGGGGAAAATGTCCTCATTTCTGCCACAGACAGAATCCTACCTATAGGTAGGCAAGGTTGGAAACAGTCGACAGCCAAACTTTGCCAAGACGGTAAACAAGTCCTCAGTAGTTCCTGCTTCACCAATATGTGTCAGATATATTGGGCCAGAAGGCTGAAGATGATGCTCCAAATGGTATAGAGATTTTGAGTGACTGTCTGGGCAGCAAACTATCTCAGTCATTTTCTCATTTTGGAAGCTGCTATCTTGCACTTCCTGTTTACTCGGGTATTAGTTTTATTCATTCTCAAGTCTCTGAAGGGGTTGAAGACCAAATAGTTTAGTTTTGTAATTAAGCTTAGTTTTTTAGGAGTTAAGTTGGTTTTAGGTCTAGATAGAGGTTCTAAGATAGATAGAGATGAGATGTGATATTGAATCACACTCAGATTTTTTTTAAATTAATTTATTCTTGTTACATCTCAATGTTTATCCCATCCCTTGTATCCTCCCATTCCTCCCCCCCCCATTTTCCCATTATTCCCCTCCCCTATGACTGTTCCTGAGGGGGATTACGTCCCCCTATATATTCTCATAGGGTATCAAGTCTCTTCTTGGCTACTTGCTGTCCTTCCTCTGAGTGCCACCAGGTCTCCCCCTCCAGGGGACATGGTCAAATGTGAGGCACCAGAGTAACACTCAGATTTTTTGACTCACCAAGATAGGGAGGATGTTTTCTACAAGGACGCCAAATACAAATAGGTAAAACACTATGAATGTTACACTAATATAATTTCTAATTGTTTCATCGTTCTTCTTGCTATATGTAGTTTATTGTATATATGTATAACAATATAAATGTATATGTAAAAGTAATTTTTTAAAGTTAAAAATAATTAAATAAATACAGGCATGGGTGGGGGGTGCTCTAAGGCTAGTGCTTGTAGCTGTAGAGTCAACCCAACATTCTGACTATCTTTTCTGACCTCCAGATGATGTACACTCATGGAAAACCAATCCAGTGTCTCTGAGTTTTTCCTACGAGGAATATCAGGGTTTCCAGAGCATCAACAGCTGCTCCATGGACCTTTCCTGTGTATGTATCTTATAGCCTTGACTGGGAATGCTCTCATCATCCTGGCCATTGCTCTGACCCACACCTCCACACTCTTATGTACTTCTTTTTGGCCAACCTGTCCTTCGCTGACATGGGTTTAATATCCTCTACAGTGACCAAGGTGCTGTTTAATGTTCAGACTCAGCAGCGTACCATCTCCTATACAGGTTGTCTCACTCAGATGTACTTCTTCTTGATGTTTGGCGATCTGGACAGCTTCTTCCTGGCTGTGATGGCCTATGACCGCTATGTGGCCATTTGCCGCCCTCTCCACTATTCCACAATCATGAGTGCTCGAGTCTGCGCCCTGATGCTTGCCCTGTGCTGGGTCCTCACCAATGTAGTTGCCTTGACTCACACTCTCCTCATGGCTCGACTATCCTTCTGTGTTGTTGGGGAAATAGCTCACTTTTTCTGTGACATTACTCCTGTCCTGAAGCTATCATGCTCTGACACTCATGTCAATGAGCTAATGGTCTTTGCCTTAGGAGGCACAGTACTCATTGTCCCCTTTGTATGCATTGTTGTCTCCTATGTCCACATTGTATTTGCTGTTCTGAGGGTTCAAGCCCCTGGTGGGAGAACAAAGGCCTTTTTTAGCTGTGGTTCCCATCTCTGTGTGGTCTGTGTTTTCTATGGAACACTGTTCAGTGCCTACTTGTGCCCTCCCTCGGTAGTCTCTGCAGAAAAGGATATTGCAGCTGCAGCAATGTATACAGTGGTGACTCCCATGTTGAACCCCTTCATCTATAGCCTGAGGAACAAGGACATGAAAGGAGGAGTAAAGAGGCTTCTCTGTCATGAAAGAGTTTTCTCTTCTTAAAAATGAGACTACTGTTTAATGAAGAAACCTATGTCAAACAAATTTTCTTTTAATTTGCAGATGAACACATATTAGGTATGATATTGATATTTAATTAGCCTCACTGGCTTTTAGACTTCCCTTCTATGAAGTAGAGATTATAGAAAATAATATTTACTTGCTTGTATGTTTATTATTTTCTCCATTCTGTCTTCTTTTTTAGTATATTTTATTAATTTATCCATATTACATATCAATTATGTCTTCTTATTTAAGATAGGGCCTTGATGTACAACTCAGGCTAGCTTTACATTCACTGTGCAGCCTCAGTTGGCCTTTAATCACAGTTCTCCTTCCTCAGTCTCCTGGGTGATAGATTTGCAGACATGAACCTCAACACTTGGTTCAGTGGTTTCTATTTAATAAGATGAGTTGGGAGATTGAACGAGATAGGCACGGAAATGCATCTGATGCAACAACAAATGTAGTATACGCTAACAAGTGATAGCTATGGTGCTATGGATGTCATTTTTCATAGATACCACAACCCAGAAGTAACAAATGCTTCTCCAAAATCCATTTGCTCAATGAGTATTCACCGAATATTTACTATGTGTCTAGAGCTAGGAAAAAGTCTCTATTCTCATGATATTTCATCCTAGATTGTCAGTTCCTCCTTGGACATATTTGGATATAAAGGACATAAGGGACATAAAGGATAGATGCCACAATCAAAGAAATCCAAAATAAGTAAAGAATTTCTCATCACTGAATTCAGCATTTATATTTCTGTGCTGGCTATTTAACTTTCCAGTTTGCAAGGATTTCTCCAGGAATGTGGTTAAATTTCCTCACATTGCTTCTGCCCATTGCTGCTCAGACATGTTCAATGTTGAGTGTGGAGAGATGGCTCAGTAGATAAGAGCACTTGTTGCTCTTGCAGTGGATCCAGGTTCAATTCCCAGTATCCAGATCAGGCAGCTCACAACCACCTGTAAATCCATCCCAGAAAAAACAATACCCTCTTCTGGCCTTCATAGACACATGAATGAACATGTACATGCTCATACATAGACACACAAAAGTATAAATATAAATATGATACTTAACAAGAGCAAAAGGAAAATATTTTTAAATTTTTATTATAATTTATTCATATTACATCTTGACTGTTATCCTGTACCTTGTATCTTCCCATTCCCATCCTCCTTCTCTTTTCCTCCCTATTCCTTTCCCCTAGACCTCTGACAGAAGGTGACCTCCTCCCCCACCATATGACCACAGCCTACCAAGTCTCATCTGAATAGCCTGCTTCTCTTTCCTCTGTATGCCCACCAGGCCTCCCCACCAAGGGCAAGTGATCAAATTGGGGATACCAGAGTTCATATGAGGCAGTTCCTGTTCTCCCCAGAACCTTGGAGAATAAACTGTTCATTGGCTATATCTGAACTGGGGTTCTAGGTTTACTGCATGCCTTGTCCTTGATTGCTGCAACAGTTTGAACAGTCTCCACCTGGGTCCAGATCCACCTGCCTGGGATCTGGCTTCTGAACCCTCTATGTATTTCCATACCCCCATTCTTCCAAACCACTCTTAGCACTCCATCTGGAATACAGCAACAAGTCCCAGCATCTGTCCCAATCACCCACTGGGTGGAGACTCTCAGAAGACATCTACGTTGGGCTAATATACACTTAAAGGTGAGTATATACCATGTGTATCTTACTGGGTCTGGGTTACCTTACTCAGGATGACCTTTTCTAGTTCCATCCATTTGCCTTCAAATATCAAGATTTCCTTGTTTTTAATATCTGAGTAGTAGAGTAGTATTCCACTGTGTAAATGTCCCAGAGTTTTCTTTATCCATTCTTTGGTTGAGGGACATCTATGTTGTTTCCAGATTCTGGCTATTCCAAATAAAGCTACTATGAACATAGTTGAGCAAGTGTCCTTGTATGGTGGCTCATCATTCAGGTGTATGCTCAGGAGTTGTATGGCTGGTTATTCCAGTAGCACTATTCCCAATTTTCTGAGAAAATGCCAGATTGACTACCAAAGTGGTTGTACAAGTTTGCACTCCCACCAGCAATGGAGGTGTGTTCCCCTTTCTCAACATCCTAATCAGCATGTGCTGTTACTTGAATTTTATATCTTAACACATGGATAGGTGTAAAATGGAATCTCAGAGTCATTTTGATTTGCATTTTCCTGATAACTGAGGATGTTGAGCATTTCTTTAAGTGTTTCTCAGCCTCTTGAGAATTCTCAATTTAGTTCTGTACCCAGTTTTTAATTGGATTATTTGGTTTGGTAGTGTTTGATATCCTGAGTTCTTCATATATTTTGGATATTAGCCCTTTGTTGGATGTAGGATTTGTGAAGATCTTCTCCCAGTCTGTAGCCTGTCATTTTCTTCTATTGACAGTATCCTTTGTCTTACAGAAGGTTTTTAGTTCCGAGAGGTCCCATTGATTAATTGTTGATCTCAGGGCCTAAGCATTGGTGTTCTGTTCAGTAAGTTTTATCTTGTATCATTGAGTTTGATACTCCCCACCACCACTTTTTCTTCTAACAGATTTAGTGTATCCGGTTTCATGTTGAATTCCTTAATCCACTCAGACTTGAGATTTGTGTAGGGTGATAAATATGGATCTATTTCAATTTTTCTACATGTGGACATCCAGCTAAACCAGCACCATTTGTTGAGGATGCTATCTTTCTTTTTCATTGTATACATTTGGCTTCATTATCAAAAATCAAGTTTCCATAGGTGTGTGAGTTTATTTGTGGGTCTTTGATTTTATTCCATTGATCAACCAGCCTATTTATATGTCAGTACTATGCTGTTTTTATTACTGTTGTTCTATAGTACATCTTGAGATCAGGGATGGAGAATCCCTCAGATCTTTCATTGTATAGGATTGTTTTTAGCTATTCTGGGTTTTTTGTTTTTCCATGTGAAGTTGAGAATTGATCTTTCAAGGTCTGTAGAGAATTGTGCTGCTATTACGATGGGACTTGCATTGAATCTGAGGATTGCTTTTGGTAAAATGGGTTTTTTTTACTATGCTGATTCTCCCAATCCCTGAGCATGGCAGATCTTTCCATCTTCTGATATATTCTTCAATTTCTTTCTTCAAAGACTTGAAGTTTTTCTCCATACAAGTCTTTCATATATACTGGCTTGGGTAGAGTTACACCTAGATACTTTATATTATTTGTGGCTATCATGAAGGGTGTGGTTTCCCTAATTTTTTTCTCAACCCATTGGTCATTTATAATCAGGAGGGACTACTGATTTTTTTTTAATTAATCTTTTTTCTGGCCACTTTGCTGAAGGTGTTAATTAGCTGTAGGAGTCCTCTGGTGGAATTTTGAGGGTGACTTATGTACACTATCATGTCACTGTGAATAGTAACACTTTGACTTCCTCATTTCCTATGTGTATCCCCTTGATATCCTTTTTTTGTCTTAGTGCTCTAGCTGTAACTTCAATTATTGTATTGAAGAGATATGGAGAGAGTGAGCAACCTTGTCTAGTCCCTGATTTTGGTGGAATTTCTTTGAGTTTCTCTCCATTTAATTTGATGTTGGCTATTGGCCTGCTGTATACAGCCTTCATTATGTTTAGGTATGTGTCTTGTATCTCTGATCTTTTCAACATTTTAAACATGAATGGGTGTTGGATTTTGTCAAATGCTTTTTTTTTTTAATCTAAGGAGGTGGTCATGCGGGTTTTTCTTTCAGTTTGTTTATATGGTGGATTACCTTGATGGATTTGGATCTCCATATATTGAGCCTGCATGCCTGGGATGAAGACTATTTGGTCATGGTGAATGATATTTTATATGTGTTCTTGTATTTGGTTTGCAAGCATTTTTTAAAATATATTTTATTAATTTATTCATATTACATCTCAATTATTATCCCAT
The DNA here is from genome assembly GCF_903995435.1 of Acomys russatus. NCBI lineage: Eukaryota > Metazoa > Chordata > Mammalia > Rodentia > Muridae > Acomys > Acomys russatus. Next base: position 46,848,650 of record NC_067160.1, read on the forward strand.
CGCTAGTATCCTCCCATTTCTCCCTCCCTCCAATTTTCTCCTTACTCCCTTCTCCTATGACTGTGACTGAGGGGGACCTCTTCTCCCTGTATGTGCTCATAGGGTATCAAGTCTCAACTCTGAGGCAAGTATTTTATTGTGTATTTTTGCATCAATGTTTATAAAAGAAATTGGTCTGAAATTCTCTTTCTTTGATGAGCCTTTCTGTTGTTTATGTGTCAAGGTGACTGAAAGCACTCTTTTTAGTTAAAATTTATTCACTTTACATGAGCCTATTCTCTCATTTCCCGCAGGTTTCATGCTCCCTTCCTTGCCCCCCTACTCCACTAGTCCTCAGAGAGAGGAATCTCTTCTCCCCTACTAACTGAACTCAGTCTATCAAGTCCCATTAGGACTGCCTGCATCCTCTTCCCTTTGGCATGATAAGGCACTCTGCCATGGGGAAGTGATCAAAGTGCAGGCAACAGAGTCCATAGCAGGGACAACCCCTGCTCCCCTTATTAGAGGATACATAAAAAGACTGAGCTGCCTATTGGCTACATCTGAGTGGGGAGCCCAGGTCCTCTTCATGCATGGTCCTTGTTTGGTATATCAGTTTCTCCCAGCCTCCCTGGGATCAGATTTGTTGGCCTTGTTGGTCTTCTTGTGCAGCTCTACCAGTAGACTTCTAGCGACCACTTGATGAGAATATTGAAACCTCTTTTCTTATTTAATTGTAAATTTGTCTTCAGCTCTAAACTGGGCTTTCTCCCCTTCAAGAACCACATAAGTGATACTATTTTAAAATAGGGACCATAGAATTTTGATTCTTATATTTGGCTTGATGATTTTCTACTGTCTGTCTTAACAACCAAACCAACTAGGGGATCAGAGTGTGTGTTCACTTTCTGCAGTAGTAAGGATTTAGGACAATTTAGCATATAAAGGATGACCAAGGGACAGGAACACCATTGCTTGTCCATGGTCTAGTGTCTAACAGTCTTAGATTCCATCCAGCCTATTTTATTAATATTTCTAAATTTTATTTTATTGTATTAAAATTCTAAATAGATTTCTTTCTTGATATTTAATCTTGACCCCTGACCCCAAAATTTAAAAATCTTCCTCCCTAAGAATACCCATTCCTAACCTGTTGGTGGTAAGTCAATGATTTGCACCAAAGTACAGATTACTGTTAAGCCTTTGCACCTTAGTAGCACAATGTGATTTTCACTAGGATCAGAGGTGACTGATAAGTAGTCTTCTCACGCAGCTTACCTATTTAATGCATCTAATTTTATTTGCTTAGAACTCAAATTGTAAAAGAAGATGGCTTTTGACTTACTTTCCCAATTGCTAAATGTTGTTAAACATAATCAAAATTGTCTCAGCCATCTAAGTTTCCATAAAACATCTTAAACATATGTTTACAAAGCCAAAGAAAGGAACATTCCTGAGAAGTTCTGCTACTGCTTCCCTTCATTACTCTGATCTAACTGGTGTGCCTCCAAATTATGCTTTTCCATCCTAATATCATGATATTTTTTCCAGGCACTTATTGTCTGTTACCCAATGTACAATGACAAATTACCAATTGGCAGTTGGCAACCAATTGTGTAATATCTGCATTGGTTACCCAAGTACCTAAACGTGTTACTATGACATCTTGTCTCCTGCAGAGTGAGACACTTATCTACATGCCTAGATTCATATGTGATGCCCTCTCAAGTCTCATACACCTGTGCTTTAGCAACACAACCCCTTTTTAATTTCCTTGAATGTAGCATGTCGTTGTAACATCCCTGGATAATTTAATCCCTCTGTCTAGACTGTCATTTATCCAATTCACATCTCAGTCCTGAACACACTTCAAAACTCAGTGGGAAACTTTCTTAATCATTGAGGTTTTTTCCATAATCAAGGCAGTATTTCCTATATCTCCCCCTGTTCTACTTCATGTAATCATGCCAATGAGCTAAGTCTTAACTATAGAATACATGTGATAGTATGTACTTTAAAGGGTTTTTGTGAGGCTCAAAAGAGATAGCACAAATAGGAAAAGCTACTAGTGTGTGACCTGACACATAGACTCATGCAAAAAAGCATGATAACTTTATTTTTATAATAAAGTATTGTTTGCAATGTCAGAGGTATGCCTTTTTCTAGTTATATGTGAGTAGAAATAGAAACACTGCCTGCCATAAAGTAGTTAATGAGGTAAATGGCTGCCAGCTAACAGAATCTATAAGACTAGGGAAGTAACTCTCTAGCTCTCCAGACTTAGTGATAAACACGTTAATTTTATGTATATATGTGACAACCTCATTTCATTTACAGCTTCTTTATTTAAAATTACATATAGATAGATAACATATGCATATGGAACCAGTTGGAACTGATTTTGCTGGCATGGATCCATGCCCATAAGTTAATCAAGGAAATTGTGTTTTTCTTTGTTACTGTTCTTGAAGTCAAATTGCCTCAAGTCGTGAAGTGGAGCAGCTGAACTCACAACAATGTTTCTTTGTGTTACAAAACATGCAGTGTATTTTCTACTGCTGGCCCACCCTCATTATAACTTTTTTATATGAGAAGAGTACAGAACTGGAGGTGAAGGAAGGAAATGATACTCCTTTTAAATTCCCAATTCTGAGAACTTTCTACTGTTGGCATCTTCTAACAATTTCTATGAACAAACATTTCCAGGAAATAAGAGGAATGATTTAAATTATTCTAACACTGCAATTTCCAAATGTAGAGGCAATATAAATTGACAACAATACCACAGAGTTCACTTTTTACACTAAAGAGATACAAGGAAAATAAAGAATAAGTATGCCAGAATGCTCTTTGAGTAATCAAGTATTTACTGAGCACTCATTCCATGATAAGACTATGATTGGGAATTTAGTATATGGAGATATGTAACTACATCAGTTTTTGTGAGGATATGAAAGATGTCATTGAGTTGAGATTACAGCCCTGTTGAAGAGCTTCTTCAAAGCATCCTTCATGTCTCTGTTTCTCATGCTATAAATAAAGGGGTTTAACAATGGAGTCACCACTGTGTACATCACAGAAGCAACTATATCCTTGTCACTGGAAGTGCTGGATGAAGGTATAAGATAAAGTCCAATGATTGCACCATAATACAGAGCCACCACAGAGAGGTGGGAGCCACATGTGGACAAGGCTTTGCAGATCCCTTTGGTAGATGAAACTTTTAGGATGGTGGTCCCAATGCGGCCGTAAGAGACCAAAATGCATATTAGTGGCAGAGTAATGACTGTTGTTCCTGCTGTAAAAATGACCAGCTCATTGAGGGAGATGTCTGAGCATGAGAGTTTCAGCAAGGCATCCAGGTCACAGAAGAAATGAGGAATGGTGTTGTCAGCACAGAAGGACAACCGGGCCAGGAGGAGGGTGTGAGACAGAGCATTGGCACACGACAGTATCCAGGACATAGCTACCAGTAAGATACACAGCTCATCTCTCATGATGGTGGTGTAGTGGAGGGGATGACAAATGGCCACATACCGATCATACGCCATTGAAGTGAGGAGGAAGCTGTCCAGAGTAGTGAATAATATAAAAAAATACATCTGTGTTATACACTCTGCATAGGGAATGGATGGATCCTGAGTCTGCATGCTCCTCAGCATCTTGGGTACAGTGACAGATGAGAAGGAGATGTCCACAAAGGCCAAGTGGCTGAGAAAGAAGTACATGGGGGTGTGGAGGTGAGAGTCCATCCTGATGAGCAGGATAATGAGCAGGTTCCCCAGCACTGTGGTCAGATACATGGCCAGGAACAGGGCATAGAACATGGCTTGGTCCTCTAGCCTGATGGGGAGCCCCAGGAGGATGAACTCTGACACACTGCTCTTGTTATCCCTCCTCATGTTATTCTCTTTGCTGTGGACAACAGGACATTTAAAGAAGAGGGAACAAATAGATATTGATTTACATCAGGGACAAAAAATAGGATTCATTTTCATAGTGAGTATGTTACGCTATTACTCAGTCATTTAAAGTGGTTTGCACATGAAATGAGAGAATTCACCAACAAAGAAGAGATTTAACAAGTGGCATTACTGGCATTCATCAGCATCTGAAGACAAGGCAAGAGAGATCACATGATAACTTGCAGCTGTGTGCAGTCAGGAAAGCACTTCAACCGATTTAGGAGAGGGATTTGCACCTTCAAATTGTAGCATGAACTTTTGAAATGTGACTTAATTTGCATTAATAGTTAAGTCTAAGATGGACATTTCAAAGTGTTCAATAACAAAGATGTAAATAAATTTGGGTCAAAAATAAATTGCTGGAGCTACGGCACACTGGTAGATCACTCATTCTGCAAGCACAAAGCCTTAGGTTCAATCTCTCAGCACTGCAAAAACAAATAGCGTCTGCAGACAATAAGTTGCCAAAGCCTCTGTTATTCATAAATTTTGTGAGAAAGGAGACATAGCTATTAACTATGACATCAAGTAGAAATATTATTGATGGCTGTTATACATTTATTGACAGTTATACTACTTGTCAGAATTTTTTGGATAATTTCTAATCATCTCCTGATTCAGTGACCTCTCTTGACCTCATGAAAATACATAACCCAACATAAAAAGATGACTTTGTTTCTTTTGTTTCTAATCAAGAGATTGCCAAAACCAGAATCACTTGTTCCTTTTTAGCTTCCTCATTTTGGGCTTCTAGCATCTGGACCCGTCCATTAACTGAGCAGCCCAGTCAGGGCCCAAGGACCCCTAGTCATCAGTATCAAGTATCCTTTTTAAAAAATCTATCTGTGGGAGGATCCAAGATGGCGGCGAGCAGTGTGGACCGCGTTTGGAGGCTCCAGTGAACAATTCAGGGAATTGCACAGATTTCTGAGCCAGGAACACCGAGGTCCGAACATCACGGCAGCGGGAGTGCTCCACGGTTCGGAGGGACCAGGGTGCGGAGGACCTGCGTGCCCCTGCACACGGGAGGAGCGTGGTTTTTCTCTGATCGGAGCGGCAGCGGTAGAGGCAGCAGCACCAGCGGCACCAGCAGCGGCGGCTGAGGTTTGCAGCTCATAGCCTTCCGGTGGAGGCGATTGGTGTGGTGGCTGGTGGGAATTGCTGCGGGAGAGGGGACTCGGGGCAGGATTTGGGTCGCGTGGAGCCTTTGGACCCAGATTGGACTCGGCGGACAGTTCGGCCCCAGAGTCCCGGGTATTGGCCCGGCCCAGCAAACAATTCTGCCTGAGGCACTAACTCAGCGTGGCCATAGCTCCCCTGCTGTGGCGCAGGCTTAGTTGAGCACGCTGCTCCACACTAGGCACCACCTCAGCTCAGCGGCAGCTCCCCTGCGGTGACACAGTCTGGGCGGAGCACTTGGTTTCACCACAGGCGCTAACTCAGAGCAGCCGCAGTTCTCCTGCTGTGGCGCAGGCTTGGTGACGTGCTCGGTTCCATCCTAGGCACCACCTCAGCTCAGCGGCAGCTCCCCTGCGGGGACACAGTCTGGGCGGAGCACTTGTCCCACCACTGGCGCTAACTCAGAGCAGCCGCAGTTCTCCTGCTGTGGCGCAGGCTTGGTGACGTGCTCGGTTCCATCCTAGGCACCACCTCAGCTCAGCGGCAGCTCCCCTGCGGGGACACAGTCCGGGTGGAGCACTTGTTCCACCACTGGCGCTAACTCAGAGCAGCCGCAGTTCTCCTGCTGTGGCGCAGGCTTGGTGACGTGCTCGGTTCCATCCTAGGCACCACCTCAGCTCAGCGGCAGCTCCCCTGCGGTGACACAGTCCGGGCGGAGCACTTGTTCCACCACTGGCGCTAACTCAGAGCAGCCGCAGTTCTCCTGCTGTGGCACAGGCTGGACAGAGCTCTCGGTTCCACCAGCTCTAAGACTCTGGTTGGACACAGTGTACAGTTTGAATCCAGAATTCCTGGCTGAGATTGGTGGTCAGTTCGGGCCCTGAGTCAATAACTGACCACAGCACGCACTTTGGGCCAAAAGGCCCTAGTGGAGCTTGGTGCGTAGTCCCAGCCCAAAAATTCTGGCTGGGCCCTGTGTGCATTTTGGGCCCAAAATCCCTAGCTGAGCTTGGCAGACGGTTCTGGCCCTGAGAATCTAGCTGAGTTCTGCCTGTGGTTCGGTCCCAGTGCTCCTGGCTGGACTTGGCAGGGAACACAGAAGGCTGTGGATACCTTGGCCTGACCCAACGCTCATTCAGAGACCCAGAACAATTGCAGGATCCACAGCAGAGAGGGACTGAGGATCACTGGCTGTGAGAGACCAGAACAACAGGGCTAACCTCCTAACATCCACACCAGTGAAGCTTTGAGCTCGCAGCCTAGGGAAATTGTAAGAAAACAAGTGAATCTATCATCAGACACCCTCCATTCAACTCTGGAAGCTACCCAACAAAAACAAAGACGGCAAGATGTCTAAAGGACAACGAAAAAGCATACACAAAAAACCCCAAAACAACATGGCGTCTCCAGTTTCCAGCTATCCCAAAGAAAACCACCCAGAGAACTCAAATACAACGGAAATACAAGAAAATGACCTCAAATCCTTAGTAATGAGGATGATAATGGAGGAAACAAATAAAATTCGTAATCAAATGCAGGAAGACGCAGACAAACAGGTGAGAGACATAAAAGAAGCACATAGAGTGGAACTGGAAAAATTGCAGGAAAATGCAAACAACCAGATGAAAGAAATAACTAAAACGGTTCAAGCTCTGAAGACCTATAAAGAGGCAATGGAAGAAACTCAGGAATATACAAAAAATCAGATGAAAGAAATCAAAAAATCAGTTCAAGATCTGAAAATGAAAATGGATTCAATGATAAACACACAGACAGAAGAAAAACGAGAACGTGAGACCTCAGAGAAGAAGGCGAGCAACACAGAGGTGAGCTTTTCTAACAGAATCCAAGAGATGGAAGAACGAATCTCAGGGCTAGAAGATACAATCACAGATATTGAATCAACCATTAAAGAAAATGCCAAATCTGGAAAACTCCTGACACAAAACATCCAAGAAATTAAGGACACCATGAAAAGAAGAAATTTGCGGATAATAGGCATTGAAGAAAGAGAAGACATCAGACTCCAGGGCCCAGAAACTATTCTCAACAAAATCATAGAAGAAAATTTCCCCAATCTAAAGAAAGAAATGCCTATAAACATACAAGAGGCCTACAGAACACCAAATAGAATTGACCAGAAAAGAAAAACTGCCCGCCACATAATAATCAAAACACAAAACATGCAGAACAAAGAAAAAATATTAAAAGCTGCAAGGGAAAAGGGCCAAATAACATTTAATGGTAAACCTATCAGAATTACACCTGACTTCTCAGCAGAGACCATAAAAGCCAGAAGGGCCTGGACAGAGATCCTGCAAACCCTAAGAGAACACAGATGCCAGGCCAGACTACTTTACCCAGCAAAATTATCAATAACCATTGATGGAGAAAACAAAATATTCCATGACAAAAACAAATTCAAACAGTACCTATTCACAAACCCAGCTTTACAGAAGGTACTAGAAGGAAAACTCCATCCCAAAGGGTCAAGCTACAACCAAAACTACCCAGGAAATAGATAACTATCCCATGGCAAAAACACAACTACACAAACGCTCGACTGGAAACAACATCAAAATTAAGACTCTTAACAGTCACTGGTCATTAATATCTCTCAACATCAATGGCCTCAATTCTCCAATAAAAAGACACAGACTAACCGAATGGGTACATAAACAAGACCCAACATTCTTCTGCATCCAAGAAACACATCTCACCCATAATGAAAGGCATTACCTCAGGGTAAAAGGTTGGAAAAAAATATTCCAAGCAAATGGTCACAAGAAGCAAGCAGGTGTAGCCATTTTAGTATCGAACAAAATAGACTTTCAACCAAAATTAATCAAAAGGGATGAGGAAGGACACTTCATACTCATCAAAGGTAAAGTCAACCAAGATGACATCACAATTCTGAACATCTATGCTCCCAATACAAGGGCACCCACATATATAAAAGATCTCCTAAAAAAGCTTAAACCACACATCGATCCCCACACAATAATAGTGGGAGACTTCAACACCCCACTCTCACTGAAGGATAAGTCATTGAAACAGAAACTAAGCCGAGAAATAACATCATTAACCAATGCCATGGGTCAAATGGATCTAACAGATATCTATAGAACCTTTCACCCAAACAAGAAAGAATACACCTTCTTCTCTGCACCCCATGGAACCTTCTCCAAAATTGATCACATCGTAGGTCACAAAGCAAGCCTCAACAGATACAAGAGGATTGAAATAATACCTTGTATCCTATCAGATCACCATGCTCTTAGGCTGCAATTCAACAACAACAGAAATAACAAAAAGCCTACACGTTTGTGGAAACTAAACAACTCTCTGCTAAATGACACCTGGGTCAGGGAAGAAATAAAGAAAGAAATCAAGGAGTTTCTGAAATTCAATGAAAATGAAGAAACAACATACCCAAATTTGTGGGATACATTGAAAGCAGTGCTAAGAGGAAAATTCATAGCACTAAGTGCCTTTAAAAAGAAATTGGAAACATCGCACATAAGCATCTTAACAACACAACTGGAAGCCCTAGAAAAAAAAGAAGCAGAAACACCCAAGAGGAGTAGACGCCTGGAAATTATCAAACTCAGGGCTGAAATTAACAAATTAGAAACTAAGAAAACAGTCCAAAGAATCAACAAAACCAAAAGCTGGTTCTTTGAGAAAATCAACAAGATAGACAGACCATTAGCCAAACTAACTAAAAGGCAGAGAGACAGTATTGAAATGAACAAAATCAGAAATGAAAAGGGAGACATAACAACAGACACTGATGAAATTCAAAGAATCATAAGATCCTACTTTGAAGGCATATACGCCACAAAATTTGAAAATCTAAGGGAAATGGACGATTTTCTTGATCAAGTTCACTTGCCAAAGTTGAGTGAAGAACAGATAAACAAGTTAAATAGTCCCATTTCCCCGACAGAAATAGAAGCAATCATCGATGGTCTCCCAACCAAAAAAAGCCCAGGGCCAGATGGTTTCAGTGCAGAATTCTACCAGACCTTTAAGGGCGAGCTAATACCGATACTCTTCAAGCTACTCCAAAAGATAGAAATGGATGGAAAATTACCAAATTCATTCTATGAGGCCATAGTCTCATTGATACCTAAACCTCACAAAGACTCAACAAAGAAAGAGAATTTCAGACCAATTTCTCTTATGAACATAGATGCAAAAATACTAAATAAAATACTTGCAAAACGAATACAGGAGCACATCAAAGATATCATTCATCATGACCAAGTAGGCTTCATTCCAGGCATGCAGGGATGGTTTAATATACGGAAATCCATCAATGTAATCCATCATATAAACAAACTGAAAATAAAAAACCACATGATTATCTCCTTGGATGCAGAGAAAGCATTTGATAAAATTCAACACCCATTCATGTTTAAAGTTTTAGAGAGATCGGGGATACAAGGCACTTTCCTCAACATAATAAAGGCTATATACAGCAAGCCAATAGCCAAAATCAAAGTAAATGGTGAGATACTCAAGGAAATTCCTCTCAAATCGGGAACAAGGCAAGGCTGCCCACTCTCTCCATATCTCTTCAATATAGTACTCGAAGTTCTAGCCAGAGCAATAAGACAACAAAAGGAGATCAAGGGGATCCAAATGGGAAAGGAGGAAGTCAAATTATCCCTCTTTGCAGATGATATGATAGTGTACATAAGTGACCCTCAAAACTCCACCAGAGAACTCCTAAAGCTGATAAACACCTTCAGCAAATTGGCTGGATACAAAATTAACTCAAAAAAGTCTGTAGCCTTCCTATACACAAATGACAAGCTTGCAGAGGAAGAAATTAGGAAAACCACACCCTTCACATTAGCCACAAGCAATATAAAATATCTAGGAGTTACCCTAACTAAGCAAGTGAAGGACTTGTATGAAAAAAATTTCAAAACTCTGAAGAAAGAGATTGAAGATGACCTGAGAAGATGGCGTGATCTTCCTTGCTCATGGATCGGGAGAATTAACATAGTAAAAATGGCCATCCTACCAAAAGCAATCTACAGATTCAATGCAATCCCTATCAAAATAACTACACAATTTTTTAAAGACATTGAAAGTTCAATTCTGAACTTCATATGGAAAAACAAAAACCCAGAATAGCTAAAACAATCTTGTACAATAAAAGATGCTCCGGAGGAATCTCCATACCTGATCTCAAACTGTACTATAAAGCAATAGTACTTAAAACAGCATGGTACTGGCACAGCAACAGGCTGGTTGATCAGTGGAATCGAATCGAAGACCCAGATATGAATCCACACACATATGGTCACTTGATTTTTGACAAAGAAGCCAAATCCATTCAATGGAAAAAGGATAGCATCTTCAACAAATGGTGCTGGTCTAACTGGAGGTCTATGTGTAAAAAAATGAAACTGGACCCATATTTGTCACCTTGCACAAAACTCAAATCCAAGTGGATTAAAGACCTCAACATAAAACCAGAGACACTAACTCACTTAGAAGAAAAAGTGGGAAAGAGCCTGGAACATATTGGCACAGGAGACAACTTCCTGAACAGAACACCAACGGCCCAGGCCTTAATGTCAACCATTAATAAATGGGACCTCATGAGGCTGAGAAGCTTCTGTAAGGCAGGAGACACTGTCAAGAGAACAAAGCGACAGCCTACAGACTGGGAAAAAATCTTCACCAACCCTACATCTGACAAAGGTCTAATATCCAAAATATATAAAGAACTCAAGAAATTAAACACCACCAAACCGAATAACCCAATTGAGAAATGGGGCTTGGAACTAAACAGAGAATTCTCATCAGAGGAATATCAAATGGCTGAGAAACACTTAAAGAAATGCTCAACCTCCTTAGTCATCAGGGAAATGCAAATCAAAACAACTCTGAGATTCCATCTTACACCCATCAGAATGGCTAAGATCAAAAATTCAAGCGACACCACATGCTGGCGAGGATGTGGGGAGAGAGGAACACTTCTTCATTGCTGGTGGGAATGCAAACTAGTACAGCCACTTTGGAAATCTATCTGGTGCTATCTCAGAAAAATGGGAATAGGGCTTCCTCAAGACCCAGCTATTCCACTCCTTGGAATATACCCAGAAGATGCTCCAGCACACAACAAGAAAATTTGCTCAACCATGTTCATAGCAGCCTTATTCATAATAGCCAGAACATGGAAACAGCCTAAGTGTCCCTCAGTAGAAGAGTGGATAAAGAAACTGTGGTACATATACACTATGGAATACTACTCAGCTATTAAAAACAAGGAATTCCCGAAATTTGTGGATAAATGGATTGAGCTAGAAATGATCATAATGAGTGAGTTAACCCAGAAGCAGAAAGAATCAAATGGTATATACTCACTTATATCTGCATACTAGCCCAAGGGGCATGTCCCACGAAAGCCTTCACTTACCAGGAAACTGGGACAGAGGGGAAGGCATCCTATTGGGACTCTAAATGAGAGACGCATGGGAGAACAGCAAAATAAAAGGATCCAGAGGGTCCTAGAAATCTACAAGTAGAACAATATGATAGGCAGATTTGGGCCCAGGGGTCCCGCTCAAACTAAGGCACCAGCCAAGGACAATACAGGAGGTAAACTTTAAACCCCTTCCCAGATCTAGCCAATGGTCAGAATATTCTCCACAGTTGAGTGGAGAGTGTGATACGACTTTCTCACATACTCTGGTGCCTCACATTTGACCATGTCCCCTGGAGGGGGAGATCTGGTGGCACTCAGAGGAAGGACAGCAAGTAGCCAAGAAGAGACTTGATACCCTATGAGAATATATAGGGGGACGTAATCCCCCTCAGGAACAGTCATAGGGGAGGGGAATAATGGGAAAATGGGGGGGGGGAGGAATGGGAGGATACAAGGGATGGGATAAACATTGAGATGTAACAAGAATAAATTAATAAAAAAAAAAAAAAAAAAATCTATCTGTGGCCTTCCCTGAAGCCTATTGTCTTCCATTGGAAATACTCTATAGCATAAGTTACCAGTGCTCGGGTATGTAGGAAAAAGAGTTGAAGACCTATGTTTTGGTTGTTTTAAGAGCTCATTTAAAGCCCAAATCAATGCTGAATGCCTGCTCCACACACTCAAAAAGTGAGCAAGGCGGGGTGTCAGGCTCTCATTGTAGTTCTCATGCACACGAGAAGCTGGACCAGCTTATGAGGTTAGTGTCTCTGACAACTCATGTTTTCCTTTAGTCTTCTTTCTGGTTTGAGCATCCTCCAATCCCACATCGGCACATTATGTCCTCTTGCCCCTTATTGAAGAGTAGCCAAATTACCATGATGAGAATCCTGAATAGTCAAGAAGACAAGAATACCTAGCCTGAGTCCCCAAGATGTCACTGCTCACAAGTATTTTGAATCTGCAGGGTTCTGTGGTCTGAAGGATGAAGCACAGAGGCTGTGCACACCATTGTATGCTGAGACAACAATCCAAAGAGGAAAAGAGAGAAAATGAGAAGACTGGCCACCAGGATTCAATGCAGTTTATCACTACAGTGGGTTCTATACATAAGAGTCATTCTTAAATTTTTTTATTATCATTTTGAATTCAATTACAAAAGAAGATTCCCTTATGACATCTTCATACATACTTCATTTTGGTTGATCTCTCACTTCCCATACCTTTCTCCTTGCTCTTCATACATGACTAACCTATTCCATTCCCAGTATTATTCATCCTTCTTTAAAATTAATAGGTAATTAAGTAAGTATTTAAAATAGAAAGAATGTGTTTTGATGAGCATGCAGTGGCTAAAGTTAAAAACCGAGAAACTAAATATAATATGAGATTAAGACATCGGTTAAAAAGAAATTTAGATATGAAATATGTCAAAGTGTTGGTATTAATGATAGCTTGATAGTTGATTGTTTATAGTCACTATTTGCTTCTAACTTGAAAAAATTATATTTTTTCCAAAATGTAATCAAAATATACTGTATGAAATTCTCCAATAATACTTAAAAACAGAAAAATATTTTCCCATTTTTCTCTGTAAGTGCTTTTTATTTGTATTAGTTAAAAACATTTTCTTCACTCTAAAAAATTGTCTAGAGTACCTTTATGAATCAATAAGTGTCAGACTGTTCTAGGGAATGGAGGCAGAAAATTAATGGACTCTAACAGAAAGTTGGAGAATGAGGACAGTGTTTACTAACTTGAGCTTTCTAACTAGATATATTCTTCATATACTTTCAGTGCCATCTTAAATGAGAATGTTGAAGAAAGTTAACACTGGACTAGTCACTCACTAGCTACTCTAAATAATCATATACCATGATACCTACAAAACATAAATGATGATATAAGGCCCCCAGATAGGCTGTGTAATCAACTATCTCAGCCACTCTTCTTCAATACCTAAGCCTTTGGGGTGAAATTTGAGAGACTTATTGGCCAGTGATGACTGATACATCCCTGTCTTTTGGAACTAGGAGTAAAAAGTTACTTCATCAAGAGCACAGACACTTGCTGAGCACCTGGACACACACATACACACATACACACACACACCTGATCTGAAATTCATGCTTAGCCTACCCAGCTCTCAGAAACTTCTTGGCTCACCTGTAGGAGATCCAGTCACCCTCATGGCCCAAACCCCTCAGTGACAGAGAAAAGTCTTGAGCCTGTATCTTAACCTTCTAAATTCATGGGATTCAGAAACACATGTGTCAAGACTCCACTCTCTACACCACAGAAAATACACAATGGACTGGAAACCAAGCTTTCAGCTAGAGAAAGCTGTTAAAGATGTACTGACTTTCCAATTTCCTTCTGACTCCCTCCAGAACAGAAGCCCTAGGGCAGTGGTCTCTAAAGTTGGATATCCAGGAGAATCACCTAGGGAACTTGTTAAAGAGTGCAGCTCCAGAGGCACTTATTCATTCATGAGCTTTGAGGTCAGGTCATTCTCAGCCATGTGTTTCTAAGGGCAGACTTTGAGAAAACTGTCCAAGGAAGAATGCCACCTTGCCTGTAAATGTGAGCCTAAGGGGAGATGGGAAGACATTCTCAGCCACAGTCAGATTTCTCCACACTAGGTCATATTGGGAAAGTTTTTCAAAGCGAAAATGCTTTTTTTATTTGATACTTAGAAAATTAATTTCCCTTTATGCCAAAAATCTAGATAATACAGGCATGAGAGCAACTATTCTATTGTTAAGCTGCTAAAATCCTGCAAAATTTGGTAATAAACACATATTATTTGGTAATAAACACATATGTTTATATAAGTAGAATTTATAGTGTCTTTTTATACAACAATTTAATGTCATTATATCTGTATTTCCAGGTCTCCATATTATTACATTTGAAAACTAACAGTTGTACAAAATCGAATCTGATGTTCTCAAATATTTCAGGAGACTAAACAGGGATTCAGAAGTTCTGGGAACTGTAGCAATACTTTTGGTTGCAAACCCTTTATGTTGTTGTAAAGGATGGCTGTGAAAGAATATTGTAGAATAGGGATCGGCAGACAGTTTTCAAATGTTAGTAGAAAGTAACTCTTTTAGGCCTTGTGAAGCACATGGCTGTCTTGAAACTACCTCAGTTGTACTATTGCAATGTGATATTAGCCATTGATATGTGAGTGACTGTGGCTGTGTCCCAATAAACTCATGGGAAGAGAGCATTCCTTCCACTTACCCACAGCCTGGGATGCCCATGGCACCACTCTTGTCATTATGAATTAGTGTGGTACGTCCTAAAACTTTTTTAAGGGATTATAGCAAATAAATATTTCTTCACAAGGCTCTTTTCATGTGTTTTCCATGATACTGTATGTATTATTACTTTTTACTCTTGTTGCTACATAAAAATTTGTAGATACATAAAAATTATTATGGAAATTGAAAAATGTTAAAATATTTTAATTTATTTATTCAGATTATAACTCGGTTGTTATCCCATCACTTGTATCCTCCCATTCCTCCCACCCTCCTACTTTCACCCTTCCCTAGTCTATGACCCACTTTATCATCATAGGCCATCAAGCCTCATCTTGGTAACCTGCTTATTCTTTCTTTGAGTGGCACTAGGGCTCCACACCAAGGGGAGATCATCAAATATGGGGCACCAGAGTTCATGTCAGAGCTAGTCCCTGCTCTCAACCCAACTGTGGAGAATGTCCTGTCCATTGGCTAGATCCAAGTAGGGGCTCAATGTTTACTACTTGTAATGTCCTTGGTTAGTGGAATAGTTTGAACAGATACCCATGGGCACTGATCCACCCATTATAAGGTTCTTCTTATAGGTTTCTAAGATCCTCTGAATCCTTCTATTTCCCCATCTCCTATATTTTTCCTACCAAGAATCCCAGTGTGATGTCCTCACATCTATCCCAATCTCCTGGTAAGTGAAGACTTTCATAGGACATCATTTTTGGGCTAGTGCCCAATTATAACTGAGTATATAGTAGATGATTCTTCCTGCTTCTGGGTTAACTCACTCAATATGACTGTTTCTAGTGCCATCCATTTGTACACATATTTCAGGATTTCCTTGTTAATAGCTGAGTAGTATTCCATAGTGTAAATAAACCACAGTTTCTTTATCTATTCTTCTACTGAGGGACACTTAGGCTGTTTCCAGGTTCTGGCTATTATGAATAAGGCTGCTGTGAACATGGTTGAGCATATGTCCTTGTGTGGTGGAGCATTTTCTGGGTATATTCCAAGGAGTGGAATAGCTGGGTCTTGAGGAAGCCCTATTCCTAGTTTTCTGAGAAAGCACCAAATAGATTTCCAAAATGGTTGTACAAGTTTGCATTCCCACCAGCAATGAAGGAGTGTTCCTTTTTGTCCACTTCCTCACCAGCATGTGGTGTCATTTGAATTTTTTGATCTTAGCCATCCTGATGGGTGTAAGATGGAATCTCAGAGTCGTTTTGATGGCATTTCCCTGATGACTAAAGATGTTGAGCATTTCTTTAAGTGTTTCTCAGCCATTTGATATTCCTCTGTTGAGAATTCTCTGTTTAGTTCTGAGCCCCATTCTCTCAATTGGGTTATTTGGTTTGGTGGTGTTTAATTTCTTGAGTTCTTTCTATATTTTGGATATTAGATCTTTGTCAGATGTAGGGTTGGTGAGGATCTTTTCCCAGTCTGTAGGCTGTCACTTTGTTCTCTTGACAGTGTCTCCTGCCTTACAGAAGCTTCTCAGCCTCATGAGATCCCATTTATTAATTATTTACCTTAAGACCTGGGCTGTTGGTGTTCTGTTCAGGAAGTTGTTTCCTGTGCCAATGAGTTCCAGGCTCTTCCCAACTTTTTCTTCTAACCAGTTTAGAGTCTCTGGTTTTATGTTGAGGTCTTTGGTCCACTTGGACATGAGTTTTGTGCAAGGTGACAAATATGGGTCTAAATGCATTTTTCTACATGTAGACACCCAGTTAGACCAGCACCATTTGTTGAAGATGCTATTGTTTTTCCATTGGATAGATTTGGCTTCTTTGTCAACATTCAAATGACCATAGGTGTGTGGGTTCATTTCTGGGTCTTCGATTTGATTCCATTGATCCACCAGGCTATTGCTGTCCAGTACCATGCTGTTTTAATTACTGTTGCTCTATAGTACAGTTTGAGATCAGGAATGGAGATTCTTCCTGAGGATATTTTATTGTATAGGACTGTTTTACCTACTCTGGTTTTGGTTTTTGTTTTTTCCATATGAAGTTGAGAATTGATCTTTCAATTTCTTTGAAAAATTGTGTAGATATTTTCATAGAGATTGCATTGAATCTATAAATTGCTTTTTGTAAGATGGCCATTTTTACTATGATAATTCTCCCAGTCCACAAACAAGGAAGATCATTCCATCTTCTCATGTTATCTTCTGGGTTTATTCCAAGGAGTGGAATAGTTGGGTCTTGAGGAAGCCCTATTCTCAGTTTTCTGAGATAGCACCAGACAGATTTCCAAAGTGGCTGTACTAGTTTGCATTCCCACCAGCAAAGAAGGAGTATTCCTCTTTCTCTGCATCCTCGCCATCATGTGGTGTCACTTGAATTTTTTTATCTTAGCCATTCTGAAGTAATTTACAGATTCAATGCAATCCCTATCAAAAGACCTACACAAATTTTAAAGACATTGTAAGATCAATTCTCAACTTCATATGGAAAAACAAAAAACCCAGAATAGCAAAAACAGTCCTATATAACAAAAGATCCTCTGGAGGAATATTCATTCCTGATCTCAAGGTGTACTATAGAGCAACAGTAATTAAAACAGCATGATATTTGCACAGCAATAGGATGGTGGATCAATGGAATCGAATCGAAGACCCAGAAATGAATCCACACACATATGGTCACTTGATTTTTGACAAAGAAGCCAAATCTATTCAATGGAAAGAGGTTAGCATCTTCAACAAATGGTGCTGATCTAACTGGGTGTCTAAAGGTAGAAAAATGCAATTGGACCCATTTTTGTCACCATGCACAAAACTCAAGTCCAAGTGGATTAAAGACCTCAACATAAAACCAAAGACACTAAATCGGTTAGAAGAAAAAGTGAAGAAGAGCTTGGCACACATTGACACAGGAGACAACTTCCTGAACAGAACACCAACAGCCCAAGACTTAAGGTCAACAATTAATAAATGGGACCTCAGGAGGCTGAGAAGCTTCTGTAAGGCAGGAGACACTGTCAACAGAAAAAACTGACAACCTACAGACTGGGAAAAGATCTACATCTCACAAAGGTCTAATATCCAAAATATAGAAAGAACTCAAGAAATTAAACACCACCAAACCAAATAATCCAATTGAGAAATGGGGCTCATAATTAAACAGAGAATTCCTCACAGAGGGATATCAAATGGCTGAGAAACACTTAAAGAAATGCTCAACATCTTTAGTCATCAGGGAAATGCCATCAAAAGAACTCTGAGATTCCATCTTACATCCATCAGAATGGCCAAAATCAAAAGTTCATGCCCCTAGTATTCTTGAAATTACTAGAGAATCTCCGATAGATCGATTTTGCATTAAAAAGCTTATTTTATGATATAATTGTTATTTTTGTAGCTTGAGAATTTCTATGCACCCATATATGTGTTTTGATAAAGAGAACCTTAACTGAAAAAAAAAAAACCCTCCATAACATCCAGCTGTAAGGCATTTTCTTAATTAGTGATTGACAAGAGAGGGCCCAGCCCATTGTAGGTGGGTCATCCCTGGGCTGGTGGTCCTGGGTTCTATAAGAAAGTAAGCTAAGCAAGGCGTGGGAACATGAGAAGCCCTCCCCCACGGCCTCTGCATCAGCTCCTATCTCCAGATTCCAGCCCTAATTGAGTGCCTTTGTAAGCTTCCTTCAGTGATAAACAGTGCTGTGGAAGTGTGAGCCAGATAAACACTTTCCTCCCCAAGTTACTTTGGTCATGGTGTTTCATCACAGCAACACCCTAACTAATAGTAACCAATAGAAACCCCATCTAAGACACCTACCAACATTCTCTCCCAAATTCTTTATTCCCCCCCCCCCTCCCCTCTCTCTTTCTTCCCATGGAGTCCACTTAGTGATGCCAGCTTGTGCATGGGTATAGGGGCCACCTACTGGATCATAGACAGCTTCGATAATGGACCAAATTCTTCATTAAAGCTGACTCCCCAACTCCTGAAAGCCATCAATTGCCAATAGCTCCTCAGCTAGGGGTGAGAATTCATGCCTGCTTCTGCTATCTGTGCCAGGTTTTTGTCTGGATTGATCTTGCACATGTTTTGTAAATGCTGTCTTAGCTTCTGTGACTTCATACATGACCCTGCCTGTTGTACTTGAAAAATTTTTTCCCTGTGGCCTTCCACTACCTTTGGTTCTTATGATCTTTGCATTACTTCTTCCTCTATGATCTTTGAGCCTTTGGAAGAAAGGGAATGTAGAAGGAATAATTATTCTTTCTATATTAATTAATACAGGAAATTATCACAGCAGCAGTTTTCATTAAACAGCTAGTTTCCCTGTGATTCACATAGAAAGACTGATTTATTATTAAGCTGTGGGTATTATGCTGGGCAGATTCTGAGCTCTTCTAATCCTAGTACCTGTAAAACCCACATAAAAGTTCATCATTTGCCAATCTGATGATTCTCAGGCAGCTTCTGCTCCATCAGTCCGTGCTCACAGCCACATGCTCATTGTGAGCAGATTACACCTTCATGGGAGAGCTCAATTGACAATCCTCAGATTCCTGACCCTTAACTTTTTTGGCTTACAAATTCATCAACTTGTATTCATTTGTAGCTACAGAAGAGGAACATATCCACACCAAGGAAAATATGAGAATGACATTAAAGCACTAAAAATAGGAAAGGAAAAAAAAATCCTCATTTCTGTATGACATGATTTTATATTTCATTGAGATCTAGCAAAGACCCTTGGCTGGGTCTCACTCAAAGGTTCATATTGAAGGCTTGGTCCTAGGGTGGCAGTGCTATAAGATGAGAAAAAGTTTAAGAAGTAGGGTTTGTGGCAAGGGTGTCTGTTAGACTTCCTGTTGTTTCCTGCTAATGACACAAGCAGGCCTTTCTCCCATACACTCCCAACATGACATATTTCTTCAGCACAGGCAGGAAACAATGGAGACAATTGATCATGGGATAGAACCTGTAAAACTGGGATAAAATAGTCTTGGACTCCACAAGTTTACTGTCTCAGGTATTTTGTGGTAGTGGTGGACCTATGATTAATATAATATCCTTGATGTTGAAGACACATGTTTAGGTGACTCTGAGCAGCTCAGTGCCTGCTCTGCTTCCCTGGCCTTTTCTCCCTGGCCCCCATGCAGGCTCATCCCCAAGGACTGGCAGGAATTGAAGCTAATTATTCTGCTTCATTCTTTTCCTAACCAGAAGCTCTGGGACTCTCCTTCTGGCTTTTGGTATCCTGCTTATATTCAGGAGCTTAAGGTTAGATGGAGAAAAGTCAGAAGGTCGTGGGATAATATAAGATGTCTATTGATCGTTTTGTTCTTGGTAGCCTTAATGAAACCCAAGGGCTCAGAAAAGTGGGTTATCAGGTGCCTGAGCAAACCAAGGGCTAGGAGAGATCATTGGGAGCTGAGGTCTCTTGGAGGGCAAGGTGTGTCTCTGTGTACTTCATTCCACCTCTCTCTCTGTCTCTCTCTGTCTGTCTCTGTCTCTGTCTCTGTCTCTGTCTGTCTGTCTGTGTGTGTGTGTGTGTGTGTGTGTGTGTACGTGTATGTTATGTAATTGACTAGTTTACCCCTCTCTAGATCCAAAACACACAGTTCTGAATTATACCCATGAGAGTAGTCCATTTATTTCTGTTTGGTAGTCTCCAAATCAGTCCATTTGGTCTAAAATATTTTCCATGCTCACATTCTGTCCCCTCCTTCATTTTCATCTATGTGCAGACACAGTCAAATAGAGGACACTGAAAGGTCTGAAGACATAATATGTATGTAGCAGCCTGAAATCATGTTCTGTATTTTCTTGTTTTTACACATGTGGGCATGTGTGAGCTTGTATTTTGTGAATTATGCTTGGTATTTGATTGCATGTCCTTGAGAGGGGAGAGAGAGAGAGAGAGAGAGAGAGAGAGAGAGAGAGAGAGAGAGAGAGAGAGAGCCTGTGTGTGTGTTTGCATGCATGCATGAGTGTGTGTTGCCATTTTGATCATTTCAAGGTAACGTTTATTTTTGTGCCTGTGAGTAAAAAGGTATCAGAGATTCGCTGACTAAACACCTTCATGTATGTCAGTGGCAACCAGAACCATTATTCTGAGTGGGCTGTGCACATGTGTGCACTGTGTAGTTTTTGTCTTCCTAAGATTTGAGGTATATCTATGTAACTGATATATTTGTGTATGACTTTGTATTTTGGTTTCCTTTGTGTGTGTGTGTGTGTGTGTGTGTGTGTGTGTGTGTGTGTGTTTCATTCCTCTGATATGTGATTTTTCTGTATTGTTGAATGTAATGAGTTGATTTTTAAGTGACCGTGTGTGACTAGTTATGCATTTTGTGTTATGCCTCTGTGGGTGCCATCCTCCCTCCAAGACTACAGTAGCTAGTGAGAAACCACAAATCATCAACACAAGTGTCCGCATTAGTGTGTGCACTCACTGTGCATTTCTGTTTCACTCATGTGGTCTCAGAGGCTTTGATTAGTCCCTGGAGAGTCAAATATGCCTTGGTGGCCTTTCAACAGTTGTGATTCTCCATTGGGCAGAAAGGCTTATATATGTTTCATTATCATGAACTCATTATAAGGGTTCAGTTTAAAAACAGATTCCTCATTACTCAAGGACAGTGACCATCTCAACTTTTAGAAGCATTTTGTGGGCTAAGTGAGCCAGTGTATATAAAGTATTCAGTGCCATGTTTGGTTTATTGTAGTCAGTAAAAAGAAATTATTATTGTCTTTTCCAGGATTCAATGTCTGGGTGGTGGGGGCTCATTAGTTCACTACTCCCAGGGGAAAAACGATAGAAACCAGAGGAAACTGGCCTATTCAGACTGGCTTTCACACCTCAAGTTGCAGGCTGAGTGCCTCCTGCAAGATCTTGCCTATAGTAATGTTCAGGGTTCATGAGTGGTTTCCTCTGGCTTTCTGAGGTGATACAGACTCTATTAGTGAGGAGCCAGGCCTCTGCATTGGCATCAGCTCACCATCTTCTTTGGGGACTATGTACAGTAATAACCTATGCCTTGGTGAGGTGCAAGTTCCTGCAGGATGACTTGCTACAATGCTCTGTCCAAGTCATGTATCCTTTCACAATATCTCAGTCCAAGGTCAAGTTCAATGAATTTGTTTATTTGTGTTTCTCTCCCCCAACCCTATCTCTCTGTGTATGTGTATGTGTGTGAATGCATGAGTGCCACAGAACAGGTATGAATGTCAGGGGGCAGACTTGGACTTGGTTCTCCCCTCTCACCACATGGGTTCCAGGGGTCAAACTCAGGCCATCAGGTTTGGTGAAAGGAACCTTTATCCACTAAATCAGAGGTTCTCCATCTTCCTAATGCTGCAACTCACACAGTTCCTCATGTTGTGCTGACCCCAGTCACAACATTATTTTTGTTGCTAGTTCAAAACTATAATTTGCTACTTTTATGAATCATAACATAGTTTTTTTGGACATAGATGTTTGCCAAAGGCGCCCAAACCACAGGTTGAGAACTACTGGCTCCAAATGTATGCTTACTGCTTTGAAAGAAGTTTAAAAGTGGAAATATTTTGTAAACTGCACTATGTATAAAATATCATTTCACCCTTTTGTAGAGCTTTTGAAAAGAGTAGTGGGCACTGTATAGCATCCTTGGATATTTGGGTGAGTGATGACTATGATTCTACTACTCTACTACTCTACAGGAGAGTTTGATAGTCAGTTAAATGCTGCTCAGCTAGCACTTAGCGGAACTTAACCTACTGACTGTATGTATGCATATGTGACTGTGTTAACACTCCGCTGCTTATTATTTTTAAAACAAGAAATATTTTACACACTTATTGCACATTTTATTTAGTCATCACACAACTTTAAAGGTAATATGTAAACGGATAAGTGATATAAGCAACACATAGTTTAGGTATGTGTGGTGTTCTGTACGTTTGTTTGCGTTTGTGTTCTATTATCTCTTTAAGTTAACCATTTTCTTGACTATTTTCAATATTTTATTTAGAGTTTTAACAGTTCTACATAGATTGTTCAAACTTACCTGGTCTAGATTTTTTTTTAAACAATAGAAATGGCTATATTTATTCTTCTTACATTTTGCATTTGTTGTGCACCATTGTCTCTGAAAAACTACTCTCTATATTTTCATACTCCACTGCAAGATAAGAACACAGTTATCTTTGCTTCCAGTGTGTGATGGTTTGAATGAGAATGGTCCTATAGGCTCATACACTTGCATATTTGATCCCTGGTTGTTGGAATTGTTTAGGAAGGATTAGGAGGTGTGGCCTTGTTGTAGGAGGCCTGTCACTGCCGGTAGGCTTTGAGTATTCAAAAGCCCACAGCATTCTCAGTGTTGCTCTCTTTGTCTCTTGATTGTGAATCAGGTATATAAGCTCTCAGCTGTGGCTCCAGTGCCATGCCTGCTCACCAACATGCTCCCCACCATGATGGTCATGGAATTTAAATCTCCAAAACTGTAAGCCTCAAATAAACTCTTTCTTTAATAAGTTGCCTTGGTTGTGGTTTTTTTCTATTAACTTATTTATTCACTTTACACTCTTATTAAAGCTGCCCTCCTGTCCTCCTGCTCCCACTCTCACATGCCCCTCCCCCTGAGAACGGGAGCCCCTCCACCAGCCCTCGTGGGTATCAACATACTTTGACATATGAAGCTTAGGGTACATATATGCTACATATGTGTAGGGGCCTAGATCCAGCCATGCACACTCTTTGGTTGGTGGTTCAGTCTCTGTGATCCCCCAAGGGCTTAGGTTAGCTGACTCTGTGGGTCTTCTGGTATCCTTGACCCCTCCTTTTCCCTCAGTCCTTTCCACCACTCTTCCACAAGATATCCTAAGATCCACCTATTGTTTGGTCATGGATCTCTGCATCTGTTTCCGTCAGCTGCTGGAGGAAACCTCTCAGAAGACAATTATAGTAGGCTCCTGTTTGAAAGCATAGCAGAATAAAATTAATTGTGTCAAAGGTTGGCTCTCTCCCATAGGATGGGTTTCGAGTTGGGCCAGTCACTGGTTGGGCATTCTCTCAGTCTCTGCTCCATCTTTATCCCGGCACATCTTTTAGGCAGGACAAATTTTGGGTCAAAGGTTTTGTGGGAGGGTTGGTATTCCCCTCCCTCCACTGAATGTCCTGTCTGGCTACAGGAGCTGGCCATTTCAGGATCCTTATCTCCTGCTGTTACAAGTCTAATCCATGGTCACCCCCATAGACTCTCAGGAGCCTCTTGCAACCCAGGTCTCCAGCTCTTCTCCAGAGATGCCCTTTTACTAATATTCATTTTTCTCCCAGCTCCCTCCCCTCTGCTCTCCCCATATTTGATCCCAACACCTGTTTCCCTCCCAACACCCTCTTTCATCCAGTTCCACCATCCACTTCCACTGTCTATTATATTTCCTCTTCTGAGTGAGGTTTAAGCATTCTTTCTTGGGACCTCCTTGACATCCTTGGGTCTATGGGCTGTAGCATGGTTATCATGTACTTTATGGCAAATATCCACTTATAAATGAGTACATACCATGCATGTCTTTCTGGGTCTGGGTTACATCACCCAGGATGATATTTTAAGTTCTATCAATTTCCCTGCAAATTTCATGATCTCCTTTTTTAAATTTTTAAATTTTTTTTAAATTTATTCACTTTACATTCCAATCATAGCCTCCTTCCTCATCTCCTCCTGATCCCACCTTACCTCTCTGTTTCCCCTCTGCTTGTACTCAGAAATGGGGAACCCTCCTCCCATATCAACTGACCCCAGCCTTTCAAGTCTCATCTGGATTGCCTGTATCCTCTTTTTCTGTGGTCTGGCAAGGCTGCTCTGCCAGTGGGTAGTGATCTAAGAGCAGGCAACAGAGCCCATGACAAAGACAGCCCCTTTCCCCTTACTAGTGGACCTGTACCAAGAATACGCTACCTATGGTCTACATCTGAGTTGTGGGCCGATGTCATCTCCATGCACGGCCTTGGTTGGTGTATCAGTCTCCACAGATCCCCCTGGCCCAGATTTGCTGCCTCAATTGGTCTTTTTTTGTGGAGTTCTTGTCCCTCCTAGGTCCTACTACCTCCCCACTCTCCATAATATTTCCTGTTCTCTGCTCAAAGTTTAGCTGTGATTCTCAGCATCTGCTTTGATCTCTTGTTGTGTGGAGTCTTTCAGAGGAAATCTATGGTAGGCTTCAGTCTTGTTCCCTCTCTTCAACTGCTTATGGTGTTTATTCTATTTGTCCTTCTGAGTGAGAAGTAGACATCCTCTCTAGGGTCTTCCTTCTTTAGGTCTGTGGACTGTAGTTGGTTATCCTGTATTATGTGGCTAATATCCACTTATAAGTGAGTATATACCATGTGTGTCCTTCTGGGCCTGGATTACCTCACTTAGTATGATATTTTCCTCATCCATCCATTTGACTTCAAATTTCATGCTGTCTTTATTTTTAATAGCTGAATACTATTCCAATGTGTAGATGTACCACAGTTTCTTCATCCATTGTTTGCTTGAGGGACATCTGGATTGTTTCCACTTTCTGGCTATTATGAATATAACTTCTCTGAACATGGTTGAGCAAATGCCCTTGTATGCTGGAGCATCTTTTGGGTATAGCTGTGTCTCTAGGTAGAGCTCTTCCCAATTTTCTGAAAAAGTGCCAGTTTGATTTCCAAAGTGGTTGTACAAGGTTACACTCCGACAAACAATGGGGAGTGTTCTCCTTTCTCCACATCCTCACCAGCATGTGATGTCACTTGAGTTTTTTGATCTTAGCTAATTTGACAGGTGTAAGATGGAATCTCAAAGCCATTTTGATTTGTGTTTCCTTGATGACTAAGGATGTTGAGCATTTATTTAATTCCTTTTCTGCCATTTGATATTCTTTGAGAATTCTCTGTTTATCTCTGTACCACATTTTGTAATTGGATTATTTGGTTTGTTGTTTAATTTCTTGAGATCTTTACATATATAGGATATTAGCCCTCTGTTGGCTGCAGGGTTGGTGAATATCATTTCCCAGGTTGTTGTTTTGTTTTAT
The DNA here is from genome assembly GCF_903995435.1 of Acomys russatus. Classification (NCBI taxonomy): domain Eukaryota; kingdom Metazoa; phylum Chordata; class Mammalia; order Rodentia; family Muridae; genus Acomys; species Acomys russatus. The sequence continues at coordinate 46,874,436 of NC_067160.1, forward strand.
TGACAGTGTCCTTTGCCTTCCAGAAGCTTTCCAGTTTCATGAAGTTCCATTTATTAATTTTTCATCTTAGAGCCTGAGCTGATGGTATTCTGCTCAGGAAGTTGTCTCCTGTGCCAATGAGTTCAAGGCTATTCCCCACTTTCTCTTCTAATAGATTTAGTGTTTCTGGTGTTATGTTGAGGTCTTCGATCCATTTGGACTTCAGTTTTGTGCAGGGTGATAAATATGGATCTATTTGCATTTTTCTACATGTAGGCATTCAGTTAGACAAGCACCATTTGTTGAAGATATCTTTTTTCATTGTGTGGTTTTGGCTACTTTGTCAAAACTCAAGTGTCCATAGTTGTGAAGGTTTATTTTTGGGTCTTCTATTTGATTCATTGATCCATCTATCTGTTTTTTTTTATATATTACTGTTGCTCTATAGTATAGAGTATAGCTTGAGATCAGAGATGGAGATACCTCCAGGGTACCTTTTATTGTACAGTAGTGTCTTAGCTATTCTGGTGTTTTTCCACATGAAACTGATAATTGTTCTTTCAAGGTCTGCAAAGAATTTTGTTGGCATTTTGATGGAATTGCACTGAATTGCAGATCGCTTTTGGTAAGATGGCCATCTTTACTATGTTAATTCTACCCATCCATGAGCATGGGAGAGTTTTCTGTCCTCTGATATCTTCTTCAATTTTTTTCTTCATAGACTTGAAATTTTTTATGCAAGCCTTTCCCTTGTTTGGGTAGAGTTATACTAAGACACTTTACATTTTTTGTGTGGCTATTGTGAAGTGTGTTGTTTCCCTAATTTCTTTTCCATCTCATTAGTCTTTTGTATATAGGAAGGTTACAAGCTAATTTTGTATCCAGCCACTTTGTTTATCAGCTGTAGGAGTTCTCTGATAGAAATTTGGGGGTCACTTATGTATACTATCATATCATCTTCAAATAGGGATACTTTGATTTCTTCTTTCCCAATTTGTATCCTCTTGATCTCCTTTAGTTGCTTTATTACTCAAGCTAGGACTTCAAGTACTATATTGAAGAGATTTAGAGAGAGTGCATAGTCTTGTCTTGCCCCTGATTTCAGTGGAATTGCTTTACATTTTTCTCCATTTAGTTTGATGTTAGCTAGAGGCTTGTTGTATATTGTCTTTAGTATGTTTAGGTATGTGCCATGTATCCCTGATCTCTCTAAGACTTTTCACATGAACATTTGTTGGATTTTGTCAAATGTTTTTTCAGCATCTAAGGATATGATCATGGTTTTTTATATTTTAGTTTGCTTATATGGTGAATTACATTTATGGTTTTCTGTATATTGAACCATCTCTGCATGCCTGGGATAAAGCCTACTTGGTCATGGTGAATGATATTTTTGATGTGTTCTTGGATTTGGTTTACAAGTATTTTACTGAGTATTTTTGTATCAATGTTTATAAGGGAAATTTCCCTGAGTTCTCTTTCTTTTTTGAGTCTTTGTGTGGTTAGGTATTAGGATGACTGTGACTTCCCCGAATGAATTTGGTGAAGTTTCTTCTGTTTCTATTTTTTGGAATAGTTTGAAGAATATTGGTATTAGCTCTTCTTCGAAGGTCTGGTAGAATTCTGCACTGAAACCATCTAGACCTGGGCATTTTTTGGTTGGGAGATTTTTGATGACTACTTTTATCTCCTTAGAGGACATAGGAACATTTAATTTATTTACTGATCTTGATTCAACTTTGTCAAGTGGAATCTATCAAGAAAATTGTCCATTTCATTTAGATTTTTAAATTTTGTGCCACATAGGCTTTTGAAGTAAGACCTAATGATTCATTGGATTTCCTCAGTGTCTGTTTTCATCTCTCCCTTTTCATTTCTGACTTTGTTGATTTGGATATTATCTCTCTGCCTTTTAGTTAGTTTGGATAGGCATTTGTTTATTTTGTTGATTTTCTCAAATGACCAGCTCTTTGTTTTATTGATTCGTTGATTTGTTCTCTTTGTTTCTGATTTACTGATTTCAACCTTGAGTTTTTCCAGCTTTGTACTCCTTTTGGATGTGTCTGCTTTTTTCCTAGGGCTTTCAGGTGTGCCATTTAGTTGCTTGTATTTGATGTTTCCAATTTATTTATGAAGGCACTTAGTGCTATGAACTTTCCTGTTAGCACTGCTTTCAATGTGTCCCATAAGTTTGGGTAAGTTGTGCATTCATTTTCATCATATTTTAGGAAGTCTAATTTCTTCTCTGATTCAGTTGTCACTGAGTAGAGAGTTGTTTGCTTTCCATGAGTGTGTAGGCTTTTTGCTGTTTCTGTAGTGTTGAAGTCCAGCATTAGCCCATGGGGATGGCCTGATAAAAATACAAGGGACTATTTCAATTTTGTTGTACCTGTTGAGGCTTGCTTTGTCAGTGACTATATGGTCAATTTTGGAGAAGGTTTTGTGATGTGCTGAGATGAAGAAATATTCTTTTCTGTTTGGGTAAAAAGTTCTGTAGATTTCTGTTAAGTTCATTTGACTCATGACATTTATTAGCATCATTATTTCTCTGTTAGGTTTCTGTTTTGTTGACCTGTCCTTTGGTGAGAGTGTGTCTTTGAAGTTTCCCATTATTAATATGTGGGAACTGATGTGTGGTTTAACTTTATTAATATTTCTTTTCCAAATGTGGGTGTTCTTATATTTGGAGCAGCTGTTAAGAATTGAGATGTCATCTTGGTGGAATTTCCCTTTGATGAGTATGAAGTGTCTTTTCTCATCTCTTTTGATTAATTTTGGTTGAAAGTATATTTTATTGGACATTACAATGGCTATTCCAGCTTGCTTCTTGGTTCTATTTGGTTGGAAAACCTTTTACCAGCCCTTCACTCTCAGATAATGTTCATCTTTGTGGCTTAGGTGTGTTTTTGTATTCAGCAGAATGATGGGTCCTGTTTACATATTGAGTCCATTGATGTTGAGATATTAATGACCAGTGACTGTTAGTGTCTTTCATTTTGATGTTGGTTATAGTAGTGTGCTTGTTTTCTTTTGGTTTTGCTATAGTGAAGTTATTTATATCCTGTGGATTTTTATTTGAGGGAGGGCTGTACCTAACCTCCTCAGATGGGAGTTTTCCTTCTAGTATCTTCTTTAGGGCTGTATTTGTGAATATATATTATTTAAATTTTGTTTTGTCCTAGAATATTTTTCTTTCTCCATCTATGGTGATTGAAAGTTTTGCTGGGTATGGTAGTATGGGCTTACATTTGTGATCTCTTATAGTCTGCAAGATATCTGCCCAGGTCCTTCTGGCTTTTAGAGTCTCTCTTGAGAAGTTGATAGGACTGCCTTTATATGTTGCTTGATCTTTTAGCCTTTTAATATTCTTTCTTTGTTCTACACATTTAGTGTCTTGACTATTATGTAGCAGGAGGATTTTCTTTTCCGGTCCAATCTCGTGTTCTGTAATCTTCTTGAATGTTTATAGGTATCTTTTTCTTTAAGTTGGGGAAGTTTTCTTCTTTGATGTTCTTGAAAATATTTTCTGGGCACTGGAGCTGGGAGTATTCTCCTTCTGTTATTATTATTCTTAAGTGGTTTTTCATAGTGTTCCAGATTTCTTGGATGTTTTGTGTCAGGAAGTTTTCAGATTTAACATTTTCTTTGACCAACTTATCAATTTCTTCAATTGTGTCTTCTGTGCTTGAGATTCTGTCTTCGCTCTCTTGTGTTCTGTTGGTGATGATTACTTCTGTTGTTCCTGTTCTCCTCCCTATGTTTTCCATTTCTAGGCTTCCCTCAATTTATGTTTTCTCTATTGCTTCTATTTTTATTTTTATGACTTGAACACTTTTATTCTTTTTTCTTTCATGTGTTTAATGGTATTTTCCTGTATATCTTTAAGAGAGTTATTCAGTTCCTATTTAAAGGCCTCTATTATCTTTATAAGATTGGATTTAGGGGGGAATTCCAAGATGGCGTCAACCAGTATGCACCGTATCTGATCTACTCCAAGGAGCCCAGGGATGTGAATGGAGCCACAGACTGCTGGAATTGTAGGTGAATGGGGCCCCAAACTCTGCAAACCACCAGTGGGCCTACCCCCGGGACAAGCAACATCCCAGAGGTGCTAAACGCACTCCCCAAGCTCTGGAACAGAATCCACATGCAAACTGCAGCCGGCATATAAAACACAAACTTGCTGTTTGGGGAGGGGATTTTCCAGAGCCCCCAGCCAGAGGAATCTCAGGGAATAGGGTGAATTTGCCCTTGGATCCCTCCATCCAAACAACCCCACACTGCAGAGGTCACCCGCCCAGGCCGAGTGGAAACAAAGGCGGCAGGACCCACCAAAAACAGCTAGAGTGGGCCTGCATCTCCTTAGATGCAGAAGAAGCATTTGACAAAATCCAACACTCATTCATGTTTAAAGTTCTGGAGAGATCAGGAATACAAGGCACTTATCTAAACATAATAAAGGCTATATACAGCAAACGAATAGCCTACATTAAATTAAATGGAGAGATACTCAAGGAAATCACTCTAAAATCAGGGACCAGACAAGGTTGCCCTCTGTCCCCATATCTCTTCAATATAGTTCTTGAAGTTCTAACCAGAGCAATAAGACATCAAAAGGAGATCAAGGGGATCCAAATGGAAAAGGAAGAAGTCAAATTATCCCTATTTGGAGATGATATGATAGTGTATATAAGTGACCCCCAAAATTCCACCAGAGAACTCCTACAGCTGATAATCACCTTTAGCAAATTGGCAGGATACAAAACTAACTCAAAAATGTCAGTAGCTTTCCTATATACAAATGGCAAATAGACAGAGGAAAAAATTAGGAAAACTACTCCCTTCAAGATAGCCACAAGCAATAAAAAATATCTAGGAGTAACTCTAACCAAGCAAGTGAAGGACTTATTTGAAAAAACTTTAAACCTCTGACAAAAGAGATTGAAGATGACATCAGAAGATGGAGGGATTTACCTTGTTTGTGGATCCAGAGAATTAACATAGTAAAAACGGCCATCTTACCAAAAGTAATTTACAGATTCAATACAATCCCTATCAAAATACCTACAAAATATTTTGAATATATTGAAAGATCAATTCTCAAATTCATATGGAGAAATAAAAAACCCAGAATAGCAAAAACAATCCTACACAATAAAAGATCCTCCGGAGGAATCTCCATACCTGATCTCAAGCTATACTAAAGAGCAACAGTAATCAAAACAGCATGGTACTGGCACAGCAATAGGCTGGTGGATCAATGGATCCGAATTGCAGACACAGAGATGAATCCAAACACATTTGCTCACTTGATTTTTGACAAAGAAGCCAAATCTATTCAATGAAAAAAACGATAGCATCTTCAACAAATGGTGCTGGTCTAACTGGATATCTACATGTAGAAAAATGCAATTAGACCCATATTTGTCACCATGCACAAAACTCAAGTCCAAGTGGATTAAAGACCTCAACTTAAAACCAAAGACATTAATTCAGTTAGGAGGAAAAGTGGGGAAAAGCCTGGAACACATAGGCACAGGAGACAACTTCCTGAACAGTATACCAACAGGCCAGGCCTTAACGTCAACAATTAATAAATGGGACCTCATGAGGCTGAGAAGCTTCTGTAAGGCAGGAGACACTGTCAGCAGAACAAAGCGACAGCCTACACACTGGGAAAAGATCTTCACCAACCTTTCATCTGACAAAGGTCTAATATCCAAAATATATAAAGAACTCAAGAAATTAAACACCACAAAACCAAACAAGCCAATTGAGAAATGGGGCTCAGAACTAAACAGAGGATTCTCAACAGAGGAATATCAAATGGCTGAGAAACACTTAAAGAAATGCTCGTCCTCGTTAGTCATCAGAGAAATGCAAATCAAAACGACACTGAGATTCCATCTTACACCCACTCAAGTGACACCACATGTTGGCAAGGATGTGGAGAGAGAGAAAAACTCCTTCATTGCTGGTGGGAATGCAAACTAGTAAAACCACTTTGGAAAGCTATCTGGCGCTTTCTCAGAAAAATGGGAATAGGGCTTCCTCAAGACCCAGCTATCCCACTCCTTGGAATATAGACAGAAAATGCCCTACCACACAACAGGGACATATGCTCAACCATGTTCATAGCTGCTTTATTCATACTAGCCAGAACATAGAAACAGCCTAAGTGTCCCTCAGTAGAAGAATGGACTGAGAAACTGTGGTACATTTACACTATGGAATGCTACTCAGCTATTAAAAACAAGGAATTCCCGAAATTTGTGGACAAATGGATTGATGTAGAAATTATCATAATGAGTGAGTTCACCCAGAAGCAAAAAGAGACAAACGGTATATACTCACTTATATCAAGACATTAGTCCAAGAGATATGTCCCATGAAAAACTTTACTTACCAGGAAAGTGGGTCAGGGGAGAGGACATCCTATTGAGACTTTAGGTGAGAGTAGCATGGAAAAATGGGAAAATAGAAGGATCCAGAGGGTCCTGGAAACCTACAAGAAGAACTTTATGACAGGCAGATCTGGGTCCTGGGGTCCTCCTCAAACTAAGGCATCAGCCAAGGAGAATATAGGCAGTAAACTTCAAACCCCTACCCTGACCTAGCTGATGAACAGGATATTCTCCACCATTGAGTGGAGAGTGAGATCTGACTCTCACACGAACTCTGGTGCCCCTTTTCTGACCATGTCCCCTGGATGTGGAGGCCTGGTGGCACTCAGAGGAAGGATAGCAAGTTACCAAGAAAAGACTCGATAATCTAAGAGCATATATAGGGGGAGTATGTCTCCCTCAATCACAGTCATAGGGGAGAGGAGTAGGGGGGAAGCAGGAGGGTGAGGGAGAAATAGGAGAATACAAGGGAAGGGCTAACAATTTAGATCTAATATGAATTAATAAAAAAATAACATGTTTGAATAAAAATACCACACATTGTTGAACTTAGGTTTTCATGTTTCTGCTGTTATAAACCTAGGGACATAAGCATTGATTTGAAATGAACTTTGTAGGAGGCTGAGTGCAAATTGTACTGATAGCCGTCTTCTGGATATGTGAGAACTGTATTTGTGTAACACTCACCATACTGATTTTGAAGAAAAGACTAAGTTTATAGGAGCCTGTTCTCCTTGGTCTAAGTGTTGATGAGTACTTCTGTCACTCTTGCAATATCAAGGGGTTCCAACTTTTCTTATCACAGTCAGCCACAGCTTAGTTCATTAGACTCTCAGCCATATTCCCCAAAGGTAAATAAGATGCAAAAAATATTTGCAGACCATAAAGTTCCTAGTGGATTGCTTCTTACTATTAGCATTATTTCTCTATGGATGAGTCGAATTTTCTGTTACTTCTACACATAGTTGTGTTCCCCAAGGAAGCAATAGAGACTTAGCAATTATATTGTGCCTTTAATTTAGACTCAAGATGGAAGCATTATCCCCCTGGGACCCTCTCTGTTCTTATGTAAAATTAGAATTCATACCAAATTCTCAAGAGCTGTAGGCAAATGTTTATTGGCTTATCTAACCTTGTTTTTGTTCTGACCTGATGAGACTCAGGCTGCTACCATGGAACTTTTTGTCCCTTGGAAACCCTACTTATGACACTGTCTCTGATGCCTTCTAGGGAGAAATGGAAGGATCTTCTTATGCCTTGAAGTTGAAGGTATCTGTGTTTATTATCTAAGGGGCATGGCAAAGCAGAGGGAGGGGAGAATTAGCACTCAGGCGTGTGTGTGTGTGTGTGTGTGTGTGTGTGTGTGTGTGTGTGTGTGTGTGTGTGTGTGTGTGTCCATGTGTACTACTGCCCATCAGCTCTACTCCTCCACACCATGGTTCTATGTCCAGTTGTTTGTCATGAACTGAGTATCTATCCACAGTTTGAGAGGATAGGATAGCAGAGTATCTCAATGCAGAACAATGTATCTTAACATCAAAGGTACTTAATTCAGTGAAGAGAGGGATGCAATGCTTCCTTCTTTGTCTTCCACCTCTATTAAGTCTTGTTAGGTTTCTTCCCAATTTTATGGCCAATTTCTGTAACTGTATCAGTCTCCACTGACGCACCCAGGTATAGCATTGAATATATTGTATCTAAACTGCTTCAGCAACCCCCTGTTCAGGTTCCTGTGATACCTGGCTTTGCTGTCACTGGCTTCTACTCACTAAACAGTATATATAATGTTTAAAGCTAGAAACATTTTTACTCACATCTTTTCTTGCATTTGCTAATGCTTTGAGCAGAAAATTGAAACTTCCTGTTCTAGCATAAATGGCCTCATACACCCTGGCTCTTCAGTAATATTCTAGCTCCATAGATTTTTACCAGACTGACCATGATCATGACTTTCCTCTGTTCCTCCAATGCCTGAGTCTTAGCTATCATGACTCTGTCCACAGAACATGTAAGAATAGCCTTTCCCACAATCTGCAGCTTCTTGTCAAAATTACGAATACATACAACCTAATTCCACTTCTTGAAATTTATCACACATACACACACATGCTTGTGTAAAATGGTATTGACTAATGCTGTATTTTGTAATATTGGAAATAGCGATAAAAATAAAACTCAGTGTCTAAAAATAGCTATTTAGTACTTCATTATGATAAACTGATTATTAGAAACATAGTGATGGGTGATATAACTTAATGTATAATTAATCTCTGGTAACAAAACCACATTAGAATACTGAAGATAGTGGACTGGACAATGTAGGGATTTTTAAAGATAATTTCAACCAGAGTGGCAGAATTGGAGTAGTAATGAAAACTTTAACCCTCCCTCCCTCCCTGAACCAATAATAGGTAAGTTTGAACTTGAGACTTTCACAGCTTTTAAACACAAGGACATTCAGATTGATCCTATTTGTGGAACATGGATCTGTGTTTTAATAGACAGAGCAGCATGTTTTATTAACTATTATTTTGTGATTGCTGACACAAATAGTTTCAATTTCAACTGATAAAGAGGGGGACAATAATAAATGAAATGTTAGAAATAAAACAAAAGAAAAACTAAGAGTCATTAGCAAAAGAAAACTGGATTAAAAATCAATGAAAATGGAGAATGCTATTTGATTACATTAGACAGGGACCAAGCACTTCCTTGGCACATTCCAAGTGTACCTAGAGAAGTTACATATTTCTTGGTACCCTACAAATCTGAAAAAGCATCATTAGTTTTGCTTGAGAGAAAACAGAAGAAAACTTGTGGCACAGACTTTTTGTCCATATTCCATGAACACTGCTTTAGAGAACATGACAGACAACTAGAGTAGAGGTGGTGTAGTGGGGGAAGGCATGAAGGGTGTGTACAAGGCATGTCACATGATATTTCAGGTTACTGACATTGATCCATGCCCTTAAGTCTCTGAATTATATATTGCAGCTTTATAGCTGTCCACTAGGTTCTTTCTGTTTCAATACAGCTGCTAATATAAAATATTAGCCAATAAGCTTCTAGAGATTTGAAGAGGGTTAAAAGGGTAGCAAACTTATGTACCATTGACTTAGCTTTGCTTTTAATTGTTGACTGATCTGACCTTTCCTCCCTCAGTCCCATCTCATAATTCCATTATGGATTCCTAGACTTCTCAAAGCTGATATTTTCTTATCTGATAATTGTGATGACATTTCCAGGTTCCTGAAAAATTAGCTAATACAGGAGTCAGGTTTCTAAGTCACCAATCTCCCACTAGTGTTTTAATAGTTTGAGGGTTTTAGATAAAGTAAATACACTAATTAAAAACACTGATTTCATTGTACCCTAATAATAATGCTTGCCAATCTCATATTCCTGTAGTTCATTTGGTTCTGTTTTGTCTTCATCTCCAGCAGAAGATGAAAAGCACAAGGAATCAGAGCAGTGCATCTGAGTTCATCCTCCTGGGGCTCCCCATCAGGCCAGAGGACCAAGCCATGTACTATGCCCTGTTCCTGGCTACGTACCTGACCACAGTGCTGGGGAACCTGCTCATCATCCTGCTCATCAGGATGGACTCTCACCTCCACACCCCCATGTACTTCTTCCTCAGCCACTTGGCCTTCACAGACATCTCCTTCTCATCAGTCACAGCTCCAAAGATGCTCATGAACATGCTGACACACAGCCAGTCCATCTCATATGCTGGGTGCATTTCCCAGGTGTATTTTTTCCTATTTTTTGCAGATCTTGACAGTTTTCTTCTGACCTCCATGGCCTATGACAGGTATGTGGCCATCTGCCACCCCCTCCACTATACCAGAATCATGAGTCAAACTGTCTGTATCTTACTAGTCATTGCATCCTGGTTCTTATCCTTTGCTGGTGCCCTTGTGCACACCCTCTTTCTAGCTCGTCTCTCTTTCTTTAGAGGTAATGTTCTCCATCACTTCTTCTGTGACCTGTCTGCCTTAATTAAGCTGTCTAGCTCAGACACCTCCATCAATGAGCTGGTCATCCTCATTGTGGGATCACTAGTCATTACCGTGCCATTCATATGCATTCTGACCTCTTATGGCCGCATTGGAGCCACCATCCTGAGAACTCCCACCATCAAGGGAATCTGCAAAGCCTTGTCCACCTGTGGCTCTCACCTCTCTGTGGTTTCTCTCTATTATGGAGCTATTATTGGGCTATATTTTGTCCCCTCATCAAACAACACTAATGACAAGGATGTCATCGTGGCTGTGATGTACACCATGGTCACACCCATGCTGAATCCCTTTATCTACAGTCTGAGGAATCGGGATATGAAAGGAGCTTTGAAAAATATGCTTGCAAGAGCAACTTTTTCCATGTGATTGGCATTTCTGCTGCACTAAGGAAGTTGAGATCTCTCCACTTTCTACAAGTTTCTTCTCCTCTGGGAAATGCTGTTTCTTAGTGCTTCCAGGCATTGTTTTTTCAGGCACAGTTTACAATGTATGTAGTTTTAACCCTCCTTCCCTTTCTTTCCTTCCTTTCTTCTTGTCTTCCTTCCTCCCTCCCTGCCTCCCTCCCTTCCTCTTCCTTTTTGTCTTGTTAATCCTGATACTTTTGCACAAGTTTTCTTCACAAGCATATCCACACATTTTCCTTTTTATATAGAACCCTTTTCCCACAATTGTAATTTATGTTCTTATTGATTTCCTTGTGTATTTTTTAATGTGTTAAAGCCTTTAGTAGCAAAGATTTTTTCTCCTTTCTTAAAGATGCTAATATTTCTTAAAGTTGAATAATTTATGATGTTATTTGTATTTAATTTTCTAATTTAGCTAAAGTTTATTTTTAAAGTTCAAATGTAGCTATGCCTTTTTTATTCATTTCTACTCATTTATTTTTTATTTTAATTGGCATCAAATGTTGCATAGTTAATGGGTACCATGTTTTGTTTCCATTCGTGTATACAGCTCATGTGTTCAAATCATGAAGATTGTTTAATTCCTAATTTTCACATGTTTACTCTTCTTCCTATCACCTTGAAATATACAGTATTTTCTCATTAACCATACTCACCACCCCACCATGTAATCAGAAGTAATTTTTCTAATTAACTGTTATCTGTTTATTGGTCAAGCTCCTTCTTTCTCTTCCTTCTCTGGGTAGCTTCTGTTCCATCCCCAGCTGGTTTTTGTTGTGTTAGTGTGAAGGTAGCTAAGTACAGAACTTTTTCCCTTTCAAGTGTCTGAGCCTGTTAACATATTTAAACACGATTGTCTTTCTGTAAAAGGCCATGAGAGACAGAAACTGATCACATTGGTAAATAAAACCCCTATTGGAGATCTCTAGATCCTATGAAGGCAAAGCCCTGTGAAACAGTAGTGAGAGCCTTCCAAAGACATTCCAGGGAGGGCTGTGATTGTGTGTATGTGTGCACCACTTCAGATGTGAACTCAGGGGTGGATGGCAGGCTGCTGGGAAGTCTAGACAAGCTGAATGGATGCAAGCATGCTGAGATGTACAGTATTCCAACTGTCAGGGGCTTTAAAATGAACAAAAGATACCTCTCTGCCCCTCATCAAATGTGTTGCTTCCCATGTCCACTTGAAACAATGCATTTTGAAATTCAGTTCATGTGAAGGTGCACCTGCTAAAGACAGAGGTGTTTAACATCACTTCAATAAGCTAATTGCTGGAACATATTAATTTTTGTTAAAATATTAAATCACTACTACCATGCACTGTGGGTGGACAGAAGACACTCAGAGGCTGGCTTACCACTGCATGGCCTACCTACAGTGGGAGCCACTGTGATGTGCAAGTATGTGGTGGAGATATGGGAGAGAAAGAGAGACAGAGACAGACAGAGACAGACAGACAGAGAGAGAGAGAGAGAGAGGGAGGGAGAGAAGTAGACCTGTTTGATTGAGTACTATGAAGAGAGGCAGAACTGGGTGGTCAAGAGCAGCCTGATGTGAGTAGCCTGCCCTGCCACCTGAGGCCACAGTGACTTCCTGGCTTATGCTGTTGCTGAGGGCTGTGTCTGGGTATATGGCCATGCAGCACCAGAGGTCTGTGTTGATATCAGTGACTTATGTTATCACCAAAGGCTATGTGGACACCCCTGGTGTTGACTGCCACCTAGGACCATATTGATGTCCCAAGGCTGTGCAGAGCTGGCCTTGCCCCTCACTGGAGAGGGGTCCTTCATCATGCCTAGGTACCACAGTAGAACTGGCCCTGGTGGCAGGGTAGCTGGTGAGCTGGTCCCAAGAGTGTGAGTGTGGGACAACTGACTCTTCCCCTTGTTTGCCATGCTGTGGCCTGAGTGAGAGAGAGCTTGACACTTATGACAGGTGGGAGAGCTGGCCAAGAGGTCATGAGAGCAAGATAGCTTGGCCTTGCCCCCTCACAGGCTGCAGTACTTGGGAGAGCAGGCCTGTACCTTACCTGGACAGAACATTAGTACTGACTCAGGTGGTACGGGTGTAGGTAAGCTGGCCTGAGGTCATGGCAGTGGGAACTGGCCTAGGCTCTTGCCAAATGTGGCATTGGGTGAGCTAGCTGGGGCAGTGCTGGAGACCTGGCAGGGTGGCCCATTCAGCTACTCCCAGGCTCAGATTCAAGCGTTTGAGTTGGCTCCATCTATGAGCTGATGGAGTATGTGAAGGGGCCAGTCCTGCAGATCCAAAGCTGCAGGATCTCCATGACACAGGGAAACAACAGGATATCTGAGAGGAGTCTGGGTAAGGATCCAGTATTGATAATGTAGCAGAAGACAGAGGCCTCAAATCAGACTAATGACTCATTACAATTAACATTTGAAAGTGAAAATGTGTGGACAAAAGGGCATACTTTTCTTTCTGTTTATATTTTTTCAATAGTGTGAGAAACCCAAATCCCATAGTTTTTCCTGCAAACGGAGCATGACAATCTTTGTGCGTCACCTGATAAATACAGTGCACTTATTATCATAACCCCCCTCCCCCAAGGGTGAGACAACTCTCTTGTGCCTTATTCAGCAAACAGTTCTATCCCTGGAGAAGTCTGAGGTAGTGATGCAGCAACCATCTGCACTTTGTCCCCAGTCAGGCGCCAGGTAGAGGGGATCACCCTCTCACTGTGGCTTGGGTAATTATAATCCACAGCGATTTCTCAGCGTCACGAAAAACATGTATCCATAGATATCACAGCAGGCTGCAGGTTGGAAACCTTCTGTTGCTCACAGTGGATCCCTGAGCCCCTTGCAGACTCTGCCAGCTCCGATATATTCTGTACACTTCGTAAAGAAATGGAAGAAGCTTCCAAGCCTGTGGATCAAGGTATCCGTGCTTATCATCAAAGACCCATGTCAGAGTAGAAACAGAATTTACAAGAAGCAGGATGATTGTGTGACCTTGGATGTCCTTATGTGTATGTGAAGGCAGTGTGCTATTTATCCCTAGGATCATCACTCTTGATGGCACACTATGACAGACAGATCCCTGAGAGTAACTTTCTTTGGTCATCTATCCAAAATGTGGAAGAGTGAGGTGACAGCAAACTTGCATGTGAATAGATTCTCTCTGACTTTAGATCTAGTTTTGAGATGAAAAGGTAGGACATACATCCTTGTGCTTTTCTTTGACTCCCGTCACCTTCCTGGGTATTTTCTCAAACTTTGTACTAAATCATTTTGTAGCTAAGTTAATACAATAACTATTTGGATTCTGGTGGCAGGCTCCTACAAATCTTTACTTAGACTTTTGTTTGGCCCTGTTTCTGAGAATAGAATGAAGATGTCTAATGGGGCAGAAAGACATCCTCTATATGTAGATTCTCCTAGAGTTCTCTAATCCACACATAACTGCCCACAATTCTAGTTAACTATAACCTTGAATTTTCTCTTTTCTTCAAATGTTCTCACGCTGTGCACTCCAAACACTTTTTTAAAAAATTTCAAGAGACAGATTCTTACATTAATAATTGCATAAAAACACATAGAAATAGAGTTTCTTGTTGCCTTTCTTTTTAATGCTAGACCTTATCAATCTAATTCCATTTTTAGAAATTTATTCTACACACGCACACACACGTTTGCATGCACACACACACCATATATTAGTGTGTAAAAGAACTTTAAAACTTTTAAGTGTTGCTTATTGAAATGTAACAAACTATTAGAAGCAACCCACATCTCCAGCATAAAATTGCCATTTTAATTGAGATAGTTTATGGATATTATGGAATAAGTAACATAAAGTGTAGGCCAGCTCCATAGCAGCATCACTTGAAAGGTAACAATGCTCACCTCTCTCACCAATGTAGTAAGACTTTTAATGTAACAGGATAAATAATATGTGAACTTTAAACATACTTCAATCAAGCTGAAATAGTTTATACTCTATATTTATATTTTACTGTAACCTTTAGTTAACTTTTCAAATAAATGGTGGATGAGATAAATATGTAATTCTCAAAAATCAAAGTATTCAGAGTAAATAATTCTTTTGATAGAATATGGAGTCTGCATTTTGGTAGATGTTTCACATGTTTTCTTTCCCAAATATGAAATGATTGTGATAGTAGAGGATTTGAAAATACAGTGGTTAATCTGTTGCCCATAATTTCTTAGCAATAAGGCCTCATGGAAGACTCCTGGATGGAGAACTGGGCATGGCCCCAGCTCTCCTTTGCTTGGTTCCTGAATTTGAGCCACTGGTGATTGCTTCCTGTGTCAAGGGTCTTCCAGGGAGTATAAGAAACAAGTCTGACGGAGACTGTGATCACTGGCTATGTCCACTGCAGTGGTGTGTAAGCCTCAAGATCATAGACTCAGCCTGGACCAGTCATTGGCTACAGGCCACTGCAGACAGCAGCTTCACTTCAGACCAGCTCCAATAAGCAGAGTATGTGGACAGTGATCATCCTGTGCTGAAGCCGCACCCAGGTTGGTCTTCTGGACCAAAGAGTAGGGCTGCATGCAGGCCAGGAGGTGCAAGAGCTGTGTGCTCAGGAGCTCTAGAGGAAGGAGCTGCTGTTTTCCAGGGCTGGGGCCAGGATTGCCTCCTCTAGGGTGCAAGGGTAGGACATCAAAAGGCCTGAAGCCCTCTATCTGGGTCCAGTGGGGCCAACAGTACAGCCAGCAGGCAGGGAGATTCAATGCAGGCCACTGTGTCCTTGGCCCTCAGCCTTGGTCTGGATCAGCCAGTTTTCACCCTGCTGGGTTTATGAAGGCTGGATTTGGATTTTGAATTCATGAGAGTCTCAAGTCACCCGATACCTTAAGGCCCAAAGACCCAGGTAGAGAGAACAGAACATACCTTTGTACACAGTCTTATTTACAAAGGACCAGATGAAAATGGATTTGCATGGGACCTGGGCACATCCTTAGCAGAAGCTGTGAAAACTCCTAGGTTGCTGTTCCTTGGGCCTTGGTGCCTGGTAAAGGCTGCAGTATGTGAGGAGGGCCAGACATACTGAGATACCTCCTGACATTTAATGATGATAATGCAACAAAAACCATTATATAAGCAGTTTATTTATTCTAAACAACAACGTAGACAAATGCCATATAAACATGAAAGAAGCGGTGCAAAATGGAGATGCTGGGCAACTTTTGATCTGAGTCTCATAAGCAACAGTCCAGTTTTCTGAGAAGGACAGGTGTGGGGAGGGAGGGACAGTGTGGTTCTGTCATACAGTCAGCTGCAAGCCAGAGCTCTGAACAGTGGAAAGCACCCCTGCATCCAAGTGCAAAGAAACTACCTCATAGGGGCTTACGAAGTAAAAAAGTTTATCCTTTTACAGCGGTTGAAATACTGACATTAGTATTAAAATAAAAGCAAGTTTGTGGAGTATTGTCTTCATTTGTGATTGATGTGAGAGAGCACAGCCCATTGTGGGAGGGACTTTCCCTGAGCTGTGGTGGCCCTGGGGTCTATAAGAAAGCACACTGGACAAGCCATGATGAGCAAGCCGTTAAGCAGCACCCTTCCGTGGCATCTGCATCAGTCTCTGCCTCCATGTTCCTGCCTGCTGTGCTTGAGTTCCTGCCATTACTTCCTTCAGTGATGGACTGTTACCTGGGAGTATAAGATAAAACAAGCCCTTTCCTTCCCGAGTTGCTTTTGGCTATGGTCTTATCACAGCAATGGAAACTCTAACCTGGACGGTTGACTTACTGCCTAACAGGCTTAACAGCTGCTGAGTAACTGTTCTCCAGCTCTCATTCCCTCAGGACAAGATGCTTTCTGTTTCTTAGCATGCATTTTCAGCTGTTTTGAATCATTTTACATGTATTTATTCATTTAGCATTTGTGTTTACATCTAGAGGTCAGAGATGTTGGAATTGCTGCTGTCCTTCCGTTGTGTGGATCCCAGGGCTCAAAATTAGGTTGTCAGGCTTGGTGGCAAGTTTCTTCTTTTCTTTGAGGAGCCATCTTATTGGTCATACTTTTTAGCTGTTGTTGTTGTTGTTTTTAGAGACATAGTAACCAAGCACATGTCTTCTTCTCCGCCTTAAAAACAATTGACTTGACTTTTATGTGTATTAACCTCTAAAACACATAGATTTATTCATGCTCACACACACACACACACACACAAATTCTTTGCTTGAGGAAGCTGTAACAATATACAAGTAACTAGGTGTCATAAACAGCAGAAATTCAATTACATACAGTTCTCTATCTAAAAGTCTATAGTGTGATATGGTTTCTTCATAGCCCGCAGAGGTTAATAACTGCCTCCTTGGGCTGGAGAGATGGCTCAGTTGTTAAGAGCTCGGCCTGCTCTTCCAAAGGTCCTGAGTTCAATTCCCAGCAACCACATGGTGGCTTGTAACGATCTGTAATGTGATATGGCGCCCTCTTCTGGCTTGAAGGAGTACATGCAAGCAGAGCACTGTATATATATAAATAAATAAATCTTTTAAAAAAAATAACTGCCTCCTTTTGGTTCATATAACATAAAGAAGAAGTGTATAAAGATTGAGAGGGAGAGAGAGGGGGAAGGGAGGGAGAGGGAGGGAGAGAGAGAACATACAAGCAAACCATTTTAAAAGGACCTCAACGCTTTTTAATCTCCCATCATTATGATATTAACATCTAGGGAGGTACCAATTACTTCATTTAACATTAATTCTTCATTTTATTTCTGAATTTATATTATATGTAGGTAGTTTTGATATATAAATTTTAGGTTTGGCATAGTCATCCATAAAATGTGTGTTTTGTGTTTATATTTTTTGTTATGCCATTGGATTCTTTTTTTTTTTTTTCTTGTATTGCTGCATTTTTTTTCAGTTTTTTTCCACCTTGATGAAATGTAGCTATGATCCTTCTTGTCTATATCAACTCTTAGACACACACAACCTGGCATCAGAATTGCATGGTCCATGTCAATTCACATTTTCAATGGTAAATCATAATGCTACTTTGCTCCTCTATTATGGGTGAACAAAATTTCCACTGGGCAAGAGTTATCTCAAGCTTAATTTTTCCAATATCTTGGCACAAACTGACAGTGCTTTGGTTTTGGTTTGACTCTCTGCTTATATTTGTACTCAACATGTTAAATACTGAGACATCTCAGTTGTGAAAACCAAGAAAGAACAGGGAAGCATTGCAATGAATCAGAGTTTTCCTAAAACTCTGCCTCCAACTGACAACTGCTTGCAAAGGAAAAATCATACTTTTATGCTGGAGTCTCACTGGGTATGTAAACCACATTTTAGGATAGGTCCCATGCCAAACAGTAGATGGCCAACACAAAATGAACTCGATGGTGTTTTTGTAGTTTTTTTTTTCATATCACTTTGTTTGATTGTTTTATCTCACTGATCTTTCGCACACATATTATAGTTTTCAATTTTGTGTTTTTATGGGGTGTGTGTGTGTGTGCCTCTGTATCTGTGTTTCTTGTGCTTTTATTTTTTCACTTTTGTTTGCTTTTATTACTTGCCTGATTTTTTTCTTTAAAATGGGGGCAGGGAGGTAGAGTTGGATGGGTAGGCAAGACGGGAAGGGTCTGAGAGGAGATAAGGGACACTATGATCAAATATATTGTAAAATTTCAATAGAACAAAAGAAAAATAAACCAGCCACTGAAATAAAAGATGATCATAAAACTAAGAGTTAATTTTAGTTTGGTACAATAATTTACAAATGGTTGTCAAGAATTTTGTAATACTTTATTTATTCTTTGAGAATTTCAGACACATATATGATGTAATGTGAGTATCTTTACCCCTACTCGCCTCTCCAGTTCCCCCTGAAGCCCTCACCCAACATGTGCTCCCTCTAACTTTGTGTCTTCTTTTAAAAATTCTCAAAGTGGCGTGAGCTTCAGAAGCAAGACATTTGGTCTTCACAGTCAACTTCCAGCTTGGCTCATTACTGACTTATGAATCACAGTTCCCAGAGGAACTAGAAAAGCAAAAATCTTCATGAGGAACCATGTGTAGAATCATTGTCTGTGGTTTCACTATGATTTCTCCAAGGATACACTCTCCCATGTCTGTGCCAACGTGGTTATGTTCCTGGGGGAGCTAGAGACAATGTAACAATTATATCCTGTTTTCTCTAATTTGGTACAGTTTATTGTTACATTGTCCCCTTGGTTCTCTCAAAGTTTTGAAAAATTAAATTTCACACCAATTTCTCAGGAACTATTACCTAAACCATATTGATATATTGACTTAGAATTGCTTATTTGTAAGGTTACAGTTCTTCTGCTTGACATAATGCAAATACGGAGGTCCTTAGAGACACCTTCTTTTTCACTGTATGGCACACATCCTAGAAACAAACAGAAGATGCTTCCCATGGCAATTTGCTCAAGGTATTCCTCATCTTAGACACCATGTGAAAGCAGGTGTGACATGTACACTTGGTATGGTTGTACACGTTTGTGTGTTTCTTTGCTTTCAGTGTTAGGTAGCCCCAGCTTCTCTCCTTCCTACAATACATACTACAATGACATTGTAAAGTAATTTATCTTTTCCTCTTTCAATTGAAAACAGATTTTTGACGTACAATATATCCTGCTTACAGTTTCCCCTCTTTCTACTCCTCCCAGTTCCCCCTCCCCCATCTATCCTCCATCAGTATCCACTTTCTTTCTGTCTCTCATTAAAAAAGAGCAGGATTCTAAGATATAACAATAAAACATAAAAAAACACCACAACAAAGTTGTACAAGGCAAATCACCCAAAGGAAAAGTGCCTTAAGAGAAGTCACAAGAATCATAGACATACTTGTTCACACACTCAGGAGTCCGATTAAACTACTAAACTGGAAAATATAAATATATAAAAACACACACACATAGTGATGAGGAAGGGAGATACACATACACATAGACAGAGACAGAGACAGAAACAGAGACAGACAAAGAATAAACATAGTGCAAACCCATACAGGGTCCTGTGCCTGCTTCTTCAGCCTCTATGAATCCATATGAGCTTTGATCAGTTGATTTAGAGAGCCTTGCTCTCCAGGTGCCCTCCTTCCCCTCTAGCTCTTACACTCATTCTATCTTCTCTTCCATGGGGTTTCCTGAGCTCTGAGGGGGAGGGATTTGATGGGGCTAATTCCATTTAGAGGTTTGTGCTTCAAGGTTTCTCTCTCTGCACAATGTCCGGCTGTGTGATTCCATATTTGTCCCCATCTCTTTCAGGAGGATGCTTCTCTGATGATGGTTGAACAAAGCACCGATCTATGAGCATATCAAAATATCATTAGGAGTCACTTATCAGTACATTTTTTAGACCAGTAGTATTTGGTTTTGTCCTAGATCACTAGCTATCTAGATTTTGGTTCTTGGTTACCAAAACAGTGTTTGGTATAGGTTCCGTCTCATGGTCTTAACTCAAATTAGTTATTGGTTGGTTACTCCCACAAGCTTTGTGCCACCATTGCATTATAACATCTTAAAGGCAATATACTATTGTAAATCAAAGGGTTTGTGGCTGGGTTGGTGTTAATTTTTCCCCTTTATTAGCATGCAGAATATCTTCCTGTAGCAAAGATGCCAAAATGTAGGCAACAGCTTATATTCTCTGTGTTCAATGATTTGTATAGTTGCTGTCTTCAGCAATGGAGGCCTTGCAGTAGTTTTGTGGAGAGGAAACAACTATTGTTTTGGCAACTAGTTCAGTTTTCAGCCATGGCACCCCTTTGGACAACAACTTAATTAGAGATGTAATCCAATTCTGGTACTAGAAGTTTTGTTTGGTGAAAAGGGATGGCCAGTTGAGACTCTCTCTTCCCCATTATTTGCCTGCATATATGTGTATATTTTAGGAAGTTTCTATTGTATTAGGTTTTCAAACTGTGAGGGTCATTGCAGGCATCACAGCTGGCAGCAAAACTATCTGAAGAGAGGGAAGAGTGAAACCCAGTGAAAGCCAGGCTGGTTCAAAATTCTGGACTCTGACCCCTAGCAGTTTACTTTTTACATATTTAAACACAGTGAAACTTTGGGGGGGAAAGTTTCTTTTTGACAACTATCATAAGACAGCTTAAAGTATGACTGCATTGAAAGTCCCTTGCAAAATACATGTCTCTTGTAGACCAACCTGTGGCCTCTTCTATAAGAATGGGTTTTATTGACTAATCAAATAAGCTCAGCATAGGGGCCAAGGAGGAATGGCTTGATACAAGCCTAAGGATGGGATATGTTGATGGAGAAACAATGTTAAAGATAAGGTTCTGGGGAGGAGGGTTTGTAATAAGCATAATGGCAATTTCTTTTGCAAAGTACATGAGGCCTCTTTCATGAAGATGGGGGTCTATAGACTGAGAGACAATGCTCTGGAGTCAGGGGTTCATGTGAGGCTGGCTCCATAGACTAGCAAAACATCACCAAGTTATTAAACAACATCCACTCCAGTCTTCTGGAAGAACAGATCTCACTTCCACTAAAAAGGCCTGTATCTTTAACAATTCTCGTTTCTCTAGCACGGTGTGTAAGCATGTGGCCCTCATGCCCTCTACACAAAACTGCTCTCAAATGCTCCTTATATTTAATTAGCTCTACCTGAATCCCTATCCATACTCCCTTTATCCCCATTCCTATTTGGTCCTCCCATTCCAGCCCCCTCCAACCTATCCATAATTATCTATTATATTTCCCTTTCTTAATGAGATCTATCTGTTCTCCCAGGTCCCTTACTCTCTACCTACCCTCTGTAGTTCTACAGACCATAGCTATGTTACTGTGACTTAACAGCTAATGTCCACATATAAATGAATTTTACCATTATTTGTCTTTCTGAGTCTGGGATTCCTCACTCAGGATTATTTTTTTTCTAGTTCCATCTATTTGTCTGCAAATTTCATGATGTCATTTTAAAAAGGAGGACAGTAGTTATTTGGGGTATATTTCTTGATTCATAGTCCATTAAAGAAAGCCAAGGCAGGAGCCTGGAGACAAGAACTAAAGCAGAGAACATGGAACAACACAGAGTACTGTTTACTGGCTAGCACCCTGCCATCAGGGATTGTTCAGTTTTCTTGCTTACATACCTCAGCACCATCTGCCCAGGGGTGGTACTTCCAGTGGGCTAGGCATTCTCATTCTGACATAAATTATTAATCAAGAAAATGCTCCATAGACTTACCTATAGGTCAATCACAGAGGCATTTTCTCAATTAAGACTTCTTCTTCCTGGATATTTCTGAGTTTGACCAAAAGAAAAAAAAATTAAAAAGCAACTAGCACATCCTCAAATGTCATCAGAGTTGTGTAGAAAATACAGTACAGTTCAGGAAACAGTGTAGACTTTATCATGATGGAGTCAGATAGTAGTTTTAGCATTATTGTAAGGGGATTTTTTGCAAGTATAATGATGTCATTTTATAATGTTAGTTCCAGAATTTCTCTGTTTAGCTTTTGTCTGGATGATTTGTCTATTAGGGAGAATGGGTACTGAAGTCTCCTGCTAATAATGTATGGGATTCAATATGTGATTTAAGCAGTAGCACAGTTTCTTTTACATGAATGCTCTTCTGTCCAAGCTACATTTGCTAAAAACTGAATGGTTCTCTTGGTGAATTTTCCTTGAGCTATTCTCTGTTTTTTCTGATTAGTTTTGATCCGAAGATAACTTTGTCTGATATTAGAATGGCTGCATCAGCTTGTTTCTTATGCCATTTGCTTGGAATATCCTTTTCCAACCTTTTACTCTGAGGTAATGTCTATCTTTGATGCAGCAGAAGGATGGATTTTATTTTTCCATCCATTCTCTTAGTCTGTTTATTTTATTGGGTAACTGAGACTGTTGCTGTTGGGAGCTATCAGTGGCCTATTGATTTCTATTATTTTGTTTTGTGGTAGGTGTGTGTGTGTGTGTGTGTGTGCCTTTTTGACTTTGTTGGCAAAATTACTTACTCCCTATGTGTTCTTGGGTGTAGTTAACCTCTTTTGGATGGAGTTTAGCTTCTGGCACTTTCTGAGGATAGATTTTTGTGTAAATATTTATAGACAGATAGTGCTTGAATTTTGTTTCATCATGGAATGTCTTGTTTTCTCCATCTATGTTGATTGAGCACTTTGCTGGGTATAGTAGTCTGGGCTGGCATTTGTGGTCTCTTAGAGTGCGTACTGATCTGTCTAGGACCTTCTGCCTTTTACAGCCTCCATTGAGAAGTTAGGTGTAATTCTTTTTTTTTCTTTTTTTTTTTTTTCTTTCTTTTTTTTTTAATTAATTTATTCTTGTTACATCTCAATGTTTATCCCATCCCTTGTATCCTCCCATTCCTCCCTCCCCCCCCCCTTTTCCCATTATTCCCCTCCCCTATGACTGTTCCTGAGGGGGATTACCTCCTCCTGTATATTCTCATAGGGTATCAAGTCTCTTCTTGGCAACCTGCTGTCCTTCCTCTGAGTGCCACCAGGTCTCCCCCTCCAGGGGACATGGTCAAATGTGAGGCACCAGAGTACATGAGAAAGTCATATCACACTCTCCACTCAACTGTGGAGAATATTCTGACCATTGGCTAGATATGGGAAGGGGTTTAAAGTTCACCTCCTGTATTGTCCTTGGCTGGTGCCATAGTTTGAGCAGGACCCCTGGGCCCAAATCTGCCTATCATAATGTTCTTCTTGTAGGTTTCTAGGACCCTCTGTATCCTTTTATTTTGCTATTCTCCCATGTGTCTCTCATTTAGAATCCCAATAGGATGCCCTCCCCTCTGTCCCAGTTTCCTGGTAAGTGAAGGCTTTCGTGGGACATGCCCCTTGGGCTAGTATGCAGATATAAGTGAGTATATACCATTTGATTCTTTCTGCTTCTGGGTTAACTCACTCATTATGATCATTTCTAGCTCAATCCATTCATCCACAAATTTCGGGAATTCCTTGTTTTTAATAGCTGAGTAATATTCCATAGTGTATATGTACCACAGTTTCTTTATCCACTCTTCTACTGAGGGACACTTAGGCTGTTTCCATGTTCTGGCTGTTATGAATAAGGCTGCTATGAACATGGTTGAGCAGATTTTCTTGTTGTGTGCTGGAGCATCTTCTGGGTATATTCCAAGGAGTGGAATAGCTGGGTCTTGAGGAAGCCCTATTCCCATTTTTCTGAGATAGCACCAGATAGATTTCCAAAGTGGCTGTACTAGTTTGCATTCTAATAGGTCTGCCCTTTTACGCTACTTAGTCTTTTTTCTTTGTGTCTTTTAATTTCCTTTCTTTGTTCTATATATTTAGTGCTTTGATTACTGTTTGCTGAAAGGACTTTCTTTTCTGGTCCAGTCTATTCGGTCTTTTGTGTGCTTCTTGTACATTGGTAGGCACCCCTTCGTTAGGTTAGGAAATTTTTCTTATATGATTTTGTTGTAAATATTTTCTGTGCCTTTGACCTGTGTTTCCTCTCCTTCCTTTATTACTATTATTCTTAGTGTACCATATTTCCTGGATGTTTTGTGCCAAGAGTGTTTTTAGATGAAACATTATCCTTGATGGATGCATCTACTTTTCCTCACTATGTCTTCAGTACCCAAGATTCTATCATTTATCTCTTCTATTCTGTTATTGAAACTGGCCTCTGTAGCTCCTGTTCAAATTCCTGATTTTTCATTTCCAGAATTTCTTCAGTTTGGGTTTTCGTTATTGATTCTATTTTTCAAGTCTTGAATAGGTTTATTAATTTTCTTCCATTGCTTTCTCTTTCCTTAAGACTTTGCTTTTTCTAAAATATTTATTATGTGTAGTGTGCTTGAGTGCACATATGTTCACAGAAGCCAGAAGAAGGTGTTGGATTTTCTTGAACTGAACACAGCTGATCCATCTCCAACCCTGAGAAGATTTTAAAATTCATCCTCCCCATTCATGTATGTGTGTGTGTGTGTGTGTTGGTATTCAGGTTCCACAATGTGTGTGTGTGTGTGTGTGTGTGTGTGTTGGTAGTCAGGTTCCACAATGTGTGTGTGTGTGTGTTGGTATTCAGGTTCCACAGTGTGTGTGTGTGTGTGTGTGTGTGTGTGTGTGTGTGTGTGTGAGTGTACAGCTTGTGGAAGTTGATTGTCCCCTTCCACCTTGTGGTTTCCAGGGAATGAACTCAGGTCAAAGGGTTTGATGACAGCCTACTATGCTGTCTAGCAGGCTATTGAAATGTAGTTTTGTTTGCTTGTTGTTATTTTGAGGCAGGGTTTCTTGTGGCTTTGGTAGTCTTGACTGTGTATCTGGGCTGACTTT
Organism: Acomys russatus; assembly: GCF_903995435.1. Taxonomy (NCBI): domain Eukaryota; kingdom Metazoa; phylum Chordata; class Mammalia; order Rodentia; family Muridae; genus Acomys; species Acomys russatus. Next base: position 46,899,509 of record NC_067160.1, read on the forward strand.
GAACTGGGATAATTCTTCTGCCTCAGCTTCCAAAGTAATAACATTATAAGGTTGAGCAACTAAGCCTGGCTCTGACTGCCCTTTCCATTTTAAGGAAATGTTGCTTTTCTATTGAAGCAGATTTCTTGTTTCTGTGATAAAACTGTGACGGAACCATGAATTTTCACATAGTGAAGAGCTGTCCTGCCCCAAGGAGACATACACTGTACCAGCAGAACACCTGGTTTATCCTTATTTCTATAGAATTCGTTTTTATAAAACACATAATCATGTCTTTTCCTTACTTTTGCTTTTTATTTATTACATTACAGGCAACCTATAAACTCACACTCTTTTAATTACATTTTTAATGTGCTCCAATATTTGGAGCCTGTTACTTGTATTACCTTCATATATTACTTTTTAAAGTTTAAATTATTAATATATTCATGGCACAATTGATGTTCTTGACTTTGATGTGATTCTTTAATTAAATGCCAAACATTGTGTTTTTAGATGACAGGGAAGGGGTGGGACCTCGGAGAAAATGCCTAGACTAAGAACCGCTAGGATAGACCTTCTTACGGGGAGCACCTTCATTTTCCTAAGTGGAGGATTTTCCCGTGGCCCAGACTCTGGAGCTGTTTAGGTGATGGTGAACACCGTCTCCTCTACAGCTTTCTAGTCTGATCCAAGTCCTTGTCTTGTGCTCAATAAATGGTACAATGCATATGTTCTTAGGGCTTCTCCCTTTAAGATCTGCTTTGTTTTGTATTGTTTTTACTCACCAGTCTTTTTGTTTGTTTGTTTTCACTCAAATCCAAGGAAAGTGCTCCATTATTAAGATATAAATCTGATCTCTCTTAATTTTTTAAGTTTTGAGAATTTCATAAATGAATATTGTATTTGCATCACATCTACTTCTCTTTCTCTGTCTCCAGTTCTTTCTCTATCCTTGATCTGCCTCACTCTCAAATATACATTCCCCTCTTTAATTACTGTTTCTCTTTCTTTCTTTCTTTCTTTCTTTCTTTCTTTTGTCTCTCTCTCTCTCTCTCATTCCTTACTGAATCCACTTAGTAATACTGCTATTATAGAAGTGAGGAGAAGAAATAAATATTTTTAAAAAGAACAATCTAATCTATAACAATTAATATCTGGATTATTGACTAAGTCCTGATCAAGAGAATTGACTTTGTTTGTGCTATTTTTCAAACTTTGCTTAGTTAAGGATGTAGTTCATTGATGGAGTACTTGTCGAGTTCATATAAACATCAAAGTTTGAATCTCTGGCACAGAAAAAGTGGAAAATACTTCATTTTAAAAGATAACTTAAAGTTTATTTTATGGAGGAATTTCCTCTTATACTGAATAATATATATTTAATAATACATTAGTAAAATATATTCTGTAAATATAAGTATATAACTAACATATAATTAACTCCACTAATTCTTGTGTGAACTTTAGAAATTAGAAAGAATAAAAGTTTATTTCCACCACAGTATCTAGTCTAGAGGTTTTGTTCCTTCCCATTGGATCTTTCTAAAGGCAAGAATTGTAAATAAAAAAAAAGGAACCATGAAGACAGTTCACTTCGGACTCCCTCACTTTTCTGACTTCAGTTGGGAGTCCAATCTCCTTGGATGGAGCAGAGCAAGGAGGAAGAAGAGGAAAATCAGGTGGCAGAATGCTTCTTCAGTGGCTGTTGCATTAAAGAGAACTTCTACTTCTCATAGACTGTTAGTGGTTAATCTGGTTAAGGTGAGATGCAGTTGTAACTCTGGTAGAGTACTTGCCAGCATATCTGAAACCCTAGATTAATGACACCCAGGGACACCCAAAGCCAAATGAACACAATGACAAATGATTTCATTTCCTACATTATTTCTGGACCAGGAATATTCAGCCTCCTAGAATGTCTCTTCATAACCCCCAAGGTAAGTCTCAAGCAAATTTCCTTCCTGTGGTTATTTCCCTCAAGAGCTTTCACAGTGCTGGATGCCACGTCACTAATTCACACTTTGTCTTGGAATCTCATTGGGCTTCCCAAAAGTCCTGTTGACAATGATTGAATGGTCCTTGGCCATTCTCACTCATAAACTCCCTGTGATCTACAGGAAGCATGTTTTAAAATCTTCTTGCTCATGACGTAAGGCAAGACTAATGCCTAAGTGAAATTCCATCGTACCTTCTGCCACCCTCTTATCATCTCTTCTTTGCCACTGCTCTTTCATAAAAGAAAAAGGGACACATCAAGCTGTTTGTTTTCTTTAAAGCTTCTGTTATTTAGCTTTCTATAAGGAAGAAAACACCTCCTTCCTTCTTGGGAGTAGTTGGGGCTCGCAGCACACCTTTATCCAGAGAAATCAGTTCATAAGACTGTTTTTATCTCCAATATCCATGTAATTTTACATGCCCATTAAATTGAAATGATCAAGATTCAGAAAAATGGATCATCTGGAATTTACCACCAATATCTTCAGCTTTGAGTCCTACAATCTTGAGTCCTGTTGGTTTATATTACAATCCTGACTTACAGTGCTCTGGTCTGATCTGCACCAAAAGATAGAAATCAATGTGTCTGGATAAGTCCTAATGAAGACACAAGTGAAATATATATCTCTGAGAAAGCTTTTGTATCTATTCCCACAGGATTATGTTCATTATTCCTCCTTGGACTTGTAATTCTAATTCCATATAACTGTTACAGGCCTTGCCCCCAAATAATTGCTTTGGAATATCCAAGGTCAAGGCTTCATTTTACTGTGTGGTCACAGGTGTTTGTTACTTTTCTGAACCTGAGTTTTCCTAAGCAACCACTAAGAGGTTTTGTCTGAATCAATTTTTGTTTGTTTGTTTAAGTGCAGGAGTTCTCTGACTGGATGCAGGCCTATATGCCAGAAGAGGACAACAGATATTTTTATGGTCATGAGCTGCCATTTGGTTGCTGGGACTTGAACTCAGGAACCCTGGAAGAACAACCAATGTTCTTAACCACTGAACCATCTTTTATGGTTTCATTGCATATTAAACTGTTAGACAAAATTCAAGATAACTGAGGTGGCACTCGCCACTAAATATCTATATGTGCATGTGAGAAAGTAAGGGTTGACAGTTTTCCTGAGGAACAAGAAAAGTATGTACTAACTATTATGTAATTATGGAATTAATTTTTTTGTGCTCTCCTGGGGAATTGTAGAAAAATTTCAAAGTTCTTGGGTTTCTGAGTACATAAGTGAAAAGGAAGCTATAGTTCATAAAATTGGAAATTTTCAAAGTAATAGAAACTCCAGGGACATTTTATAGTAAATTTAAAATCAGAGGAAAGGTTAACCACACAGCTCCTGTTTAATGACACCAGCTCCAATAGTTCCCAGTCAAAATATTTGATAAACTAATATAACAAAGTCATAAAATATTCTGTTTTAGTATTCCTTTTCATCGGTACAGAAATGATGTCAGCAAAGCATTTGGAAGGAAGGAGTAGAAGAGAGACTAGTAAGATATGGTTTTAATAATTTGAATCTATATTATTGAGGAATTAAGATCCTACAGAGGCAAAACCAACAATTATCAGCTGGAAAACTCTGTCTTCTTACTCAAGAGTTTTCTTAAAGCCCCTTTCATGTCTTTGTTTCTCAGGCTGTAGATGAAAGGGTTCAGCATGGGGGTGACCACTGTGTACATCACTGCTGCAATTACATTATTGTCATTGGTACTGTTGGATGGTGGCAGAAAATAGAGACCAATAATTGACCCATAATAGAGAGCCACCACTGAGAGGTGGGACCCACAAGTGGACAAGGCTTTGCAGATGCCCTTGGTTGAGGGAACCTTAAGAATCGTGAATCCAATATGGCCATAAGAACCAAGGATGCATAGAAATGGGAGCATGATGGCAGCCAAACCTGCTGTGAAGATTACCAATTGGTTGAGCGATGTGTCAGAGCAGGACAACTTGAGAAGGGCACCCAGGTCACAGAAGAAGTGGGGGACAGTGTGGTCAGCACAGAAGGAAAGCTGGGCTAGGAGGAGAGTGTGCAAAAAAGCACAAGTGGAAGCTATGACCCAGGACACAACTACTAGTCTGGCACAAAGGCTTTGACTCATGATGGAGGTGTAGTGCAGAGGGTGACAGATGGCCACGTACCTGTCATAGGCCATTGATGTGATAAGGAAACTGTCCAAGTCAGCAAAGAGTATGAAGAAGTATGTCTGTGAAACACAGCCCTCATAGGTGATGGGTATGTGCTGGCTCTTCACTTTTGTTAACATCTTTGGGACAGTGACAGAGGAAAAGGAAATGTCTGTGAAGGCCAAGTGGCTGAGGAAGAAGTACATGGGGGTGTGGAGGCGATGGTCCACCCTGATGAGCAGGATGATGAGCAGGTTCCCCAGCACTGTGGTCAGGTACATGGCCAGGAACAGGGTGAAGAAGATGCCCCAGTGCTCTGGTCTGATGGGGAGCCCCAGGAGGAGGAACTCAGACACACTGCTCTGGTTCTTGAACCTCATACTTGTGTAGCGGCTGGGGACAGCTACTGCCAAGGAAGGTCGAAGGAATAAGATGTGATTATTGTGACATATGACGATACAAATGTTTTAGACCTAAAGAATGTCTTCCTTTATGTTTTTCTTTCACATTTTCCATGTTTTGCTGCAAATTTTGTGGAGGATAAGATTGTAGATTTAGGCATGCAGTCACTTTCTTCCTCAGTCTAATCCCAGCCTCTGTAAATAAATAATGGTTACAGTAAATATTTACCAAGTGTTTTCCTTATATAATATTCTAAATTCACATGTGCACTGACCCATGAATAGTTGTAGACAGATGCCCTAGATAGGTGCCATTACCATTTCTACTATTAAAAAAAAAAAAAGATGGTTAGAGAAAAGTAGTTTTCCAGCCACAGAAGTAAGACAAAGAAAAGAAAGATTATAAACCCAAGTGTTTTGATTCCAAGCTTGTTCTCCTGGAGTAAAATGATTATCTGGTACCTGAAATCGAGTTACCCTTAGTAATCCTGCTTATGATGATTTCTTCAATTCTGTAAATCCTATTTGTCTGTGCTTATAATTATCATTACTATGTTGGTCACTAGCTGCAGTCTAGACTGTAACATGTCAACTGATTGATAAAACAGCTGTTGCATCCAAGTAAAATCACTATGGTAGCTCCAATAAAATGCTTACACCACACCTAGTTCATAAGTTAAGCTTGACCTTCATAACAGTGCCCACACTCCAAATTGCAAAGAACCACAATCAATAAATTCAAAAGGAAATTATAAAAACAAATTCTAATATTTTCAGTATCTCTAAAATAACCTAGAAGAGATTTATTTTCTGACATACATCAATATAAAAATCTATACTGGCCCAACTTGAGACTCATCCCATGGGAAAGAGCCAACCCAAGACACTATTATTGATACTATGCTATGCTTGCAGACAGGAGCCTAGCATGACTGCCTTCTGAGAGGCTTCATCTAGCAACAGGTAGAAACATGCAGAGACCCAGAGCCAAAAATTAGGCAGAGTTCAGGAAGTCTTGTAGAGAGGCATGGGAGGATAGAGGGAGCCGGAAGGGTCAAGGATACCACAAGAAGACCTACATAGTAACCTGGGCCCATGCAGTCTCACAGAGACTGAACCACTAACCGATGAGCATGCATGGGCTGGACCTAAGCCTCCTAACACAGATGTGCAGCTTGTTCTTCATGTGGTTCCTGTAACAATTAGAGCAGGGGCTGTCTCTGACTCTGTCGCCTGTGTTTAAATGAATATTGTGACATTACAGTTATAAGAAACAAACAAAGGTGAACAAGTAGAGCAGTGGAGGGAAAGGTAGAGCCTAAGGACAGACAGGCCTATAATAAAGAATTTACAATGGATAAAAATGGTGTTATAGGCAGGTGGGTAAAGAATGAAGTCCTAAATGAGTAGTTCAAAGTCAATTGTCTATCCACATGGCACACAGACAGTATATTTCTACCTCACACCACACACAATCCCAGATGGGTTAAAACATTAATTAGAGAAGCAAAATTTCAGAGATCCAGAGGTCCTGCCATTACTTTGTCAAGTGGACTCAGAAGTAGCCTCGTTCCCTATTATATGAGTAAATAAAATGAAGGGCAGAGTTATAAACCAACATGGTCCAGTTAGTGAAAATTCATGTCAAAATATTAAGCCTCAGTGACTGCAATAAAGTGGCCAAATGGTTCCACATGCCACTTGAACACAGAGTTAGAGTGTGCATGAACACTCCCATTTAGTCTCCCGGAAACATGTGAGTGACATTGTCTGTTTCTTCGTTCTAATGGCTGGAGGTTTTCTACACAGATTCTCACATCGAGGACCCAAGTCTGGCTGTAGAATTCTAATTGATTGTAGAAAATGAGTAATGGAGCACCGTTTCTGTTTCTTTCAGCTCTTCAGATTATCTGAGTCATTTTTCTCCCTCAAAGGAAGATGGAAACCCACACCCGTGTAGCGTAATTCCCATTGCAGCTTTGAGTCTTCCATATCTCAGACCCAACCACCATCTTGAGGAGGATGTTATTATGCAAAAAATTCTTTAAACAAGAGAACAAAGATTTTACAATTCCAAGTAGAGATTAAGTTTAAATAAAATATTCATTGCAGAGACAGGCTTATGAACCACACTGATACGGAGATGGATAGATAAGAGTAGTGGGTTTGTGGGGCAGGAGTGGGCATGGAATAACATGGAAGTGCTTTTCTCAAAGTAACCAGGGTAGAGGGAGGCAGGAGTTACAGAGAATGAAAGCAGAGACCACAGAAAGCGAGGACAAACTTAGCCATGTTCTCAGTTTGGCTCAGATGATTGCCACAGAACTGAGTTGCAGAAATAGCTGTGCTGATGATAACGTGTAACAAACAGTTCGTTTACACTAAGTTCTCTTAAAGTCCTACTCACTTGTTCCTCAAATCTCTCTATGTGTGTTCTGAGCCTCATTCCAGAGAGACTATCAGGACTTTTTCTTACAGAGTATTACAGCAATAGCCTGTAGTGAATTTGTGATTCGATCCCAGGACTATCTGTCTTCGAAAACTGTATTCTTCCCATCAAAAGCCTTCAGCAGCCACATCCACAAGTAAGATCACAACTGTTGTCTGATAGCACTCAAGAATTCCAGGAAATGTTCAGATAATTGAACGTTCTGTCAAAAATCTGTGTGTTTAAGATTTGTGCCTTGATGGAGATATTAATAATACTAATTAGATTAACAAGCATTTAATAATCATATACTCTGTTCCATAGTATAGACCAGCTTCTATGACATACAGTTTCTAAAATAGCTTAACATGACTACAAAAAAGACATGAGGGACAAAGAGATGACCCAGAGGATAAGAACACTGGCTGCTCTTCCAGAGGACCTCGGTTTGAGTCCCAGTAGCCACACAGAGTCTCACAAGTGCCTGTAACTCTAGCTTCATTGGGCCCAACACTATTTAGCCTCTTCAGGCATGAGGCAAGCAAGTGGAGCATAGACATATATTCAGAAAAAAATTCCCATACACATAAAATAAAGTAAAAAATTAAAAAGTCATGGTTTTAGCTTAACCAATTTAAAACTAAGGCTGAGAGAATGTAAGTGACTTACTAAAGCCCATGTACCATGAAATAGACTGGAAGGCATTTAATCTCAGACTAGTCTAATTATAAATCCATGTTCCCAATCATGATGCTTAATCCCTTCTAGAGCAACATACAGTGATAGAACAGAAACTCCTCATTAATGAGGCCATCAGATTGATGCATTCCACAAATCTTTAATAATAGCTTTGAAGTGATCAGAGAGGTCCACTGCTTGACATATAAAGATTGATGACTGAGAACTGAAATTTCCCAGGACCAAAGGAGATAAATCTTGGTCAATTAAAAAATGTTCTATATATTTTTGTTTGTATGTGTACCTCTGTTTGTATGTTCATCACATAATCACAGTGCTTGTGGAAATGAGAAGAGAGTGTTGGTTTCTCTGGAGCTGGAGTTACAAGTGGCTGTGAGCCATCTCATGTGGGTACTGGGAATCAAATGCAAGTCCTCTGGAAAGCCAGCAAGTGCTCTTAACTACTCAACCACTTCTTCAGCCTCTTGGCGATTTTCCTAAATGTACTGTGTAATTTTCATCAATAAGGAAAGCTTAAGGCCAATATAAGTCCACTGGAAGTAACATGTAGTCAATAAAGTAACTGTAAAAACTAGTGGTGTAAGTATGTCATAGAAAATCACATATACACATGTTTTAACTACTCACAAATACAGAATGCAAATTATTAAAATTTGATGTTCTTACAGTTGAGATGCAGATCAAATATCCAATAAGTGAGAAGGTCAATAATTTTATTAGACAGAAAAATATAAGCTTTAAAGAGTTATCTTTATGTTTGCTAAAGTTATTGGGATTTACAACCCTTTCCTTGTATGATTACATTAGTCATCTACAAGATTTTTAACTGACCACTTACATTCTCACATATATTTTAAATTTAAAATTATATGTAATTGGAGGTACAGATCATTATGATATGGACCACTGGCCTATCTCTCTATTCCCAACTTCTTCCCCAGGTGTTTAGGACCAGCTATGGAGAACACAAACACACACACACACACACACACACACACACACACACACACACACACACACAAACACACACACACATTGTTCTTGGGTAGCAGTTTAAAAATACCTCCCTTACCAAGCTCGGTGAAATGCTCAAGTGCTGCAAGTTCCATGAACTTGTTATTCGTGTTCTTCAAAAGACTTGGAGCCAGGGTGGAGAGAGATGCCACGACGCCATGTCTAACCTGAGGAAGAGGCACACTTTCTCTTCTCACCGTCTCCAATGCAGTCAGAACAGGAGTCCTCTTTAACAGTCAGGTTGTGGACCCAGGAGACCACTGACAGTTTCTGGTAAGAGACAATTAGGGGAAATCGCTGTATCTTTCTTAAAATTCTCTGAGGAGGTGAGCATTTGCAAGATAAAATGACTGCCAAGCAGCCCCTTTGAGATTATAGATGTGGATATAATTATTTGCAAGTTCATTCACTTTATTAAAATGCTGTAGTCATGTCGTTATTTACTCACCATAACAATTCTCAGGGTGGATAATATTTGCCCAGATTTGCTGAGTTCAAGAATGGTTCACAAAATCCTCCTGTTTTCAAGCCCAGATGTACCAGCTTCGATCAAAGTGAAAGTATAGATGGGTTTATACCATGGTAGCTCTTTTTTCATAGTGGGATCCATAGCATGTGGGTTCTTCTTTCCCTCATTCAGTCTAGAAATAAGAGGAGAACTGATACTAGTTCATGGGGAAACACAAACACATGTCAAGGAAGAGATTTTTTTTTTCTTACTGCACAAATACTTAAATATATATAAAGACTCTTTAACCTTTTATTTTAACATATTTTGATGAAGCAACGATTATTATATTTTTTTAGGAATTGGTACATAAATGTGCATGTTGAGGACTAACATGTTTAATTTTTTAAAAATTAAATTCTTTATTTGTGAAACTTTTATGTATGAGTACTATATTTACATAATTTCCAACTCCTTTTTCTCCACTCCGACTTCTCCCATGGCTCCCTTGTAAACTCATGACCTCTTGTTCTTTAATTATTGTCACACACATTATATATCATACATACATATACAATTGACTAAGTTAATATATATATATATATATATTATATATATATATATATATATATATATATATATATATATATATGGTCAAAGATAAGCACTTGGGATTATATAAGCTATCAGAACTCTCATCCCTGGACAAAACTAATTCTTCCTTCCTCCACAGTAATTAATTCTCTGTAGCCCTCATCTTAAGAGTGTGGTCTTGATATACAGGGGGAGGTAGTCCCCCTCAGGAACAGTCATAGGGGAGGGGAATAATGGGAAAATGGGGGGGGGAGGAATGGGAGGATACAAGGGATGGGATAAACATTGAGATGTAACAAGAATAAATTAATAAAAAAAAATAAAAATAAATAAAGCTGAAGTCACACCTAAAAAAAAAAGAGTGTGGTCTTGTATGACCTGTTATAATAAATTGCACCTGTTCAGCCTAGGAAGCCAATAACTGACACAAAGAGACTGAAACATAATTCAAAGTTGCAAACACTACGCTGCGCAGAATCTAAACAGCTACTACTCTAACAATAAACTAAAATAAACTACTCTAATCCTCATATCCTACATATATCCCAAGCACTTGCCAACCGGATGCTTCCCAGGTGACTTCTCTCCTCTAACTCACAGTCAGCTGTTAACCATTAACTGTCAACTTCTGGCTCCTCCCTCTCTCCAGGAATCCCGCCTTCCACTTTCTGTCCTCTGCTCTACTGATTGGCTAAACAGCACTTTATTGGCAGTTGTTACACCAACTCAAGATATTCCTCCACAATAGTCTGAACAGATACAATTTATTGTAACAAATTGGCATCCAACGAATTTATCCACACCCTTGAAAAAAACTGTATTTTGTTATAGTTCCGTGGGAGGAATAGCTCCTTAAGAGATAATCCAAATAATAAAATAGAGACTGCTATGGTTCCTCTCCACGTTGCTATGGCAGAAGGCTCCTGGGTCTTCTTTGGCTTTTTTATTTTATTTTTGTTGTTCAGGGAGAAAGGTAGAAAGCTGAGAGATGCCAGGCTAAGTTACCAACAATGAGAAAGGAAAAAGGAACCAAACTCTTTTCCTTAGAGTTGATAGTGGCTAAAATTCAGAACTTATTAGCTGCAAGGTGTTTCTCAGCTCACTCTGGAAAGGGTCCACTTATGCAAATAAGCAATAACTAAATTCAAAAGAATAGTGGACAGTGCTTCGCTTACTGAAGCCTAAATTGGTGCAACTGAGCCAAGACTTAGATTTTTTTTTTTGAAAACTTTTTAATTTTACTTGAAATTTCTGTGGATTTTTACTGGAATTGAGATGAAATATTTGTGCAGGGCAGTGGTAGCACACACCATTAATCGTAATATGATGAAGAAAAAGGCAGGTGGATCTCTGTGAGTTCTAGACCAGCCTGGTCTCCACAGGGCATGACCCCTGCTGATAAGTTACTTGCAGAGACAGCCTAAGATTTAAACTGGCACATTTCCCCTTCGTATGCTGAGTTGAGGTGTCACTTGCTCTGGCAGCTGGCTTATCCCTCTAAACATGAGCTACTTTGGCATGGGGATAGGTTGTGGTCACAGCCGACACAAAAAGACACAGAAGACTTACAGGTGACAAAGTATACATCAGCCTAGTTAGATTCTCAAAAACTCAAAGGCTACAATTCATATTCTTAAAAGGGTAAGCTTAATAATCCCTTTTCTTTTGCTCAGGGCAACTGGCTTGTCTCTAAAAACAGGATACATTTCTTGGGAGACAGCTAGCAGTCTGGCCTATACATCAGGCGCCATAGAGCCTAGAAAAGGATGTTCAGAACTAAAAGGTGAAAGTGTCCGCCCTTATGAGAGAAGGAGTGAGTCAAAACCACCTGCAACTAATGTAAAAGCCCAAGTACAAGATGCCTAGGTTATGCATAAACTCTAAAATTGGAGTTTATATAAGTGTGAAAACCCAGGTACAATATGTGTAGGGTATGCATAAACTCTAAAATGAGAGTTTATATAAAGTTTAAAAGGTAGATGTGTCCATCCCCAATGGAAGAAGAGGTGAGACAGAAACACCTTCAATAAATGTAAAAACACAGTTACAAGATGCCTAGGGTATGCATAAGTTTACGGTTTAGTGCCTCTTCTTTTGCTCAGGGCAACCAACTTGCTTCTAAAATGGGATAAATTTTGTTGGGAGACAGGTAGAGGCCTGGCCTATATATTAGGCACCATAGAGACTAGAAAAGGACATTTAGAACTATACAATCGTGTTTTTATGTCAATTAAATAATGATTATATGTTCTTTGGTAATAATAATATTATACTTGCTCTTTGGAAGAGATCAAAACAGACCTGGATGAAAGGGAGACTGCTAACTTAAGTCAGTCTATATGTACATGAATTCAAACTACAGAACCAGCCTCAATTGCTCTGTGCAACCTGCACACCTCACCCATGTGTAGTTTTAGAACTGTATAATGCTTGTGAGAATTTATGTATTTTCAGAACAAAAGTACCAGACACTGATGCTGGGTCAGACCTGACAGGATTCACCCTCCAGCACGCTGAGATGCTGACATCCTGCATCCTTCATGGGCCAGCCGTAAGTGCTTCGGTTGCTATTCGTCATCATCAGAACAGAACACCTCCCAGGATAGCTTCAAAGAAAGCTCCTGATTCCAATTGGTCCAGCACTTCAGACTGTCCCACACAAGACTTTTATTGAGCTGGAATTTCTCAGTATTAGAGAATGGACCACAAATGCTATCTCTCACTTGTTTTAGCCATTTCCCCAGCTTTATTTGGGCCCCTGCATAGGTATTATTCATCCCAAATCAACTGGAAGAATGGTGTTCCATTTCTCTTAAGGGGGATTGGTTAAGGTTTTGGGTTTGGGGTGTTTAATTTCATTGGGAATTGGTTATGTTACTATTGGTCTTATTCAGAGAGAGAACGAGATTGGACTCAGGTATTTTTCTCTAAGAATATAGAAATATACAGGGATGATAGGACCAAAGGTAGATTATTGAATTTCCTCTTCAACTTAAGGTCTTAACTGTTACTCACAAGGCTATTTTTAATTCATTGGTATAAAACTTGTATATTGATGTAAAATAAGTTTATTTTCAATTCATTGTATTATTCAATTTTACCACAAGAATATACATCATATGTTCAATAGATAGATAAGATAAAATATTTAGATAAGGTCATCAAAAACCTCAGAGACCTACAGAATATGGCATTTAAATATTTTTATTGCTTTGAGGACTCTTTGAAAATGATATAGGTTGACTCTTGGTAACACCCAGCCTGCCTCAAAGAAGGTAATGAGCATCAAGGAACCTCCTTATGGAGATGGCTTCAGATTGGCAAACCAGCCACTGGGCAAAAATGTCCTTGTTTTCTGTCAAAGACAGAATTCTGCCTGAAATGGAAAAGGTTGGATGCAGGTGGAGTTGACAGCCAAACTGCCAAGACAAGATAGGCAAATCCTCAATAGTCCCTGCTTCACAAATATGCCTGTCAGATATACTGGACCATAAGGCAGAAGATGATGCTACAACATGTTTGAAAGTTTTGAGTTACTGTTCAGGGAGCAAAGTATCTCTGTCATTTTTTTTTTCAATTTGCAAGCTGCTAATCGTCACTTCCTTTTTACTCAGGAAATTAATTTTATTCCTTCTCAAGTCTCTGATGGGATAGAAGACAGCAAAACATTATAACATAAATATCACAATTGTTTTTTAGTTCTTGTGTGTGTATATTGTATATTGGTATAATAATATAAATGTATAGGTAAAAGTTTTTTATTATTAGACTAAAAAGGGGAATCATGGAGGAATATCATGTGTGGATTTAACAACTGTAAATAAAGCGCTGTTTAGCCAAGCAGCTGGGCAGAAGGACAGGAAGTGGAAGGCGGGACTTCTGGAGACAGGGAGGAGGCAGGAGTTGACAGTTAAGAGTTGATTGTTCACAGCTGACAGACAGTTGAAGGACAGAAGCTACCTGGGAAGAATCAGATTGGCAAGTGCTTGGGATATATGTAGGTTATGAGGATTAGAGTAGTTTACTGTTAGATTAGATAGATTAGATTCTGCCCAGTGAAGTGCTTGCAGCTTTGAATTATGTTTCAGTCTCTTTGTGTCAGTTATTGGCTTGCTAGGCTGAACAGATACAATTCCCTGCAGCAATTAATTGTCTGTAGCCTTCATCTTTTTTTTTTCATTTTTTTTTATTGATTTATTCTTGTTACATCTCAATGTTTATCCCATCCCTTGTATCCTCCCATTCCTACCCCCCCCATTTTCCCATTATTCCCCTCCCCTATGACTGTTCCTGAGAGGGATTACGTCCCCCTATATATTCTCATAGGGTATCAAGTCTCTTCTTGGCTACTTGCTGTCCTTCCTCTGAGTGCCACCAGGTCTCCCCCTCCAGGGGACATGGTCAAATGTGAGGCACCAGAGTACGTGAGAAAGTCGTATCACACTCTCCACTCAACTGTGGAGAATATTTTGACCATTGGCTAGATCTGGGAAGGGGTTTAAAGTTTACCTCCTGTATTGTCCTTGGCTAGTGCCTTAGTTTGAGCGGGACCCCTGGGCCCAAATCTGCCTATCATATTGTTCTATTTGTAGATTTCTAAGACCCTCTGGATCCTTTTATTTTGCTGTTCTCCCATGCGTCTCTCATTTAGAGTCCCAATAGGATGCCTTCCCCTCTGTCCCAGTTTCCTGGTAAGTGAAGGCTTTTGTGGGACATGCCCCTTGGGCTAGTATGCAGATATAAGTGAGTATATACCATTTGATTCTTTCTGCTTCTGGGTTAACTCACTCATTATAATCATTTCTAGCTCAATCCATTTATCTACAAATTTCGGGAATTCCTTGTTTTTAATAGCTGAGTAGTATTCCATAGTGTATATGTACCACAGTTTCTTTGTCCACTCTTCTACTGAGGGACACTTAGGCTGTTTCCATGTTTTGGCTATTATGAATAAGGCTGCTATGAACATGGTTGAGCAAATTTTCTTGTTGTGTGCTGGAGCATCTTCTGGGTATATTCCAAGGAGTGGAATAGCTGGGTCTTGAGGAAGCCCTATTCCCATTTTTCTGAGATAGCACCAGATAGGTTTCCAAAGTGGCTGTACTAGTTTGCATTCCCACCAGCAATGAAGGAGTGTTCCTCTCTCCCCACATCCTCGCCAGCATGTGGTGTGGCTTGAATTTTTGATCTTAGCCATTCTGATGGGTGTAAGATGGAATCTCAGAGTTGTTTTGATTTGCATTTCCCTGATGACTAAGGAGGTTGAGCATTTCTTTAAGTGTTTCTCAGCCATTTGATACTCCTCTGTTGAGAATTCTCTGTTTAGTTCCAAGCCCCATTTCTCAATTGGGTTATTCGGTTTGGTGGTGTTTAATTTCTTGAGTTCCTTATATATTTTGGATATTAGACCTTTGTCAGATGTAGGATTGGTGAAGATTTTTTCCCAGTCTGTAGGCTGTCGCTTTGTTCTCTTGACAGTGTCTCCTGCCTTACAGAAGCTTCTCAGCCTCATGAGGTCCCATTTATTAATGGTTGACATTAAGGCCTGGCCCGTTGGTGTTCTGTTCAGGAAGTTGTCTCCTGTGCCAATATGTTCCAGGCTCTTTCCCACTTTTTCTTCTAAGTGGCTTAGTGTCTCTGGCTTTATGTTGAGGTCTTTAATCCACTTGGATTTGAGTTTTGTGCAAGGTGACAAATATGGGTCCAGTTTCATTTTTTTACACATAGACCTCCAGTTAGACCAGCACCATTTGTTGAAGATTCTATCCTTTTTCCATTGAATGGATTTGGCTTCTTTGTTAAAAATCAAGTGACCATATGTGTGTGGATTCATATCTGGGGGTTCGATTCGATTCCACTGATCAACCAGCCTGTTGCTGTGCCAGTACCATGCTGTTTTAATTACTATTGCTTTATAGTACAGTTTGAGATCAGGTATGGAGATTCCTCCGGAGCACCTTTTATTGTACAAGATTGTTTTAGCTATTCTGGGTTTTTTGTTTTTCCATATGAAGTTCAGAATTGAACTTTCAATGTCTTTAAAAAATTGTGTAGTTATTTTGATAGGGATTGCATTGAATCTGTAGATTGCTTTTGGTAGGATGGCCATTTTTACTATGTTGATTCTCCCGATCCATGAGCAAGGAAGATCATGCCATCTTCTCAGGTCATCTTCAATCTCTTTCTTCAGAGTTTTGAAATTTTTTTCATACAAGTCCTTCACTTGCTTAGTTAGGGTAACTCCTAGATATTTTATATTGCTTGTGGCTAATGTGAAGGGTGTGGTTTTCCTAATTTCTTCCTCTGCAAGCTTGTCATTTGTGTATAGGATGTAGCCTTCATCTTAAGAGTATGGTCTTGTGAAACCCATGTTGGCATATGGGGTGGTTTGAATAAGAAAGGGACTCATAGGCTCATATATTAAAACCCTTAGTCATTAGGACATGGTACCTCTTGGCAAGGATTAGAATGCATGGTCTTGTTGGAGGAAGTGTGTCACTGGTGGTGGACTTTGAGGTTTCAGGACCCCATTGAGGGTCCAGTGTCTCAGTCTTCCTCCTGCCTTGCCAATATAGATATAGGACTCTTAGCTACTTCCCCAGCACCATGTCTGCCTGCATGTTCCCACACTTCCAACCATGATGACAACGGGCTAAACCTCTGAACTGAAAGCCAGCCCCAGTTAAATGCTTTCCTTTATAAGAGTTGGTGTGGTTGTCTCCTAATGGTAATAGAACAATGACTAAAACAACATGTTAACTGTCTTTTTCAGCTATGGCCGACAATTATAGTTAGTGTCTATGAGGAAATCATGAAAATATATGTTAACCATGAAGTTAGCGTAGAGAATCTTTGGAAATAAATTCCATTCAGACTCAAAAAGAACAAAATGAGACAGAATGGAGTGAAAGCAATAGTATTTTATTCAACTCTTTCACTCATTTGCTCATTTGTAAAATTTCTGTGTAACTGCTACATGCCAAACTGTGGTGAGGTAGAGTGAGTAATGGAAGGGGTTAAGATACATAGGTTTGCAGAAATTACAAGTAAGCAGAGGGTTGTGAGAATGGAAACAGACTCTGATGTGGACAGCACAGATGTGGAATAGTCACTTATTAGAAAGAAGAACAGAGTGGAGATTCAAGATGGTGGTGCCTGATCAGTAGAGCAACCAGGACTGTACATAAAGACAAAACTGAGAGCTATAAAACACCAGTGCTGCTGATTTCCATGAAAGAGGTATTCACATCTTGTAAAGCACAGGTGGGTCTAACACCTGGCCACTGAGCTAATCGTGGAGGGGGGGACAATCCACATTAGCTTTGATCTTGAGGAAGACTATGAGACATAGATGCAGCTTGGTCTCTCTCTGCTGGTCTGCTGCTTACTTGATCTGGGACAAAGAACAGACAGGCAGACTTGAGTCCTGTCACCAGCCACAATCTGGATTAGCTGCCACCCTGAGAAAGACTGCGGGGCACCCAAGCAGCTTTGGACTTGGAGCTCTCACTGCCCACCACCTGCTTACCAGCCTAGACCATCTTGGTCACAGAGCAGATAGGCAGAGCCCAACCATCTCAAAAAGGCCTGTGGAGCAACTGAGCAGCTTTGGGCTCCTATCTCTCTCAGCCTCCCTAGCCACTTACTCTGATCCACCTCTATCCCCCAGCTGCTTACCAGCCTGGGATAACAACTGAGATGTAATGTGTGTAGGAAGTGGGAAGAGTCCAGACAGATTATGAAAATCTAAGAGAGAGAGTGTGTGTGTTATTATAAATATACAGATTTAAGCATCTTACTTTTTCTTTTTTTTTTTTTTACAATAAATTTATTACATCTCAATTGTTATCCCATCCCTAGTATCCTCCCATTCCTCCCTCCCTCCCATTTTCCCCTCACTCCCCTCCCCTATGACTGTGGCTGAGAGGGACCTCCTCCCCCTGTATATGCTCATAGGGTATCATGTCTCTTCTTGGTAGCCTGCTATCCTTCCTCTGAGTCCCACCAGGCCTCCCCATCCAGGGGACATGATGGGTGTAAGATGGAATCTCAGAGTTGTTTTGATTTGCATTTCCCTGATGACTAAGAAGGTTGAGAATTTCTTTAAACCATTGATATCCCTCTGTTGAGAATTCTCTGTTTAGTTCTGAGCCCCATTTCTCAGTTGGGTTGTTTGGTTTGGTGGTGCTTAATTTCTTGAGCTCTTTATATATTTTGGATATTAGACCTTTGTCAGATGTAGGGTTGGTGAAGATCTTTTCCCAGTCTGTAAGCTGTCATTTTGTTCTGTTGACAACGTCTCCTGCATTACAAGAGCTTCTCAGCCTCATGAGGTCCCATTTATTAATTGTTGACCTTAAGGCCTAGGCTGTTGGAGAAAACAGGAAGTTGTCTCCTGTGCCAATGAGTTCCAGGCTCTTTCCCACTTTTTCTTCTAACTGACTTAGTGTCTCTGGTTTTATGTTGAGGTCTTTGATCCACTTGGATTTGAGTATGGTGCACGGTGACAAATATGGGTCCAATTGCATTTTTTTTACATGTAGACATCCAGTTAGACCAGCACCATTTGTTGAAGATGCTATCATTTTTCCATTGAATAGATTTGGCATCTTTGTCAAAAATCAAGTGACCATATGTGTGTGGATTCATATCTGGGTCTTTGATTCGATTCCACTGATCAACCAGCCTATTTTGTGCCAGTACCATGTTGTTTTAATTACTGTTGCTTTGTAGTGTAGCTTGAGATCAGGTATGGAGATTCTGCCAAAGGATCTTTCATTGTACAAGATTGTTTTAGCTATTCTGGGGTTTTTTCCACACGAAGTTCAGAATTGAACTTTCAATGTCTTTAAAAAAAATGTGTAGGTATTTTGATAGGGATTGCATTGAATCTGTAGATTGCTTTTGGTAAGATGGCCATTTTTACTATGTTAATTGTCCAGATACATGAGCAAGGACTATCATTCATCTTCTCATGTCATCTTCAATCTCTTTCTTCAGAGTTTTGAAATTTTTTTCAAACAAGTCTTTCACTTGCTTGGTTAGAGTAACTCCTAAATATTTTATATTGCTTGTGCCTAATGTGAAGGGTGTGGTTTTCCTAATTTCTTCCTCTGCATGCTTGTCGTTTGTATACAGGAAAGCTACTGACCTTTTTTAGTTAATTTTGTATCCTGCCAATTTGCTGAAGGTGTTTATCAGCTGTAGGAGTTTCTGGTGGAATTTGGAGGTCACTTATTTACACTATCATATCATCTGCAAACAGGGGTAATTTTACTTCCTCCTTTCCCATTTGGATCCCCTTGATCTCCTTTTGTTGTCTTATTGCTCTGGCTAGAACTTCCAGTACTATATTGAAGAGATATGGAGAGAGAGGGCAGCCTTGCCTTGTTCCCGATTTTAGAGGAATTTCCTTAAGTATCTCACCACTTAATTTGATTTGGCTATTGGCTTGCTGTATATAGCCTTTATTGTGTTGAGGTATGTGCCTTGTATCCCTGTTCTCTCCAAAACTTTAAACATGAATGGGTGTTGGATTTTCTCAAATGCTTTCTCTGCATCTAAGGAGATGATCATGTGGGTTTTTATTTTCAGTTTGTTTATATGGTGGATTACATTGCTGGTTTTCCATATATTAAACCATCACTACATGCCTGGAATGAAGCCTACCTGGTCATGGTGAATGATATCTTTGATATGTTCTTGTATTCATTTTGCAAGGATTTTATTGAGTATTTTTCCATCAATGTTCATAAGAGAAATTGGTCTGAAATTCTCTTTCTTTGTTGGGTCTTTGAGAGGTTTAGTTATCAGTGTGACTGTGGCCTTATAGACTGAATTTGGTAATGTTCCATCCATTTCCATCTTTTGGAGTAGCTTGTAGAGTATCAGTATTAGCACATCCTTGAATGTCTGGTAGAATTTTGCACTGAAACCATCTGGACCTGGGCTTTTTTGTTGGGAGACTACCAATGATTTCTTCTATTTTGTAGTGGAAATGGGACTATTTACTTACTTTATCTGTTCTTGAGTCAATTTTGGCAAGTGGAATTGATCAAGAGACTGTCTATTTCCCTTAGATTTTCAAATTTTGTGGCATATATGCCTTTAAAATAGGATCATATGATTCTTTGTATTTCTTCGGTATCTGTTGTTATGTCTCCCTCTTCATTTCTGATTTTGTTGATTTGGATAGTGTCTCTCTGCTTTTTAGTTAGTTTGGCAAATAGTTCATCTATCTTGTTGATTTTCTCAAAGAACCAGCTCCTAGTTTTGTTGATTCTGTGAATTGTTCTCTTTGTTTATAATTTATTGATTTCAGCCCTGAGTTTGATTATTTCCAGACATCTACTCCTCTTGGGTGTTTCTGCTTCCTTTATTTCTAGGGCTTCCAGATGTGTCATTAAATTGCTTATGTGTGATGATACTAATTTCTTTATAAAGGCACTTAGTACTATGAATTTTCCTCTTAGCACTGCTTTCAATGTGTCCCACAAATTTGGGTATGTTGCTCCCTCATTGTCATTGAATTTCAGGAAGTCCTCAATTTCTTTCTTTATTTCTTCCCTGACCCAGGTGTCATTAAGTAGAGAGTTGTTTAGTTTCCACGTATATGTAGGCTTTTTGTTATTTTTGTTGTTGTTGAATTGCAGCCTAAGACCATGGTGATCTGATAGGATACGAGGTATTATTTCAATCCTCTTGTATCTGTTGAGGCTTGCTTTGTGACCTACTATGTGATCAATTTTGGAAAAGGTTCCATGGGGTGCAGAGAAGAAGGTATATTTCTTTTTGTTTGGGTGAAAGGTTCTATAGATATCTGTTAGATCCATTTGATTCATGGCATTGGTTAATGATGTTATTTCTTGCCTTAGTTTCTGTTTCAATGACCTATCCTTCAGTGAGAGTGGGGTGTTGAAGTTTCCCACTATTATTGTGTGGGGATCGATGTGTGATTTAAGCTTCGTTAACAGATCTTTTACAAATGTGAGTGCCCTTGTACTGGGAGCATAGATGTTCAGAATTCTGATGTCATCTTGGTTGACTTTACCTATGATGAGTATGAAGTGTCCTTCCTCGTCCCTTTTGATTATTTTTGGTTGAAAGTCTATTTTGTTAGATATTAAAATGGCTATGCCTGTTTGCTTCTTGTGACCATTTTCTTGGAATATTTTTTCCAGCCTTTTACATTGAGGTAATGTCTATCTTTATGGGTGAGATGTGTTTCTTGAATGTAGAAGAATGTTGGCTCTTGTTTATGCATCCATTCAGTTAGTCTGTGTCTTTTTATTGGAGAATTGAGACCATTGATGTTGAGCGATATTAATGACCAGTGACTGTTAAGACTCTTAATTTTGATATTGGTTCTAGTGGAGTTTTTGTGGTTGTGTTTTTGCAATGGTGTTGTTATCTATTTCCTTTGTAGCTTTGGATGTAGCTTGTCCCTTTGGGGTGGAGCTTTCCTTCTAGTACCTTCTGTAAAGCTGGATTTGTGGATAGGTACTGTTTGAATTTGTTTTGTCATGGAATATTTTGTGGTTATTGATAATTTTGCTTGGTAAAGTAGGCTGGCCCGGCATCTGTGGTCTCTTAGGTTTGCAGGATCTCTGTCCAGGCCCTTCTGGCTTTTATGGTCTCTGCTGAGAAGTTGGGTGTCATTCTGATAGGTTTGCCCTTAAATGTTATTTGGTCCTTTTCCCTTGCAGCTTTTAATATTTTTAAGCATCTTTCAAAATAAGAATTTTATTATAATTATTATTGTTGTTATCTCATCATCACCATCGTTAACATCATTATATAAATCCTCAATAATCTCAGAAAAATGTACAAGGTTTAGGGAGTCCAGAAGTTTACATGATTCATAAACCTTCTCTCCAAGGTTATATGCAGTGAACAGGGGCTGGGGACTGGAATATCTCTTGTGAAGCTGCATACAAGTTGTGCAGGGAGCTCCAAGGATGCTAATTTTCTCATGATAACGTAGACATTTGGGGATATTGCTGCCTTTAAATCACCCATGCACCTTAAGTAGCCCCAATAAGCTCCAAGATTTACTAAGCGGTAGAGTAATTTCTTCAGTTTGTCTTCAGTGTCCTATCTAGGGTGAACATAAATTTGTTCACAACTTTTCATGGAAAGTTATATAATACAGATGTAAGTTGGAGAAGTTTTTTAAAACTTTGTACATACACGGGTCAACTCTGAAAAGAAATAGTACTCATAGGGGAGGGGGATAAGGGGAATATGGGAGGGAGGGAAGAATGGGAGGATACAAGGGATAGGATAACCATTGAGATGTAACAAGAATAAATTAATAAAAAAAATTTTTAAAAAGAAACTGAAAAGCTTCTATAAAGCAAAGGACACCATAAACAGAACAAAATGATAGCCTACAATCTGGGAAAATATCTTCACCAACCCTACATCTGACTGAGGGCTAATGTTGAAAATAAATAAAGACCTCAAGAAATTAAACACCACCAAACCAAATAATCCAATTAAAAATGGAATACAGAACTAAACAGAGAATTCTCAACAAAGGAATATTGAATGGTCAAGAAACACTAACAGAAATGCCCAACATCCCTAGTAATCAGGGAAATGCAAATCAACATGACTCCTAGATTCTATCTTATACCTATCAGAATGGCTAAGATAAAAAACTCAAGTGACAGCACATGCTGGTGAGGATTGCTGGTGGGAGTGCAAACTTGTACAAACATTTTGGAAATCAATCTGGCACTTTCTCAAGAAATTGGGAATAATTCTACCTCAAGACCTAGCCATACCACTCCTAGGCATATACTCAAAAGATGGTCCACTGTGGCCTGCAGTCAGCTTCCTGCCCAGATCAGTCTAGACAGTGGACCAGTTTAGATTGCACACCTTTGGTGGTTCAGTCCCACTGAGTTGTGGCTGCAATTCAGACCCACTTCCAGACCCCTCAGGGCAGTTCAGCTTCTCCCATGAGTGTGGGAGTCCCTGTGGGGCCTTGGGGACTATGGCTTTATCTGCCCAATTGTCCAGGCCCAGACCCCTGTGGACCACAGACAGGTTCCTGCCTGGATGAGTCTAGATAGTGAACCAGTCTAGACTGCACACCTTTGGCGGTTCAGTCCCACTGAACTGGGTCTTCAATTCAATTCCATTGATCAACCAGCCTATTGCTGTGCCAGTACCATGCTGTTTTAATTACTGTTGCTTTATAGTACAGCTTGAGATCGGGTATGGAGATTCCTTCAAAGGATCTTTTATTGTATAGGATTGTTTTTGCTATTCTGGGTTTTTTTGTTTGCCCATATGAAATTGAGAATTGATCTTTCAATGTCTTTAAAATATTGTGTAGGTATTTTGATAGGGATTGCATTGAATCTGTAGATGGCTTTTGGTAATATGGTCATTTTACTGTGTTAATTTTCCTGATCCATGAACAAGGGAGATCCCTCCATCTTCTGATGTCATTTTCAATCTCTTTCTTCATTGATTGAAGTTTTTTTCAAACAAGTCCTTCACTTGCTTGGTTAGAGTAACTCCTAAATATTTTATATTGCTTGTGGCTATCATGAATGGTGTAGTTTTCCTAATTTCTTCCTCTGCATGTTTGTCATTTGCATATAGGAAAGCTACTGACTTTTTTGAGTTAATTTTGTATCTTGCCAATTTGCTGAAGGTGTTTATCAACTGTAGCTCTCTGGTGGAATTTTGGGGGTCACTTATATATACTGTCATATCATCTGCAAATAGGGATAATTTGACTTCCTCCTTTCCCATTTGGATCCTCTTGATCTCCATTTGTTGTCTTATTGCTCTGGCTAGAACTTCCAGTACTATATTGAAGAGATATGGAGAGAGTGGGCAGCCTTGTCTGGTCCCCAACTTTAGAGGAATTTCCTTGAGTATCTCTCCATTTAATTTGATGTTGGCTATTGGATTGCTGTATTTAGCCTTTATTCTGTTTATGTATGTGCCTTGAATTCCCGATCTCTCTAAAACTTTAAACATGAATGGGTGTTGGATTTTGTCAAATGCTTTTTCTGCCTCTAAGGAGATGACCATGCGTTTTGTTTTGGTTTGGTTTTTTTTTTTTTTCTTACAGTTTGTTTAGATGGTGGATTACATTGCTGGTTTTCCATATATTAAACCATTCCTGCATGCCTGGAATGAAGCCTACCTGGTCATGGTGAATGATATCTCTGTTATGTTCTTGTATTCGTTTTGTGAATATTTTATTGAGTATTTTTCCATCAATGTTCATAAGAGAAATTGGTCTGAAATTCTCTTTCTTTGTTGGGTCTTTGTGAGGTTTAGGTATCAATGTGACTGTGGCCTCATAGAATGAATTCGATAATGTTCCATCTGTTTCTATCATTTGGAGTAGCTTGATGAGTATCAGTATTAGCTCTTCTTTGAAGGTCTGGTAGAACTGTGCTGAAACCATCTGCATTTTTTTCAGCATTTTTAAGGCAGTTGGCAAAACGGGTGATTTTAAGGCCTTGTACAGTCTCCTATAAAGTTTCATGCGGAATCTTTGTGTTGTTTCTAGAAGAGATGACTAAACAAATATTTTACCATTTTTCAGTTTCCATAATAATTTTAATTGTATTCACAAATTTTTATGTAGCAACAAAAGTAAAAATTATAATACATATAGTGTTAAGTAAAAACATATGAAAAGAGACATTTCAAAAATATTTATTTGGGTATCAAGTCTCTTCTTGGTAGCCTGCTATCCTTCCTCTGAGTGCCACCAGGTCTCCCCCTCCAGGGGACATGGTCAAATATGAGGCACCAGAGTTCGTGTGAAAGTCATACCTGACTCTCCACTCAGCTGTGGTGAATGTCCTGTCCATTGGCTAGATCTGGGTAGGGGTTTGAAGTTTACCGCCTGTATTGTCCTTGGCTGGTGCCATAGTTTGTGCAGGACCCGTGGGCCCAAATCTGCCTATCATAATGTTCTACTTGTAGGTTTCTAGGACCCTCTGGATCCTTCTACTTAGCTATTCTCCCATGCTTCTCTCATCTAAAGTCCCAATAGGATGTTCTCCCCTCTATCCCAGTTTCCTGGTAAGTGAAGAGTTTCATGGGACATGCCCCTTGGGCTAGTATGCAGATATGAGTGAGTATATACCATTTGACTCTTTCTGCTTCTGGGTTAACTCACTCATTATGATACCCTATGAGCATATACAGGGGGAGTAAGTCCCCCTCAGGCACAGTCATAGGGGAGGGGAGTAAGAGGAAAATGAGAGGGAGGGAAGAATGGGAGGATATAAGGGATGGGATAATCATTGAGATGTAACAAGAATAAATTAGTTTTTAAAAAGGCAAAAAAAAATTTTAAATACTTATTTGTTATAACTCCTTAAAGAAGTTTTTTTTTTTTGAGACAGGGTTACTCTGTACAACAGCTCTGGCTGTCCCGGAACTCACTCTGTAGTCCAGGCTGGCCTCGAACTCATGGATATCATGCACCTGCCTCTGTCTCCCAAGTGCTGGGATTAAAGGCATGCACCACCACTGCCTGCCCAAGTTTTAGAGCATACCAAACTAATTCATAATGACAAGAGTGGAGCCGTGGGCATCCCAGGCTGTGGGTAAGCGGAAGGAATGCTCTCTTCCCATGAGTTTATTGGGGCATGGCCACATTCACTCATGTGTTTTGAATGGCTGGTAGCACATTACAGTAGTAGTACTGAGGCAGTTTCAAGACAACCATCTGCTTCACAAGGCCTAAAAGAGTTATTTTCTGCTAACATTTGAAAACTGTCTGCTGATCCCCTCTCGATAATATTCTTTCACAGCCATCCTCTACAGCAACATAAAGGGTTTGCAACCAAAACTATCACTACAGTTTCCAGAACTTCTGAATCCTAGGTTAGTCTCCTGAGATACTTGAGAATATCAGATTGAATCTTTTAAAACTTTTAGATTTTAAATATAATAATATAGAGACCTGGAAATACAGATATAACCACACTAAATTATTATAGAAAAGGACACTATAAATTCCACTTATATAAACATATATGTTTATTAACAAAAACATTTTTGCTGGATTAGTAGATAAATGATAGAATAGTTTTTTCAATGTCTATATTATCAAGGTTTTTGGTGTAAAGGGAAATTGATACTCTAAGTATCAAGTCAAAAAAGCATTGTCACTTTGAGAACTTTCCCAATTATGACCTAGTAGGAGGAAATCTGACTGTGGCTGAGAATGTCTTCCCACCTCCCCGTAGGCTCACATTTACAGGCAAGCTGGCACTCTTCCTTGGACAGTGTTTTCTCAAAGTCTGCCCTTAGAAATGCTTGCCTGAGAATGACCTGACCTCAAAGCTCATAAATAAGTGTCTCTGGAATTGCAGTCTTTAACAAGTTCCCTAGGTGATTCTCCTAATATGAAACTTTAGGGACCACTGCCCCAGGGCTTCTGTTCTGGAGGGAGTCAGAAGGAAATTGGAAAGTCAGTACATCTTTAACAGCTTTCTTTAGCTGAAATCTTGGTTTCCAGTCCATTGTGTATTTTCTGTGGTGTAGAGAGTGGAGTCTTGACACCTGTGTTTCTGAAGCCCATGAATTTAGAAGGTTAAGATACAGGTTCAAGACTTTTCTCTGTCACTGAAGGGTTTGGACCATGAGGGTGCACTGGATCTCCTAGAGGTGAGCCAAGAAGTTTCTGAGATCTGGGTAGCCTGAGCATGAAGTTCAGATAAGGAGTGTGTGTGTGTGTGTGTGTGTGTGTGTGTGTGTGTGTGTGTGTGTGTGTGTGTGTCCAGGTGCTAAGCAAGTGTCTGTGCTCTTGATAAAGTAACTTTTTACTCCTAGTTCCAAGAGACAGGTATGTATCAGTCATCACTGGCCAATAACTCTCTCAAATTTCACCCCAAAAAGCTTAGGTATTGAAGAAGAGTGACTGAGATATTTGATTGCAAAGCATACCTGGGGGCCTTATATCATCATGTGTCTTTTTTAGGCATGTGATTATTTAGAGTAGGTGTCATGCTATGTGATTATTTAGAGAAGGTAGTGAGTGACCAGTCCAGTGTAATCTTTCTTCAACATTCTCATTTAAGATGCCACTGAAAGTATATGAAGAATATATCTAGTTAGAAAGCTCAACTTACTAAACACTGTCCTCATTCTCCAACTTCTTTTCAGAAGCCACTGATAATTTTCTGCCTCCATTCCCTAATACAGTCTGACACTTATTAAACCATAAAGGTGCTCTAGACAATTTTTTTTCAAAATGAAAAAGTTATATTTAAGTAATAAAAATAAAAAGCACTTACAGAAAAAAATGGGAAAATATTTTTCTGTTTTTACATATTGTTGGAGAATTTCATACAGTGTACTTTGATTATATATTGCATAATTCATATGCTTTTAAATACAGAAAAAAATAGGGAATATAAGCAATCAACTACCAAGCTATCATTAATACCAGCACTTTGGAATATTTCATACCAAAATTTCTTTTTAACTGATGTTTTAATTTCATATTATATTTAGTTTCTCAGTTTTTAGTTAGCCACTGCATGGTCATCAAAACAAATTCTTTCTACTTTAAATACTTATTTAAATACCTATTAATTTAAAATAAGAATAAATAATACTGGGAATGGAAGAGTTTAGTCAGGGATGAAAAGCAAGGAGTTGGTGAGTGAGAAGTGAGAGATCAAACAAAATGCAGTACATATGAAGATGTCATAAGGGAATCTTATTCTGTAACTGAATTCAAAATAATAACAAAAAACTTTCAAAATGATCCCTCCATAAATTTAACAGTTAAACATGAGCTTTTAAGAACAATCAAAACATAGGTCTTCAACTCTCTTGCCTACATCTCTGAGCATTGGTAACTTATGCTATAAAGTATTTCCAATGGAAGACAATAGGCTTCAGGGAAAGCCACAGATAAAATTTAAAAAAAAAAAAAAGGGATACTTGATACTGATGACTAGGGGTCCTTGGGCCCTGACTGGGCTGCTCAGTCAATGGATGGGTCCAGATGCTAGAAGCCCAAAACGAGGAAGCTAAAAAGGAACAACAGTAATTCTGTTATTGGCAATCTCTTGATTAGAAACAAAAGAAACGAAGCCCTCTTTCTATATTGGGTTCTGTATTTTCATGAGGTCAAGAGAGGTCATTGAATCAGGAGATGATTTGAAAAAATGTTCTAAAAAAAATTCTGTCAAGCAAGATAACTGTCAATAAATGTATAACAACCATGAATAATATTTCCACTTGATGTCATAGGTAATAGCTATGTCGCCTTTCTCACAAAATTCATAAATAACAGAGACCTTGGCAACTTATTGTCTGCAGAGGCCATTTGTTTTTGCGGTGCCAATTAGAACCTAAGGCTTCGTGCTTGCAGAATCAATGACCTACTAGTGTGCTGTAGCCCCAGCAATTTATTTTTGACTCAATTTTATTTACATCCTTCTTATTGAACACTTTGAAAACTCCATCTTAGACTTAACTATTGATGCAAATTAAGTCACATTTCAAAAGTTCATTCTACAATTTGAAGGTGCAAATCCCTCTCCTAAAAGAGTTGAAGTTCTTTCCTGACTGCACACAGCTGCAAGTTATCACATGATCCTACTAGCCTTATCTTCAGATGCTGATGAATGTCAATGACATCACTTTTTAAAGCCTCTTCTTTGACGGAAAATTCTCTCATTTCATGTACAAACTACTTTAAATGGCTCAGTAATATCAGCATAACATACTCACTATGAAAATGAATCCTATTTTATGTCCCTGATATAAACCAATACCTGTTTGTTCCCTCTTTCTTAAATGTCCTGTTGTCCACAGCAAAGAGAAGAATAACATGAGAAGGGATAACGAGAGCAGTGTGTCTGAGTTCATCCTCCTGGGGCTCCCCATCCAGCCAGAGGACCAAGCCATGTACTCTGCCCTGTTCCTGGCCATGTACCTGACCACAGTGCTGGGGAACCTGCTCATCATCCTGCTCATCAGGATGGACTCTCACCTCCACACCCCCATGTACTTCTTCCTCAGCCACTTGGCCTTTGCGGACATCTCTTTCTCATCTGTCACTGTACCCAAGATGCTGAGGAACATGCAGACTCAGGATCCATCCATTCCCTATGCAGAGTGTATAACACAGATGTATTTTTTTATATTATTCACTGATCTGGACAACTTTCTCCTCACTTCAATGGCATATGATCGGTATGTGGCCATTTGTCATCCCCTCTACTACACCACCATCATGAGAGATGAGCTGTGTATCTTACTGGTAGCTATGTCCTGGATCCTGTCCTGTGTAAGTGCTCTGTCTCACACCCTCCTCCTGGCCCGGTTGTCCTTCTGTGCTGACAACACCATTCCTCATTTCTTCTGTGACCTGGATGCCTTGCTGAAACTCTCATGCTCAGACATCTCCCTCAATGAGCTGGTCATTTTTACAGCAGGAACAACAGTCATTACTCTGCCACTAATATGCATCTTGGTCTCTTACGGCCGCATTGGGACCACCATCCTAAAAGTTTCATCTACCAAAGGGATCTGCAAAGCATTGTCCACATGTGGCTCTCACCTTTGTGTAGTGGCTCTGTATTATGGTGCAATCATTGGACTTTATCTTATACCTTCATCCAGCACTTCCAGTGACAAGGATATAGTTGCTTCTGTGATGTACACAGTGGTGACTCCATTGCTAAACCCCTTTATCTATAGCATAAGGAACAGAGACATGAAGGAAGCTTTGAAGAAGCTCTTCAACAGGGCTGTAATCTCAACTCAATGACATCTTTCATATCCTCACAAAAACTGATGTAGTTACATATCTCCATATACTAAATTCCCAATCATAGTCTTATCATGGAATGAGTGCTCAGTAAATACTTGATTACTCAAAGAGCATTCTGGCATACTTATTCTCTATTTTCCTTGTATCTCTTTAGTGTAAAAAGGGAACTCTGTGGTATTGTTGTCAATTTATATTGCCTCTACATTTGGAAATTACAGTGTTAGAATAATTTAAATCATAAGTAAATCATAAATAAAGGACCATCACACCTTAGCAGGGCAAATAGGATAGGTGTGGCTAAGGCTCCAGGGCTGGGGAAGAGAGAGAGAATCTTGGGAGGAAGAGAGACCAGAGGAGAAGAGAGAAGGAGGTTGTGCCATCATGGATTAGGTGGAGAAGAAGTACATGGCTGGCAGGGATGGAGGACTTGGCCTAGATGAAAAACATTAGCAAGTATTTGGGATTATGAGTAGGAGGTAGCGTCATAGAAATTATTAGAACCAGATGTCATGGGATTGGATCAGGTATCCTGTACCTGACCCACTATGGTAATTAGCTGAGGGGATTAACATCTGCCCTTTCCCAAGTTAAATAAGGCTATTTAAAAATATAACAGGAGTCTGTGTCTTGAATGATTGCTGGCAGGTTAGAAAATACTGCATAATAATAATTATAGGTGCAATAATAAAAATTTACCGGAAAATTAACCACAGCATTGGTGCCTAACTCAATTGTTATCAGAGAGACTTCTTCCAGCCACTGATGGAAACAGATGCAGAGACCCACATCCAAACATTAGCCTGAGTTTGGGACATCCTGCTGAAGAGGTAAAGGAAGGATTGTAGAAGCCAGAGGGATCAAGGACACCACAAGAAAACGCACTGAATCAACAAACCTGGATGCATAAAAGCTCACTGAGACTGAGCCAACCATCAGGGAGCCTGCATGGGTCTAACCCAGGCTCTCTGCATATATGTTATAGTTGTGTAGCTTGTTGTTTTTGTGAGACTCCTAACAAAAGCAGTGCAGAGTCTGTTTCTGATGCTTTTGCTTACTTTTGGGACCCTTGTCCTCCTACTGGGTTGTCTTGTCCAGCCTTAATATGAGAAGAGATGCATAGTCTTTCACAACTTGATGTGCCATGTTTGAATGATATCCCTGGGAGGCCTGCTGTTTTCTAAAGGGAAATGGAGGACGAGTGGATGGGCAGGGGATGAAGGAGGTGGGTGTGGAAGGAGGGTGGCAGACTGAACTAGGGATGTAATATATGAGAGAATAAATTAATAAAAATTAATTTAATTTAAATAAATACAAATTATATAATTTAGAAACAAGCAAAAATATAAAATTTAACTATTAAAATTACTGGAGTCATGTGCACAGTTTGGTCTCATCTTTCCATCCTGAGAGGAAAGATGAAGGTACTGTGTAGACAGTTAAAGAGTAGAGTCAAATATTTTCCCAAAATGCCTTATTAATTAACATAACCAGTGTGGATCAGGGAATCTCACAAGGTCCATCCCCTAAATTAAGAGTTATAGGCAATTAATGGCTACTGAGAGGGAGATAGAGCTATTCCTCTCCAGGGATAAGCTCTCTGAAAGGTTACCTGATCACAAGTGGTCAACTCGAAATACACACACATGAGCAACATTAGATGAACCCAGGAAGTGGTATTTATAAGTTCATATAGTTGATATATGTGAATATTATATCAATTTATAGATGTAGAATTTTATAAATTCATATTTATAATTCATATCCATAAAATTATAATTATACACACACCCTAACTATCATGATTAAAGAATAAGAAGCCATGAATTTGAGATGGGGTGGGGATGCCCATGGGAGGAGTCTGAGAAGATGAAAGAGAAAATTACATAAATACAGTGTTTATGCAAATTTTAGATGTGTCTTAATGAGCTTATAAACAAGAAAGAGCAAATGTGAGTGGGCAACTTCATGTATTAGTGCATAGAAAAAACACTTATATAATAAACCATTGAATGAAGAAATAATCATCAATATAATGACCCTTCTGGTGAGTTTTTCTACATGTATGTCACATTATTATTCTATGGCCATCATTGCTTTCAACTGGATTTCACATAATAAGTATAGGTCAGTAAAAGTTGTATTCATGGAATTATTCATCATAAAGCAATACAGACAAAATGGACCAGTTAGCTGATTTAGACAAATATAGACCAAAACAAAACCATTATGATCATTCCAGTGAGGTTCCTAACGCACCATCCCTGCCAGCATCATCCAGAGGCAACTGCTAATATCTCTTTTTGACACTTTGAGGTAACTACACAGGGCACAGAAGTCACATCATTTGCAGTATGGTGGTGGTGTGGTGCTGGGGTTAGCTCTGCTTTGATTCTGCCAATAACCTCAACTGCAGCTGGTAGCAAACCATCAACACTGGATCTGTGCCTAAGTGGAGTGCTGGTGGTGGAGCAAATACTCAGTCTGTCCACAGCCCTGAATGTGCTTCTTGATGGAAATGGTATTGAAAATGCCAAGGCCATGGATATCTGCCGACAATAGCTGCATGCAGGGAATATGCATCCAAAGAGAAGGCAGTAAAGCTGGATGGGCAGAACCATCTAAACCCCTTGACAGCCATCATGGAGCTACAGGATGCGGAGTTTCCTCTACTGGGCTTCAGTCTTGTTTTGGTCTAATATTTCCTCACTATGCCCCCCACTCCTCCCATTTGAAATGGTAATGTTAGTCTGTGCCATGGTATGGTGGAAGTACTCAATCTGCTTTTTTATTTTACAGGGAGATACAATGATAAGATTTCCTTGAGTCTCAGACGGAACTTTGGACTTTTAAACAATGTTGAAACTATTAAAGATTGTCAGGACATTTTTAAGCGCAACTAAATGCATTTTACATTATGATATGGCCACAAGGCTACAATAGGGTCCAGGAAATGGAATGCGATGGTTTGAATGGTGACTCCTCCACCCCCCCCCCATAGTCTTAAGCATTTAAATACTTAGTGACACTGTTTGGGAAGACTTAAGTGGTGTGGTCTTGCTGAAGTGTCACTGAGGTGGGCTATTAAAAACAAGGAAATCCCGAAATTTGTGGATAAATGGATTGAACTAGAAATAATCATACTGAGAGAGTTAACCTAGAAGCAGAAAGATTCAAATAGTATATACTGACTAGGGGCATGTCCCATGAAAGACCTCACTTACCAGGAAAGTAGGATAGATGAGAGGACAGCCTACTGTGACTTTAGGTGAGAGAAGTATTGGATAATGGAGAAATAGAAGGATCCAGAGGGTCCTAGAAACCCACAAGAAGAACTTTATGATGGATGTATCTGGACCCAGTGGTTCTACTCAAACTACTGCACCAATTGAGGACAATGCATGCAGTAAATGGTGAACCCCTACTCAGATCTAGCCAATGGACAGAAAATTCTCCACAGTTGAGTGGAGAGCAGGGAATGACTCTCACATGAACTCTGGTGCCCCATATTTGACCACATCCCCTGGATGGAGAGGACAGGTGGCACTCTGAGGAAAGATAACAGGCTACCAAAATGAGACTTGATAGCCTGTCATCATATGGAGGGGGAGGAGGTCCCCCTCAGTCACAGACATAGGATAGGGGAATAGGGTGAAAGCAGGAGGGAGGGAGAAACGGGAGAATACAGTGATGGGATAATAATTTAGATGTAATCTGAATAAATTAATTAAATAAAAAAGGAATAATGCTTCTAGCTAGTAAGACTTTATTCCACAGTTGAGGAAATGTTACTATAAAGGGAAATAATACACTGGATCACTCTATGATGTTGAAAACACTCAATTCAGTGGCTTAGAATGAAGAAAAGTTTACTTATTTTATATATTTATAAAAATAAATATCGATGTAATTATATATTTTAAGTGCATTTTTACATGTGCCGTTTGTTGAGCACAAATCCCATTTTAATGGTTGTATCCCCATCGGTGGAAAACTTGAGACACAATGTATAAATTATTTAACTGTACTTGTCTTACCACAAAGACATGAATCTATAGCTTCTAAATAGGCAATCTGATGGTACATATTTCAAAATAAAAGTATCAAGTATAATATCTACATAAGGGATGGCATTTATTAGTGTAAATTCATGATGCAGTTAGACTATAAAATGGAGGAAAAGAGGCAAAGCATTGTAAATGCTTCATAATCGATGTGAGAAGATAGTAAATTGAGTTTTGATCTCATGTTACATTAAAAATTAACTAGGAATTTTAATTATTTCAAAAACTAAGGATGAATTATAATTATTACATAAGATGTGCAACTCTATCAATAAGAATAGATGACAAATGAGTTTCTTTTTAAAGTTCAGTTTTGCCAGGCAGTGGTGGAACACGCCTTTAATCCCAACACTCAGGAGGCAGAATCAGATGGGTCTCTATAAGTTTAAGGCCAGCCTGGTCTACAAAGCAAATTACAGGACAACCAAGGCTACACACAGGAACCCTGTCTCAGATAGATAGATAGATAGATAGATAGATAGATAGATAGATAGATAGACAGATAATAGATAGACAGAACATTTATTTTTATTTAGCTAAAAACAAACTGTAAAGTGCATAATTTGATAGCCATGTCCTCAGGACATCTTATATGGGACGGAATTCCCCCAAGTAGTATAATAACTAAATCCTGCTGAATAAACTATTGATAGTCTATCATCCTAACTACTGGTGAAACCGGCTATGTTTCTCATTCCATTGTATTAACTAAGGATTTGATTCAAGGAACTCAATTGGCTTCTATTTTTCACAGTTACAACTTATCCTTTACCCTGAATAATGTCTTCATATGTAATGATAAATGTGTGGGTTAAGAGCCACAAGCTCTCCCAGAACTTCTCTGCCCTTCTTGTCGCCATGCTCCTTCCTCGATGCTTGGAACAGAGACTGGCTTCTATCTTCAAGGTAACATCCTCAAAGAATCACATTAAGGTCAAGATCATCACACCACACTGGAGAACACATCCCAGCATAACAAAAATACTTTACTGTGATTTGTACATCCTGCTCTGGCATGGCCCTTTGGTGATGAGCAAGGGTACCCTCAGCTATAGAGAGGAAAGAGGATGATCCATTTCTTTCTAGAAGACACAAAATGTGGTGGAACAGTTGGAGTTGTCAAAGTGCTCTTTGTCATAGGCAGATTAATCAACTAATTGCCAAATTATATATATATATATATACATACTTTTGTTTATAGCTCCTGAGAATCCATTGAATTTTAATTTGGCAAACCATGGGCCTGAGGGTGATTCCATCATCCTCACCTCCAAATTATAGGCAACAAGAGTATAATTATTGCACTGCCTTTGACTCTCTTGGGGAAAAAACTACTATTGAAACAATTATAAGAGAGCTCACCCTTAGAAAAATATCAATAATAACCACAAGGCAACCACTAAGATGGTGATGCTTCACAGGTCATTGTGTTCTAAGTTTACACTAGGAAATGTGTTGAGGGGCTACGAATGAAGCACGCTGGAGACTGATTCAGTCAATTTCTCTAGCTAATGAGTTCCTCTAGAAACACTTGACTACCTTCATTCTCTGACCAAAGGAAGTAAATTACATCTCACTGAGACCAGCACTCTTCCCTGGGAAATGGAACATTATTACTATAAATGATACCCTCTTGCCACAAAATGATGGAGCTGGCATCCCATTGGCATAAGGCTTTCACAATGCCATAAAACAATCATTTAATGTACTTTCCATTCAGCACCTTAGGACAGCAGTTCCCAACCTTCTTAATGCTGCCATGCTTTAATACAGTTCCTCACATTGTGATGACTCATAACCATAAAATTGGTTTTGTGGTACTTCATAAGCACAGTCCTGCTATGGTTAAGAAACATAATGTAAATGCCTGTGATTTCCAGTGCTCTTGGGCAACCCTTGTGAAAGGGCTGTTTGACTCCCAACAAGGTCGTAACCCACAAGATGAGAACTGCTGCCTCGGGAAGTTGTTTCTAAATCAGATCCATAGATCTTCCATTCTGTTTCTTCACTTCCATTCACTTCCTTACTAAATGTAGACATATTTAGCTACTTATAAATCTTATTATCTGCTTGTTTTGTGTTGGAAATTAGTTTTGATTTGAACTGCTATTAAGTGAACAAACAACCTTGTGAAATATTTAGACCTCAAAAATTTCTCCATCCAACTTCCCCTGGCCCCCTAACAAACTCCTCTCAATTTTGCGCCCTCTTAGTCCTTCTCATAATTGCATGGATCCTGGTTTTCAATCCAATGTGGTAATTTGTGTATTTTGATTGGAGGGTTGAGACCTTTAGCATTCAGAGTATTACCAAAAAAAATATACTAATCTGTGTCATTTTATTGATTTGTAGTGTCTGTCACCTTCCTGTTGCTCATTTGCTTACTGTTCTGGCATAGTTTGTTCTTTGCTATAACTTCATGGGTGTATTTATCTTTCTCTTTAGTGTACAAGATTCCTTCAGGTATACCCTATGGTTCACCTTATGGTCATGGATTTCTCTTAATATGATTTCCAGCAACACACTATAGGCCACACTAGATCAGGTTAAAAGTAGATAAAAGCAGGTTTATTATATGCTGCTCCTGGATGGGTTCTCCAGTCCAAAGGAATGGGAACAGGGAAATTGTGGACCCGGACTAAGGCAAAGGGGCTAAGGAAAGAGGCTTTTATAGTTATTAGGCAAAGGGTGATGATGTGTCAGCTAGGAGCTGGGATTGTGCTCATGGATGGTCAAAAGCTGAACCTTGGGCAGGCACTCTTGGGTGGATTGCTGGGAATGCAGGGGTGAGAGGTGATGATTGTTATCCTGGAATTTTCTCTGTCTGGGTGGTGTTGAAGAAAGGAAAGAAGACTGGGTGTTCCAGATTGTGTAGGGTGAGCAGGGGCTCCAACCAAACATCCTGACCTTTTTGGGTATAGAGGCACCAATTCAGATATTGCTGCTTCTTGCTGAAGAGGGGCTGCGTGAGGTGAGAGAATCAGGAGTCAGTGGGCTCACACTGAGTGGGAAATACACATGCAGAAACATTTGGTAGTCTGCTGCTAGGGAAAACTTAGCAAATTCATGCCTGGAGAAAGTGGAGGAGGCATGGTACTAAGAGAAAAAATAAAATAATACCACCATTGACCCTATGAATGGGACAGTCATGTGAGTAGTGAAGACTGTCAGAATGAGTGGAAAAGGAGTGTGCCCTGGTTGTATTGGCAGAATCCTTCAGACAATTTGTGGAGTGACTTGATATTAATTTTCACCAGGCCAGGCTTTTTGCTATAGTAGTAGAACTCTTCCCCCAAGAACAGACAGGTGCCTCCCTTGTCTGCTGTGAGGAGGTCCAATGAATGCTCTCCAGTTCTGCATGACACCTGAGCCACCGAAGTGATCTGATGCTGGAGGGAGGCCAATAATGCCACCAAGTTGTCCATAGCCCTTTAGAGATGGCTGAACACCCTTTCGATTCCAACCGCTAAGTATCCCATATCCCATGGTGCCTGTGCTTAAGCCAGTCGCTATTTTTGAAACCACAGTAGTAATGCCTGCTTGTGCCACAATTGAGACCTCCTGGCTTGTCCAGGCAAAGGGTGCCCACAACTGGGAGGCCTTAGTAGGAGAAAAGAGAATGGCCATTTCAGCCTTTCCACAAAACGTTAGGTCTGCTACCAATGTCACCAGGATAGATAGAGAAGAAGGATTACCAATGACAAGCTATTTTTATACAGAGACATTGCACCAAAAGAACCCTCCTGTGGGTGCCCATGTAGATATCAAATCTGTGTTTTCAGTATTGCAAAGGTCTTGTGTATCAGAAAGAGAATAGGGTGTCCAGAAATCCCTGGAAGAGGGATACACCTTGTTTAGTAGTTGTCCTTGGTTGGGGGGTCAGCCCTTGGCCTTGAGAATGGACTATGCAAGGGCACTGTAATCAGATGGGTTGATCCAAGCCAGCACAGAGAGAGCAGTTGCTAAGGTTGGGGGGCTTTAGTGAGGTTAAGTAGAGTTGCTCCCTCTGGAACTAGGACCAGCCTGGAGAAAGGTTCATTTTCCTTAGTTTTTTTTTTTTTTTTTTTTTTTTCCTGAGATTGGGAGAGGTCTCCCAGGTGTGATTGGAGGGACACCTCCTGCTGTTGCATGGTCTTGGTGAGGTTTGCTGAGTTCTGGAGGGCAGAGGTCAGGGTCTGGATGTAGGCTCACCAGATTTCTAGTTGCTCAAATGAATATGAAGACAGTTTCCTCTGATAGACCCTGCCTATTA
Source organism: Acomys russatus (assembly GCF_903995435.1). Lineage (NCBI taxonomy): Eukaryota > Metazoa > Chordata > Mammalia > Rodentia > Muridae > Acomys > Acomys russatus. Next base: position 46,937,306 of record NC_067160.1, read on the forward strand.
CTCCCTGAGCCCACTGGTCACCCCAGGGATCTTGGATATTACTATACTGTCGTATTGCACTAGCGAATAGAAAACTAGTAGACCATGTTAGCCCACAAAAATTTTGTCCACACCATCTTAGAAGGTTCTTTTTACAAGAACCTCATGTGTAGCCCCTATGTTCTTTCACCTATTGGGTGTGATAGCCCTTGTCTGTCTGGTCAAAAGTAAAGCAAAACTGAGGTAATCATACCTCTCTGTGCATTTAAAATGAGGTACTGGGAAGAAGATGGCATTTTGGCATCTCTTAGAACAGAACAGTTAGCCTGGCCCATGGTGTCACTGTGTGTCCTGCAAGCACCCAGCTGAGTGAGGACTGAGATGACTGTAAATAAAAGGGCAACCTGTGAGGGGTGTCAGTCGGCACCTGGCACTTGCGGTGGCAGCGGCTACAGAGAGAAAAATGCATGACCCAGAGAGACAGAGGGGAAGGTGAATATGATGAGGAACGAATGCAGCCAGGCCTGAAAATTCAGACCTGTCCTTGAGGATCTCTGCAGAACCTGACAGTGGTGGGTCCCATCCATCTTGAGGTAGGGCCGTTTTGAGACTGGGTAGATGGTACCAACACTAATGTCCTAGGAATTTATCTGCCTGTAGGGAGCTAAAAGTTATATTTCAGTTTATGGTTAGCTGAGTAACAGCTACTTTGTTGCCATGCTAGGTTTCAGAGCTGCTGATATCTGCCAGAGAATCCTTTGTGTTGCTTATGCTGCTGGAGGGGCTTGGTTGCACCTGGATGTTTGGGTTACCTATCACTGAGAGACTCAAAGGAGCTCAGGCTCAGAGCTTATCTGGAGAGTGATTTCTTTTCAGCGTGCCTGGAGGGGCAGGGCAGGATGGAGTCCATACAGATGGCTGTGTGATTACTATAAAAACCTCACCTTGTGTATAATAAATGGTAGGCCTTGATAAGACATCTCATCTTGGCCTTCATCTCTGTGTGTCTCTGTCCTATCTCTCTCCATTCACACCCCCTCTTTCAGGTGTACTCTGGTTTGACATGTTCCGTGGGACGGGACAGCTGCCAAGGGGGTGGTATGGATCAGGGTGTAGGGTCCCATCCACTGTGTTTCTATTGACTTAGGAGATAGAAGAATTTCTTGCAACTGGGCATGTATGTGAAGTCAATTTGCCGGTCTTTGAGCATTTGGTGTCCTTGGAGCTGGTGCACAGGCTGATGTATCTGGAGAGACCCCTAAGGGTAGTCTTGGCACACATCGGACAGGAAGCTTGGGCCTGTAAAATATGGGCTAGAAGATCAGTGGGATCAAAAAAAAGGGTCTCTAGAAATTGGAATAGAGCCTTAGGGCTGATGGGTAGGCTCTGGAGAATATCAGAGATCATGGACGGCACCTGATCCTGGGGAAGAATAAGGCAATTATTTAGGTAAAGTCATCCATCTTTTGCCTGTGTGGCTTCCTTCCCAAGGAGCTTGTTTCTTTCCTCCAGCTAGTACTGAGGCTTTTCAGAGGATAGCAGGAAAATGATGTGCCCGGAGGGTCTGGAGCAGCTGGAAACCAAACCCTTGGGCCACTGAGTGAGCCCTGGAATTACCCAGAACCACTGGGTCTGTGGAGGTCTGGTGCCCCTGGTAGGGAATTATGGCCACCTCTGCTGGGAGTTGGAGGGCCACAGAGCTTGGCTATAAGGAAACCATTGACAACATGAGTGCCCTTGGTGGTAAGAAAATCCCTATCCTTCTGTAGGACAGAGATATTAGAAAGGCATATTTTGAATCAATGTAAATGTTTACTCACCCTTTGGCAATATGGAGTGCCCTGGTTAGAGCAACTAGTTCAACCTTTTGTTAAGAGGTTCTCATTGAGAGACAGTTTGCCTCAATCATTTCAGCCAAGGTGACCACTGAATATACCACCTGGAGGGTTCCTCAGTTATCTATAAGGGAATTTATAGCCACAAAAGGGTGAGTTGTAGAGAGTTGTGGAAGGCAGGCAAGGTGGTGCACACCTGTAATCCCAGCACTCAGGAGGCAAAGGTAGGAGGATCTCCATGAGTCTGAGGCCAGCCTGGTCTACAAAGTGAGTCCAAGACAGCCAAGGCTACACAGAGAAACCCTGCTCAAAAACAAACAAACAAAAAAGGGAGGTGAGTTGTAAAATGTGAGAGGTTGGGCTAAGAGGCTAGGTAAGGGTGAATGTAGGTCCCCCACAGCTTCTAGACAAGTGAGAAAGGGTATCAGTGGAGAATGAAACAGGAAGGAGGGTTGCTGGGTTTATTTAGATCAGGGATGGGAACCAAGGTAATCTAAGAGTTTTCCAGGAATAACAGATGACAAGTCTGGACCCATGAGGGTCCAAGGGGAGAGAGAAGAATGACTCAGGAGATTGAAAGGTGGTGGGTAGAGTATACAGAAATAGGCTGGAGTGAGGTGATCTTGAGGGCCTCTCAGCTAATTTCAGCGGCCACCACTAGGGCCCATGAACATGGCTGCTATTAGCATACGATAGGGTCCAATTGTTTACGCAGAAGAGTGACGGTTTGGTGGAAGGACCCAACAGGTAGGGCCAGGACCCCTGTTGCTACACCCAGCCTCTCATCAGTAAAGAGGTGGTAGGGCCAAAGAGAGTCTAGAAGGGCTAAAGCTGGGGCTGTTGAAAGAGCATCCTGGAGTAGAGAAAAATGGCAGTGAGCTATATCCTGGTGGGTGAGAGGCCCATTGGGGGTTTCCTTGGCTACCTGGTATAGTGCCTTAGCCATAATAGCAAAATTGGGGATCCAATGTCTGAAGAACCCTACCATACCCAAAAATGAAAGAATCTGATTCACCATAGTTCGGGTCTGTAGGTCCCTCAGAGCCACAACTCAGTTTGAGACGAGGGTCTTAGAGCCATGGCTAAGTTGAACATCCAACTATATTACAATGAGAAAGGATAGTTGAGCCTTAGATGGAGAAACACGGCATCCCAGGGAGCTAATATATTTCAGAAGGAAATAAGTGGCACTCTAGAATATATATATACACACACACACACACACACACATATATATATGTGTATATATATATATATATACATATATATATATATGGAGAGGCTGCAAAGAAAGAGGTCATCTATTAATTGGAGAAGTGTACTAGGATTAAGATCAAAGGAGGAGAGGTCTTGGGCCAAGGCCTGGCCAAGGAAATGTAGAGCTATCCTGAAAGCCCTGAGGGAGACCTGTCCCTGTGAGCTGCCTTGAAATCCATGTATTAGGGTCCCCCCGGTGAAGGCAAAGAGAAAATATGAGTCAAGGAATAAGGGGACAGTAAAGAGAGCATCCTTTAAGTCTAGGGGGTAAAATGGGATGTTGTATGAGCAATATAAGAGAAGAGGGTGTAGGGGTTGATGACTGCAGCGTGAACTGGGATGATTCCCTCACTAATGAGGCAGAGGTCCTGAACTACGGAGTGAGCAGTTAAGGGCTTACACACCAGGAGAATGGGAGCATTGCAAGGTGAGTCAATGGGAACCAGAGTCCCCAGAGATAGGAGGTGGGTAATGATGGGCTTGAGAACACATGATGGGTTTCAGAAATGGGCAACTGGGGTCTGGAATGGAAGGAGGAGGGGTCCTTAAGGCAAGGTAGGATTGGCTGGCGGTGGGTAGCAATCACTGGGGTAGAGTTATCCCATACTTGGAGGTCAACAGGACCAGGTAGGGTAAAGACAGGACAATCTGGGGTTGGGAATCTGTGAAGCAAGCAGAAAAAGAAGAGGATGGGTGTTGGAAGAGATTATGGGGCGGCAGGGAGAGGTTGAGAATATCTCAGCCAAGTAAAGGTGTTGAACAGATGGTCATGACCAGAAAAGAGTGAGAAGTGTCGTCCTGCAAGAATATAAGGTGGCAGAGTATTAGGTGGAAAGGAAGGGATTCTGTCCAACCAAGTAACAGAAATTGGTTATTGAACTAGGGGAGCTGAGTGAGAGTTCAAAACAGAGAAGGTAGTCTCCACGCCCATCAGGAAGGTGATGAACTTGTCTGCTACCTGGAGCATTACCAGGGCTTGGTGAGGCTGATGGAAGTCCCCAAGTCCGGGTGCCACCAATCCTCTGCTAGGACAAGGAACTCAAAGGCACCTCAGAAGGGTCTGAGGAACCTGTGCTGGTAGGGCTGGATCTCCATGGTGTGCCACAGAGGACAAGCCCACACTGGTGCACTCCAACTTCCAGTGACTGGGCCACCGGCACATAGGACATGACCTGGTGGGTCATTGTTGTGGCAGCAGACCAGTGGCCTTCCTGGCTGCATTTGAAATGAAACAGGGCCCTGACAGAGTTGACTTTGGTTGGACTACAGCAGGATGGGTTTTGGGTGGCCATCCCTGTTCCCTCTGCAATATTGTTGTTGGCCTCAGGGCAACTGTCCAGGCTTGGGCTTGGAGGGTAGCCTTTTTTGTTGCTGAGCATGTCAGGAAGACTCAGCCACCTCCTGTTGGGCATTAAAGACCTTAAAAGCCACCTTCACCAATTTTTGTATGGGGGTTTGAGGACCATCTTCAGCCTTTTTTAGTCTTTAGGGTTTTTTTTTTTAATATCTGACAATGACTGGGAAATCAGGCAGCCAGGACCATGGCTTCCACTGGGGATGCTGGATCAAGGCAGGTATATTGGATCATAGTCTCTTGTAATCAATTTAGAAAAATGGCTGGATTTTTGCGAGCTCACTGCATAATTTTGGAGAGCTTATCAAAGTTAACAACTTTGTTTGAGATCATTTCCATATCCAGAAGGAGGGGAGAGGACCATGGGGTACCCCCTCTTTTGACCTGGTTGAAAGTCTCAATTAGGTTCTGTAGCCCACACTTCAGTGTCACCCACAGGGACGTATTGTCCACTAAGTGGGTCGGGTCTGGGTACCGTTTGTCTGTTGCCTGAACCTGTCTGTGATCCTTAGGAGTGAGAGTGGAGGCCTGGATGACCATAGAGGTCATGACATGTTAAATCATAGGCCTGGCAAAGGTAGCATAAGTCCTTATTATAGGTGGAAGGGCTGGCAGAGAAGGAGCCTAGCTGACTTTCAATCTGGGAGAGATCTTGGAGGGAGAAAGGAACATGAACGCAACTCGAACCCCCTCAACTCCAACCACTTACCAGATAGGACAGAGGAGAGCGTTTGCTGGGATGCACATGAGGCTAAGGGCGTGGCATTGTAGAAGAAGCAGGTGAGAGAGGAGGCAAGGAGGGAGGAGGAGGATAGAGAGTCAGTGGATAAAGGGAGGGGGTTGACCATTAGGTGGATTCTTAGGTGGTAAAGAAGAAAGAGGGGCAGTGGGAGGAGAGAGAGAGAGGAAGAGGGAGATAGGTAAGGAGATGGAGGCTTACTGCCCATGGCTTTGTCTCAAAGGGAGGAGATAAAGAAATGTGTGTGTGTGTGTGTGTGTGTGTGTGTGTGTGTGTGCGCGCGCGTAAGAAAGTAGGTGGAGCATGTGCCAGTGTAGGAAGGAAATGGGACGGTGGGAAAGGAGGAAGGGGTGGGGGTGCAACTGACACAGGAGGCTCATTCAGGATGGAGGGAGGCTCAGGGACCGAGACCACCGATGAAAGGGTAACTGGAGGTGCCACAACCCTGGCCAACAAGATCTAGGCCTTCTAGCATTGGCCACAGAAGGAGGAGTGACAGGAGCACAGTTCTCAAAAAACCTGAATATAGGGAACTCACACCACTTATCCATACACCTGCAGAAATCGCCAAGTCATGAAAGATGTTATAGTCAAATTTGATAGAGATGAGATTGATATGATATGATTGGAATGATAGATATTGATTTACATTCAGAATTTTAGACTCACCAAGATGGGAGAGATGTTTTCTTCAAGGTTGCCAAATACAAGTAGCCAAAACATTATGAATGTAACATTTATATAATTCCTGATTGTTTCATGGTTCTTCTTGCTGTATGTAGTTTAATGTATATGTGTGTAATAATATAAATGTGTATGTAAAAAGAAGAAAAATAAATAAATAAATAAATAAATAAATAAGAATTTAAAAAAAAAAAAAAAAACAGTGCCTTCTGGATGGCCATCTAGACTGGCTATCTAGAATGTACTGAAGCCAAGCCACAGAACAAAGAAAAATCAGGCATTTTGGATGTAAGGTCTGAGACAACACCAATTTGGATAAATTTTGCAGCAAGCACCCCAGGGGCAACTGAGCAACAGAGTTTAATCCAGTGTCACCTATTTCCAAGCATGTGCTAAAACCAAAGACCATGCTTTCACCACCAGTGTGCTACCAATAGCCTGGGTTCAAACAGTGGGAGTCCATAGTGGAAAGGATGTCTCCAAATTCCTAAGGCTCCCAAGAACAAAGATCATCTTTGTTCTGGAATAGATGGGCTTGCCTTGGCACAGCTGCAGCTTGGCAGGGGACCCCGGGGGTCTCGGACACAGAAGAGGCACCTAGTACCCCTTGGGCGGCAGTTGGAAAAGGTGACGTACCTTGAGTGGAAAGTCAATCATGTCAGAGGTAGGGGGCTGTCCCCACTGGGCCCAGGGTAGACTACGGACCAGGGGTTCACCTACTACCAGGTTTCTGCATGAATATAACAGGTTTTCCTCTGGCATAATATAGGCCAGATTGGACCAGATTAAAAGTAGATAAAAGCATGTATATTAGATACTGGTCCCAGAGGGTTCACCAGTTCCCAAGGAATGGGGCCAGAGAAATCTCCTACCCAGGCTAAGGCAAGAGATCTCAGGTGAAGGGGGATGATGTGTCAGCTAGCAGCTGATATTGTGTCCATATATGGTCAAAACTTGAGCCCATGGGCATTCTTGGGTGGGTTGCTGGAAACAGAATAAGGGGTGATAAAATGTTAGCCTGGAGTTTTCTTCTTCTGGGTGGGGTTGAAGAAAGTAGAGCAGACAGAGTTTCCCAGCTTATATGGGACCAAGCAGAGGTTACAGCCAAACACTTTTAATTTGTGCGTTTGTACATTAGTTTTCCTCCTTCAATTGTAAAGTATAGTTTTGCTGGGTATGGTAATCTGGTTTGGCAGTTACTGTCTTCCAGAGTTTGAAACATTATGTCATGCTCTCCTAGCTTTTCTGCTTTCTGTTGGAAATTTTGCTATTATTCTTATTGGTTTCCTTTTATGTGTGACTTGGTGCTTCTCTTTTGCAGCCATCAATAGGCTTTCTTCATCATCTTTAATGTTTTAACTCTATTATAAAGTGTGGAAAAAATAAAATAAAATAAAATAATAAAGTGTGGAGGCTCCTTTCTGGTCTTGTTTAGCAATTTAATGTGTCCTGTAATCAGGATGGCTATCTCTTTGCCTAGACTAGTCAAATTTTTCTACTATGCTTTTGTTGACTGTAACTTCTATGCCTTTAGCTTGTACTTGTCCTTCTACGGCCATGTTTTCATGGCATCCCATAGATCTCACATGTTCTTTTCATGCTTCCTTATGACTTAGTATACAACTTCGTATCGGTTGACTCAGTGGAAGAATATATTTTAGTTTTTATTTTAATTAAATTATAACTACACCCTCCCTCCAACCTTTCCCACATCCCCCCATTCATCCCCTCTCAAACCAATGGCCTCTTTTTCTTTGGTTTTTATTGTTACATATGTACACATAAATATTCAAATGCAACCTGTTGAACCCATTTGTGTTGCTTGTGTGTGTGTGATTTCAAGGCTGACCACTTTGAATTGGACAACCAATCGGGTAGTTGAGCTGGATCTGACCTAAAAGCCTTTTTTCTATGGTGCAGCTCTCATAGCACCAGAATATGCTTGACATTTGACACCATAACAATGATCCCTGGGAGACATGTGCATGCTGTGATATGCTATGGAGGACAGCACCTCACCTTTACACATGGCCTGGGAAAGAGCTTGTCACAACTGTGTAATCCAGGACAACTGGCTCATAGTTTCTAGAGTGTCTCCTGTCTCTGCCTCCCAATTCCCATAAGTAAATTGAGATCGCAGATACTTGCATTATTGCTGTAGCTGACTTTTGTGTGCATTCTGGGGATCTGGACTCAGGTTGTTGGTCTTGCACAAAAGGCACTCTTGCCCAGTGAGCCATCTATCTCCCTAGCCCAAGAAAGAATTCTTGAACTGGAAAATAAGCTGTAAGATGACAGATAAATTGTAGCATAATAGAAAGAGAACTGAATAGTGCCTCGAAGAAGATATGAGATTTGGTAACATACTCAAACAGCTAAAATGTATATGATTAAGTGGCTGAGAACAAAAGAAATATTAACTAGATCAGAAGTAATATTTAATGAGCTAATAGCTGCGAATTTTCCAAAACTCATGGAAGCAATAGCCCATATAGAAGACTCCAAGAATCCATCAGGATGAATATATAGAAAACTGGACCATATCATACCCCAAACTATTGAAAAACAAAACAAAAGTATAGTTTGGCAGATGCTACAAACAACACAAGTTACTTGCAAACATTTGTTCTTGGTAGCTAAAATCTCAGCATATAAAAATTTGTAAACAGGATTATATTTTTAATTTTTAATTTTCTAAATGTTTGTTTTGCCTATATATGTGTCTGTGCACAATGTGCATCCTTGGTGTCTATGAAAGACAAAAGAGGGCACTAGATCCCCTGTAACTGTAGTTACAGGCAGTTGTGAACCACCATGTTGGAGCCAGGAATCAAACCTGGGTCATCTGAAAAGCAGCCAGTGCTTTTATTTACTGAGCCATCTCTCCAGCTCCTAGAATATATTTTCAGGAAAATAATATATACAAAGAAAAATGTAGACACCAAAACCATTGAAAATATTTTCAGTCAAGATTATAGCCATTTTCACAGGAGACAACTTCCTGAACAGAACTCCCAACAGCCCAGGCTCTAAGGTCACCTTAATAAATGGGACCTCATGAGGCTGAAAAGCTTCTGTAAGGCAGAAGACACTGTCAACAGAACAATTGGGACCTCATGAGGCTGAAAAGCTTCTGTAAGGCAGAAGACACTGTCCACAGAACAAAGCGACAGCCTACAGACTGAGAAAAGATCTTCATTAACCCAACATCTGACAAAGGACTAATATCCAAAATATATAAAGAACTCAAGAAATTAAACACCACAAAACCAAATAACCCTATTAAGAAACGGGGCTCAAATTAAACAAAATTCTCAACAGAGGAATATCGAATGGCTGAGAAACACTTAAAAAATGCTCAACATCCTTAGTCATCAGAGAAATGCAAATTAAAACAACTCTGAGATTCCATCTTACACCCATCAGAATGGCCAAGATCAAAAACTAAAGTGACAGCATATGCTGGCAAGAATGTGGAGAAAGGGGAACACTCCTTCATTGCTGGTGGGAGTGAAAACTTGTACAACCACTTTGGAAATCTAAAACTAGGAAAAAGGTTACCTCAAGACCCAGCTATACCACTCCTTGGAATATACCCGGAAGATGCTCCATCACACGACCAGGACATATGCTCAACCACGTTCATAGCAACCTTATTTGTAATAGCCAGAACCTGGAAAAAAACCTAAATGTTCCTCAGTCGAAGCATGGATAAAGAAACTGGTACATTTACACTGTGGAATACTACTCAGCTATACAAAAAAAAAAAAAAAAAAAAAGAGGAAATCCTGAAAATTTATGGGCAAATGGATGGAACTAGAAATGATCATACTGAGTGAGTTAACACAGATCCAGATAGACTCACATGGTATATACTCACTTATAATCGAACACTAGCACAAAAGGGATGTCCCACGAAAGTCTTCACTTAACAGGAGATTGGGATAGATGTGAGGACCTTCCATTGGGACTCTAGGAGAGAGAAGTATGGGAGAATGGAGAAATAGAAGGATCCAGAGGGTCCTAGAAACCTGCAAGAAGAACATCACGATGGGTCGATCTGGACACAGGGGTTCTGCTCAAACTACTGCACCAACCAAGGACAATATATGCAGTAAACATTGAACCCCTACTCAGATCTAGCCAACGGACAAGACATTATCCACAGTTGTGTGGAGAGCAAGGACTGACTCTGCCATGAACTCTGGTGCCCCATATTTGACCACTTCTCTGTGGTGGGGAGGCCTGGTGGCACTCAGAGAAAGAATAGGCAGGCTACCAACATGAGACTTAATAAGCTGTGACCATATGGTGGGGGAGGGGGTCTCCTTCTGTCACAAACCTGTAGGAGGGGAATAGGGTGAAAGAGGGGGGAGGGAGGAATCGGAGGAGACAAGCAAGGGGACAACAATTGAGATGTAATAGGAATAAATTAATAAAAATGATTATAGCCATTTTCCTTGGAACTTGTGAGACTAGGACAATTCTGATGGTTAATCATACACCTTAAATGTTTAAGACAATAAATCCTATGGTGTGTAGTATTTTACACATATTATGCCTCAATTTAAAATTTTGACAGAAAGCAAAAATCATAATTTCCAGATAAAGCACACAAAAAAATAGAAAAAACCATACTATTAACAAGCTAGTAAGGGAGCTGAGCTTGGTGACACACAGCTTTAAGCCAAGCACTCAGGAGGCAAAGTCAGGTGAGTCTCTGGGAGTCAAGGCCAGCCTAGTCTACATTGTGAATTCCAGGATACTCAAGGCTATATACTGAGAATCTGTCTCAAACAAATGAATGCTTAAGCCCTACCAAAACCAATTAGTAGGGGAATGAAATTACAGAAATAGGTAATCAAAATGCAGACAAACATTTGCAATGTGTCTCAAACAGAAATTAGGAATGTGGAAAATATAAATCCAAGTGCACCACAGTTTTATTAAATGTTGATAACTGAATTTCCTAGAAATGTAATTTTCAAAGTACATAAACAAAGAAAAATTCAACTTTACATTGTTATAATGTGTATTCATCACATGTGTAAGGATGTTGAAAAGTAAAATTATTGAAAAAAGCATGTATTCAGTGATACATAAAAACTGGCTTTCTTACATCTGGGCCCAAGGGTTCTGCTCAAACTATAGCACCAACCAAGGACAATATGTGCAGTAAACATCGAACCCCTACTCAAATCTAGCCAATAGACAGGGCATTCTCCACAGATAAGTGAAGAGAGGGGACTGCCTTTCACATGAACTCTGGTGCCCCATATTTGACCACATCCCCTTGATGGGGAGGCCCGGTGGCACTCAGAGGAAGGATAGCAGGCTACCAAGAAGAGACTTGATAACCTATGATCATATAAAGGGAGAGGAGGCCCCCCCACAGTCACAGTCATAGGGGAGGGGAATAGGGTGAAAGTGGGAGGGAGAGAGGGAAGAAAGGAAGGAGGGAGGGAGGAATGGGAGGATACAAGTGATGGGTTAACAATTGAGATGTAATATGAATGAGTTAATAAATAATATATATATATCACGAAAACTGGCTTTCTTATGCTGCTATGAGAAGTAGTGATGACAAGGCAGAGGCTGTCTATAAAGATTAAGTCAACTCTCATCCTACTATAAATGCTATGATGTGTGCTGACTGAATGACACATGCTTGCAGAAGTGGCCAATATCCATAGTGTAATCATCCCTATGATGTCTGATTTCAAGCTAGTAGTGTGATGTTGTAACTGTCCAGTTGGGAAGAAATTTATTCAAACAGCGTAAACTCAGCACAAGCCTGCTTCAGCCCACCATGATACATGAGTCAGTCTATCTGGCATAGATCATAACACCAGCTATATAGGATGGTGAACAAGCAAAGACTAAGATAAAACTCAAGCAACTCAAGAATTAAACTTGATCCTGTTGACATATTAAGAACACTGTGCGGGACTTGAGATGCAGCCTACAGTTAGTGAATCCTTCAGGTCAATACCCAGAACTGCATCAAATAACCAAACAAAAACTGGAAAACCCAGCATATAACAACGCAATACATTTTATACTAAACACAAAGAATTGTCAACTATACAATAACTTTAGGAAATATATGATGAAGTGTCCATAATAAGTAAAATGGATGTCTTTCACTTAAAGAAGTGGTCCTAGTGACAACTATACCTAGAGCCTGTTTTATATCTCTGTTCCTCAGGCTGTAGATGAAAGGGTTCAGCAAGGGTGTGACTACTGCATAGATAACAGAAGCAACTATGTCTTTGTCGCTGGAGTTTTGGAATAAAGAGAAAAAGTAAACGCACGCAATTGTCCCATAGTACAAAGATACCACAAAGAGATGGGAGCCACAGGTAGAAAAGGTTTTAAGGAATCTCTTTGTGGAGGGGCCCCTCAAGGCAGTGCTTCCTATGTGAATATAATAGCCCAGGATGCTACTCAGAGGCAAGATGAAAAGCAGTCCTCCCTCAGTGAAGGTGACTAGCTTATTGGGGGAGACGTCTGAGCAGCTCAGCTTCAGGAGGGCAGTGAGGTCACAGAAGAAGTTGGGGATGACGGTATTATTGGCACAGAATGACAGCTGGGTCAAGAGGAGCGTGTGCAGCAGGGCATGAGCACAACAGAGGGACCAGGACCCAGCAACTAAGCAGACGCAGAGCTCCTCCCTCATGATGGTGATGTAGCGCAGCGGATGACAGACAGCCACATACCTGTCATAGGCCATCAGTGCAAGAAGGAAATTGTCCAGGCAGCCAAACAGAATGAAAAAATACATCTGAGAGATACACCCATTGTAGGAGATGGAATGTTGCTGAGTCTGAATGTTCATCAGCATTTTGGGAACTGTGATGGATGAAAGGGAGATGTCAGAGAAGGCCAAGTGGCTGAGGAAGAAGTACATGGGGGTGTGGAGGCGATGGTCCACCCTGATGAGCAGGATGATGAGCAGGTTCCCCAGCACTGTGGTCAGGTACATGGCCAGGAACAGGGTGAAGAAGATGCCCCAGTGTTCTGGTCTGATGGGGAGCCCCAGGAGGAGGAACTCAGACACACTGCTCTGGTTCTCCATCCTCGCGCTGCTCTTGGGAAGTAGAAAAAGGTGGAACACACATGAGTATGGCCAGCACATTATTGCAGTGATCTTTTCTGTATGATTCTTCTTCTTGGGTTTAAATGCAAGGAATCTGCATAAAATACTGAAGAATTTTTCACAATTTATTTTCTGCTTACCTTCTACTTAAAATGAACTTCTTTTGGCAGTACCTATGTGGTATTGAATGCCACTTCCTTATCTGTACTACAGTAATAAAAGTTCTGGCACTCAAATGCTACCCAGCACGTCACATGTGCATGTTGGCTCATTTAAATTTATATTTTGGAGGATTTTTTTGCTTCTTTTGAAATAGAAATGTACTCCTTTTTTTCTAAATGTTTATGGACAAATACTCATTGTAACATAATGAATTTCATGAAAATATTTTTATTTGAGTATGTCTTGTGTCATGTTCACCTTCATACTCCCCCAACCCACCAATTACTCGCTATCTACTCTTCTTAACTTCCCTGATGCTTCTGTCATTTTCTTTAACTTATTGGTGCATGAATAAATAAGCATTTCCTATTCTAACTCCAATGATATATCACACCTTCACATTAAAGAATGTCTTTCCAAAGAAACTAAGGTCACCAGCACTTTGCTTAATTCATATTTAGTTAGAAAGAATATTGACCCCCATCTGACACTCATGTAAAACATGAACAGTAGCAGTGATCAAAGAGCCAAGTCCCTGTGTAGGAGACTGTGCCTTCATATTAGGCCACATCAAGTCTCAGTGCTTTACTCTGGAATGAGAATTGAACAGTAAGAAAGAGGCATCCATTGTTTACATGGGTTGTGTTTGTTTATTTGTTTGTTTTTCCAAGCTACTAAAAATTATTTATTTACTTTCTTTTCTACAACACAACATAGCTCCTCTTGGGAAAACATAAGAAAAAATATTGTAAGACTTCAAACATGCAATTTTAATATAGCCAAATATAGAGAATTAAGCAGTGATTATCAATAATTTTTAAAATAACATAAAACTCCTTAAGTGAAGGCAGAAATATTAAAGTCTTAACTGATCTGAGTCCTTCCAAATTACCTGTCACCAAAAGTGGTTGGGAATGGTCTCCAAGACAGCATTAATTTAGCATCAAATACTAATCTCAATGTTTTGCACACATCTTCCAATTCAATCTTCACCGTAGTCTAATTACAAACATATATCATCTTAGCCATTTTAACAGTGAGGAAATAAAGCCAGAGTGTCTAAGTCTGCAAGCAAAGGTACCAGGTAAAATCGTGAGGTACGCTTGGGTCCCTGCTCTTAGTAGAATCATAGTCATCATTCACCCAAATATCCAAGGATGCTATACAGTGCCCACTACTCTTTTCAAAAGTCCTACAAAAGGGTGAAATTATATTTTATATATAGTGCAGTTTACAAAAGATTTCCACTTTTTAACTTCTTTCAAAGCAGTAAGTACACATTTGGGGCCAGTGAGACTGTTGCGGTAGTTCTCAACCTGAGGTTGGGGCCCTTTGGCAAACCTCTAATCTCCAAAAAAAATTATGTTATTATTCATAACAGTAACAACTTATAGTTATGAAGTAGCAACAAAAGTAATTTTATGATTGGGTGTCACCACAACACAAGGAACTGTGTGAGTTGCAGCATTAGGAAGATGGAGAACCTCTTTATCTAGTGGGTAAAGGCTCTTGTCACCAAACCTGATGGCCTGAGTTTGACCCCTGGAACCCATGTGGTGAAAGGAAAGAACCAACTCCAAGTCTCCCCCTGGCCTGTGGCACTCATGCATTCACACACATACACATACACAGAGAGATGAGGTTGGGGGAGAGAAACACAAATAAACAAATTCGTTGAACTTAACTTTGGACCGAGATATTGTGAAAGGATACATGACTTGGACAGGGCTTTGCAGCAAGTCATCCTGCAGGAACTTGCACCTCACCAAGGCACAGGTTATTACTGACCTGATGCCAATGCAGAGGCCCGGTTCCTCACTGATAGAGTCTGTATCGCCTCAGAAAGCCAGAGGAAACCACTCATGAATCCTGACTGCTACTATAGGCAAGATCTTGCTGGAGGCACTCAGCCTGTGACCTTGAGGTGTGAGGGCAAGTCTGAATAGGCCAGTTTCCTCTGGTTTCTAATGTTCTTTCCCCAGATAGTAGTGAACTAATGAGCCTCCAACACCCAGAGGTTGAATCTTGGGAAAAACAATAATAATTTCTTTTTACTGACTACAATAAACCAAACACGACACTGAGTACTTTATATACACTGGATCACTTAGTCCACAAAATACTTCTATAAAGTTGAGATGGTCACTGTCCTTGAGTAATGAGGAATCTGTTTCTAAACTGAACTCATCATGAGTTCATGATGGTAATGAAATACATATGAGCCTTTCTGCCCAATGCAGAATAACAACTGGCCACCAAGGGATATTTGACTTTCCAGGGACTAACCAAAGCCCCTGGACCACACCAATGAAACAGACATGCACAGTGAGCACACACACCCATGCAGACACTTGCATTGCTGATTTGTGTTTTCTCACCAGTTACAGTTGTCTTGGAGAGAGGATGGCACCCACAGAGGCATAAGGACAAAATGTAAAACTAGTCACACAGACTCACTTTAAAACCAACACAACACATTCAACAATACAAAAAAACACATACTAGAGGAATGCGCTCATACTCTGATTATACACACACACACACACACACACACGCACGCACGCACGCACGCACGCACACACACACACACACACACACACACACACGGCAACCAAAATACAAAGACAAATACATCATGGAAAGCCATTCAAAAATATATCAATTACATAGATACACCTCAAATTTTAGGAAGACAAAAACGACACAGTGCACACATGTACACAGCCCACTCAGAATAATAGTTCTGGTTGCCACTGACATACATGAAGGTGTTCAGTCAGCGAATCTCTGATCCCCTTTCACTCACAGACATAGAACATAAACATTACCTCAAAATTATCCAAATGGCAATGCACATGCATGCACGTATGCATGCACACACACACAGACACACACCACTCTCAAGGACATGCAATCATATACCAAATATGACTCAGACATACAAGCTCACACATGCCCACATATTTAAAAACAAAATACAGAACATGATTTCAGATTGCTGAAAACATATTATCTCTTTAGACCTTTCAGTCTCCTCTATTTGACTGTGTCTGCACATAGATGAAAATGAAGGAGGAAACAGAATGAGAGCATGGAAAATATTTTAGACCTAACGGACTGATTTGGAGACTCCCAAACAGAAACAAATGAATTACTCTCATGGGCCTAATTCAGATCTGTGTGTTCTGGATCTAGAGAGGGGTAGTCAATTACATAACAGAGAGGGGAGGGAGGGAGGGAGAAAGGGAGGGAGGGAGGGGGAGAGGCAGAGAATGAAGTACATATGCAAAGACACAGAGACACATCTTGCCCACCAAGAGCTTGCTCACAGCTCCCTCTGACCTCTGCCAGCCCTTGGTTTGCTCTGGCTCCTGATAACCCACTTCTCTGAGCCCTTGGGTTCCATTATGGCCACCAAGCACAAAAAGATCACTGGGTATCTTATGTCATCCCAAGACCTTCTGACCTTTCTCCGTCTATCCTTGAGCTCCAGAATATAAGCAGGATACCTAAAGCCCCAGGAGATTCCCAGAGCTCCTGGTTAGGAAAAGAATGAAGCAGAATAATTAGCTTCAATTCCTGCCAGTCCTTAGGGGTGAGCCTGCATGGGGGCCAGGGAGAAAAGGCCAGGGAAGCAGAGCAGGCACTGAGCCTGCTAAACATGTGTCTTCAACATCAAGGATATTATATTAATCATAGACTCACCACTACCACAAAATACCTGAGACAGTAAACTTGTGGAGTCCAAGACTAATTTATCCCAGCTTTAGTGGTTCCGGCCCATGATCAACTATCTCCATTGTTTCCTGCCTGTGCTGAAGAAATGTGTCATGTTGGGAGTGCATGGGAGAAAGGCCTGCTTGTGTCATTAGCAGGAAACAACAGGAAGTCCAACAGACACCCCTGCCACAGACCCCACTTCTTACAGTTTTCTCACCTTACAGCACTGCCATCCTGGGACCAAGCCTTCAACATGAACCTTTGAGTGAGACCCAGCCAAAAGTCTTTGCTGGATCTCAATCAAATATACAATCATGTCATGCAGAAATGGGGACAATTTTTCCTTTCCTATTTTTAGCCCTTTAATGTCATTCTCTTGTATTTTCCTTGGTGTGGAAATATTCCTCTTTTGTAGCTACAGACAAATACAAGTTGATGAACTCTGTAAGCCAAAAAAAGTTAAGGGTCAGGAATCTGAGGATTGCCAATTGAGCTCTCCCATGCAGATCCAATCTGCTCACAATGAGCACGTGGCTGTGAGGACATACTGATGGAGCAGAAGCTGCCTGAGAGTCATCATATTGGCAAATGATTGACTTATGTGGGTTTTACAGGTACTAAGATTAGAACAGCTCAGAATCTACCCAGCATAGTACCTACAGCTTAATAATAAATCGGTCTTTCTATGTCAATCATTGGGAAACTAGCTGGTTAATGAAAACCACAGCTGTGATAATTTCCTGTATTAATTAATATAGAAAGAATAATTATTCCTTCTACATTCCCTTTCTTCCAAAGGCTCAAAGATCATAGAGGAAGAAGTAATGCAAAGATCATAGGAACCAAAGGTAGTGGAAGGCCACAGGGAAATGTTTTTCAGGCACAACATGGAAGGGTCATGTATGAAATCAGAAGCTAAGACAGCATTTACCAGACATGTGCAAGATCAATCCAGACAAAATCCTAGAACAGATGGGAAAAGTGGGCATGAATTCTCACCCCTAGCTGAGGACCTATTGGCAATTGATGGCTTTCAGGAGTTGGGGAGTTAGCTTTTGTCAAGAATTTGGTCCATCATAGAAGCTGTCTATGATCCAGTAGGTGGCCCCTATACCCATGCACAAGCTGGCATCACTAAATGGACTCCATGGGAAGAAAGAGAAAGGGGAGGGAGGGAGGAAATAAAGAATTTGGGAGGGAATGTTGGTAGGTGTCTTAGATAGGGTTTCTATTGGTTACTATTAGTTAGGGTGTTGCTGTGATGAAACACCATGACCAAAGAAACTTGGGGAGGAAAGTGGTTATCTGGCTCACACTCCCACAGCACTGTTTATCACTGAAGGAAGCTTACAAAGGCACTCAATTAGGGCTGGAATCTGGAGACAGGAGCTGATGCAGAGGCCGTGGGGGAGGGCTTCTCATGTTCCCATGCCTTGCTCAGCCTACTTTCTTATAGAACCCAGGACCACCAGCCCAGGGATGACCCACCTACAATGGGCTGGGCCCTCTCTTGTCAATCACTAATTAAGAAAATGCCTTACAGCTGGAGGTTATGGAGGGTTGTTTTTTTTTTCAGTTGAGGATCTCTCTTTTCAGATGACTCTAGCCTGTGTCAAGTTGATATAAAACTAGCCAAGACTTATATAAAAAAGGAATTGGTGAAGAGAGGGTAGAGGGTGGATTTTATCAAAACACTTGTATGGGTGCATAGAACTTCTCAAGATACCAAAAAAAATAATGTTATCATAAAATAAGCATTTTAATGCAAAATTGAGCTCTCAGAGATTCTCTAGTCTAGTATTTTCAGTAATTCTAGGTGCGGATTAAGTTTTGGCTCATGCTGCTTCAGACAAAGTGATACAAAAACCAATTTTATTTATTGGAAGTACACTTTCAGATAATCATAGCTTACAAAATTTGGTTAGCCAGAGTTCTTCCTAGGATAGTGCAAACTTAAGGTCTTCCATGGCTACACAAATTACGATAGTGTACCTCACTACCAATTCAATGTAAGCTTCCCAGTCTTACACCAGACACCGAAAGAGGTCTACAAAATGTAAAACACAAAAGCATTTCCAGACTGCCAAGGCCTTTTATATTCTTGGTATAATCCTCCCAATGGTCACAGAGGACCCCAAAGGCTCAGAAGAACTCTTCAGGGCAAAGCTAGTCTCGCAAATGGTAGCTGAAGAATTGGTTTAAAAGCAGATCAAATGGCTGAACAGAGCCTCCACGATAAAGGACAGAAGCTTCTGGAAGTGCCCTGATCAGGACAAACAAAAACACAAAAACAACCTGCCCAGTGTCAGACCTCAGGACCTGCGCACTTCAAACCCTCCCATCTCATCAGAGAGCTGCTGGTGGGGGATGATGTGAGAAGATGAGGAGTCCCTGGGATACAGTGATCCCAGCAGCTGTGGGGACCATCAACCTTTCCTTGATATTCTGGGCTGTTGCTACTAGTGGTGGGCACCTAAAAGATGTATTTTCTTCTGGCTTGGATTGAAAAAAAATGTTCCTGGGGTTTTAAGGTTAAAGCCTGAACCTGGAAGTTCTGACAGGCTAGGCTCTGCCCTAAATTCACCAATTTAATAATTCATAGTGAATGTATAGGGGGATTTAGTCTGTGTTTATATGCTGAAAATGAACAAATAATGAAGTTAATTCCCTTTGTCTCAACTGCCAACTCCCTCAGCCATTCCCTGGTAACCTGCCAGCCATGCCAGCCAGGCAACCAGGTAGGCAATATTCAC
The DNA here is from genome assembly GCF_903995435.1 of Acomys russatus. Lineage (NCBI taxonomy): Eukaryota > Metazoa > Chordata > Mammalia > Rodentia > Muridae > Acomys > Acomys russatus. Next base: position 46,956,888 of record NC_067160.1, read on the forward strand.
TCTCTTCCTCCTCTCCTCCGGATCCAGCCCCCCAGTCTCATGGCACTCTTCATTTTCTCCCTCCAAATCGAATCATCCAGTCTCATCCCCACCTCTGTGACAGGACACTTGCTGCAGCCTCTCCTTTCTCTCTGCCCATTTCCAAAGGACCACATAGATCCTGGTGGCACACCCTGCTTTCCTTCTTCCGGTGGGATCACATGAACACACACACACTCACGCACACACATGCACGCTCACACACATGCACACACAAACACGCACACACATACACACACACAATTTCTAGCTCGTCCCCATTCCTTAGTGTCAGCTCCCAATATCTGAAATCACATTTTACCCAGAACTCCAAGAGGCCACACCTGCTAGGCTCTCAGAAGCGTTCTCGACCAGGCAACCCACAGCCACCACATTCTCCTAAGAACCAGAGAGGCCAATAGAAACAAAGGGGAAGAAAGCCCACCAAACAAAGCAAGACCAGATATCAGTGCCTAGAATTACAATCATCCCAAACTCAGACGCCTAGACACCAGCAGGAAAACACAAGCAATACCAGGACAACGTGTTTCCACTAGAAGCCAGCAGCCCTACTACAGCAGGCCCTGGGAATGCAATGTAGCTGAAGCACAACACAAGGTCTTCAAAATAGCATTTACAAATTGTTACAGCTCCTTAATTAGAATATGAACAAATCCATTAATGAAATCTATGAAAACGCAAACAGTAGAATGAAATGAAGAAAACCATTTAAGACATCAAAAATGGAAAGAAAATACATAAAGAAAACCTAAAGTGAGGGAGAACTGAAAATGAAAATTTTAGGAACTAAACAGGAGCCTTAGAGGCAAGCCACACCAACAAAACGCAAGAGATTGAAGATAAAAATCTCAGGCATTGAAGACAAGAGAGAAGAAATAAGTACCTCAGTCGACGAAAATGTTAAATCCAAAGAAATCTAGGCATAGAACATCCAGAAAGCCTGTGACACTATGAAAAGGCCAAACCTATGAATCATAGGAATAGAGAAAGAAGAAGAAACTCAAGGCAAAGGCAAAGAAAATATTTTCGACAACATCATAGAAAATAAATCCTTAACCTTAAAAAGGAGTTTCCAAGCCAGGGTAGTGGTAAGCATCTTTAATCCCAGCACTTACAAGGCAGAGACAGGCAGATCTCTGGGAGTTCAAGGCCAATCTGGTGTACATAGTGAGTTTCAGGACAGCCTGATCTATACAGTGTCTCAAAAAAACAAAAATAAAAACAAAAAAATTAAATAAATAAAAATAAAGAATGAGGTGCCTATCATGGTCAAAAAGCATATAGACTACCTAATAGAATGGACCAGAAAGACATTCCCCATGGCACATAGTAATTAAAATACTAAACATACAGAACAAAGAAAAATATTAAAAGCTGCAAGGGAAAAGATCAATTAACATATAAAGGCAGACATATTAGAATAATACTTGACTTTTCAGTGGAGATTCTAAAAGCCAGAGGAACCTAGACAGAATTTCTACAAACTCTGAGACTACAGATACCAGCCCAGACTAATCCAGAAAAACTCTGAATCACAATAGGAGAAAGAAAGACATTCAACGACAAAAACAAATCAAACAGTATTCAGCTACAAATCCAGCCCTCTAGACGGCACTAAAAGGAAAACTTCAACCTGAGGTGGTTAACCATACCCAAGAAAACACAAGGAATAAAAATCCCAGATGAGCAAATCAAGAGAATGGGATTTAAAAAAAAACCCACACCACAAGAAAATAACAAAACTCAACAAACATTTTTCATTGACAAAGCTCAGAAACAGTAGTCTCCCAGCAAAAGACACAGCCTAATAGAATGGACTAGAAAACAAGATCCATCCTCCTGCTACATCCAAGAAACACACGTTAGCATCAACGATACGTATCACCTCAGAACAAAAGGATGGAAAAGATACTCCAAGCAAATGGACCTAAGAAGCAAGCTGGTGTAGTTTAATATCTGACAAAACAGATTTCAAATGGAAACTAATCAGAAGAGATAGGGAAGGTCACACTATACTCATCAAAAGAAAATCCCCCCAAGAGGACATTGCAATTCTTAACATCTATGCATCAAACACAAGGACACCCAGGTTTGTAAAAGAAACACTACTTCAGCTTAAATCACATATTGAGTCTCACACACTGATACTGGGAGACTTCAGAACCCCTGAGTCTCCCCCAATAAACAGATCATCTGGACAAAAAAAAAAAACAAAAAACTTAACAGAGAAATGCTGTAGCTATCTGAAGTTGTAAAATGAGTGAACCTAACATATTTACAGAACAATTCACTCAAACACACCCACTTGCACACAAAATACACCTTATTCTCAGCATCTCACGGAATTTTCTCCAAAACTGACCACATACTCAGACACAAACCAATACAAGATACAAGAAAGTTGAAATGACTCCCTACAAACCTATCTGACCACCAAGAATTAATGCTGAATATCAACAGCAGAAACCACAGAAAGCTTACAAACTCATGGAAACTGAACAACTCTCTACTGGATGAAAAAAAAAAATGAGTCAGAAAAGAAATTAACGACTTTCTAAAAGTGAATGAAAATGAACACAGGGTATACCCAAGTTTATGGGAAACAATGATGGGGGTTCTAAGAGGCAAGTTATTAGCACTAAGTATGTACATAAGAACACTGACAAGTTGAACCAGCCAACCTCTGTATCAGGCAAGGCCTCAAGGGACTGAGACGCCAACCCAGCCACAAAACCTCCGGTCTACAGTTTGTCCTTGCCTGCAGGATGTACTGGGAACGGAGCCTAGCATAATAGTCATCAGAGAGATCAGAGAGACTTCATCCAGCAACAGATGGAAGCCGATTCAGAGTCCCACAGCCATATGTTGGGTGGAGCTCAGGAAGTCCTGTGGAGAAGGGGGAGAAAGGACTGGAGGAGCCAGAGGGGTCAAGGACACCACAAAAACAACGCCCACAGAATCAACTGACTGGAACTCAAGTGGGCTCACAGAGATCAGGGAGCCTGTGTGGGTCTGACCCAGGCCCTCTACCTATATGTTACGGTTGTGTGGCTCAGTCTTCTTGTGGAATCTCTAACAGTGAGGTTGGGAGCTGTCTCTGACACTTTTGCCTGCCTTTGGGACCCTTTTACTCTTACTGGGTTGTCTCATCCAGCCTTGATGTGATAATATGTGCCTGGTCTCATGGTAGCTCGTTATGCTGCTAAAAAACAAAGAACACTGATGAAGCTTCATATTAATAACTTAATACAGCACACCTGAAAACTCCAGAACCAAAAGAAGGGGGGAAATCCAGAAGAAGTTGATGGCAAGAAATAATTAAACTTAGGGATAAAATTAATAAAATAGAAACAAAAAAAGTAATAATAAAAAAAAACAATGAATCAAAGATCTGATCCGTTGTGAAAACCGGTAAGATTGACAAACCCTTAGCCAAATTAACTAAGAGGCAAAGCAAAGATCCAAAATAACAAAATTAGAAACAAAAGAGAGGAGTGTAATAACAAACACTGAAGAAAATCAGAGAACCATAAAAACATACTTTTCAAAACCTATGCTCCACCAAACTGGAAAATCTAAAATAAATGCATAATTTTATAGATATATACCACCTACCAAAGTTAAATGAAGATTAGATAATTAACTAACAGACCTAAAACCCCTGGTGAAATGGTAACAGTTATTAAAAGTCTCCCATCAAAAAACAAAAGCCCAGGGCCAGATGGTTTTAGCACAGAATTCTACCAAACTTTTAAAGAATTAATGGCAATACTCCTCAAATTATTCCACAAAACAGAAAGGAACATTGCCCAATTATTTTATGAGGCCACAGTTACTCTAATACCCAAACCACATAAATAAAGAGACTTCCAGACTAATTTCCTTGATGAACATAGATGCAAAAATTCTCCATAAAATATTTGCAAACTGAATCCAAGAGCACAATCACAAGATGATCCACCATGACCAAGTAGGCTTCATCCTAGAGATGCAAGGATGGTTCAATGTACCTAAACTTATAAAGGCAGTACACCAAATAAACAAACTGAAAGACGAAAACTACTGTTAAAGAAACATAGCAATGAAATGGCTCCTGGTGACACTCTGCTATACGCGTACATCCATTCCTGGCTCAGCCATCATCAGAGAAGCTTCTTCCTGCAGCAATGGGAACAAATACAGAGACCCACAGCCGGACGATGAGCAGAGAGTGAGAGACCTTGAAACCCTCAGCCCTAAGAGGGGTGCCTCCATCAAACCCTTCCCCTCGGGGCTAGGGAACTCTGCAGAAGAGGAGGCAGAAAGAGAAAGGAGGCCAGAGAAAATGATGGACACGAAGGAATCAAGGCCCTCTACACACAGCACAGCTGGTGCACAGAAACTGCAGCAGCAGCCACAGGGTCTGCACAGGGCCACTCGAGATGGGGTCCTAGAGCTGAAAGAAGTGGACACATGCTCCCATCCGTAATCCAGAAGCCAGCTCCAACTGATAACTTACAACTGAAAAATTGGTTTTCTCCAGGGGAGTCTCACTGGGGAAACAAACTGCTCTTAAGGGTAGTCCCCGTGTCCAACAGTAGACGGCCAATACAACTCAATGTCATCTTTGGAAGTTTGTTTGTTGTATCCTAATATTAAGTCAGAGCTTTGTATTTTTTTAATCTTACAGGTCCATTGCATATAGATTATGACTTCCAGTTTTGTGTTTTTATGGGATACGTGTGTGTATTAGCAACCGTGTCTCTATGTATGTGTTTTTTGTGTTTTTTCCTCAGGTCTTTCTCTCCTGTTTGTTTTCTCCTATTTCAACTTCCTTGCTTTTGTTTTATTTTATTCATTAGACCTTGATTATTTTCTAATGAAAGACAGACAGGATGTGGATCCAAAAGTGGGGAGGAACAGGAAGGAGTTTGGGGAGGAGAAACTGTTTTCAGAATATACTGTATGAAAAATATATATTCTCAATAAAGAAATAATAAATTAAAAAGACAGATGCTCATGACTCATCAGGTCTATCTTCAGGGTACTCTGTGAGTAATTAGGAGATGGGGTAAATATGATCAAAATACACTGTACAAATTTTTCAAATAATTAATTTTTTAAATGAGGAAAAAGGAAAAAGAAGTTGAGTAGCTCACTCTCACTTGACAAAACTAACCCCTCTTCTACAAAGTAAACCCAGAGGGAAAAAAATTATATTTCTGTTTCTTGGGCTATTGATGGAGAGCTTTGGCATGGGTGTCACCACTGTGCACATAACTGAAGCAATCATGTCCTTGAATTTGGAATTATTTGAGAAAGGAAATAAATAAATAATTGCAAGAGTCCCGTAGTGCAAAAGTGCCAGGAAGAGTTGGGGGCCACAGGTGGACAGAACTTCACAGATCTTCTTAGTGGAGCGGACCCTTAGGACAGTAACCCCAGTGCAGACATCAGCCCAAAATGGTACCCAGTGGCAGGAGAGTAAACACTCCCCCCTTGGTGGAGATCACTAACTCACTGAAGGGAGTGTTTAAGCAGGTCACCTTTAAGGCCTGTTTTTTTGTTTGTTTGTTTGTTTTGTTTTGTTTTTCACTTTTTTTTATTAATTTATCCTTGTTACATCTCAATGGTTATCCCATCCCTTGTATCCTCCCATTTTTTCCTCCCTCCCATTTTCCCCTTATTCCCCTCCCCTATGACTGTTCCTGAGGGGGATTTCCTCCCCCTGTATATGCTCAAAGGGTATCAAGTCTCTTCTTGGTAACCTGCTGTCCTTCCTCTGAGTGCCACCAGGTCTCCCCATCCAGGGGACATGGTCAAATGTGAGGTGCCAGAGTACGTGGGAAAGTCATACCCCACTCTCCACTCAACTGTGGAGAATGTTCAGCCCATTGGCTAGATCTGGTAGGGGTTTAAAGTTTACCGCCTGTATTGTCCTTGGCTGGTGCCTTAGTTTGAGCGGGACCCCTGGGCCCAAATCTGTTAAGGCCTATTTCGAATGAGAGAAAAAGTAAGGGATGGATGAGACGGGAGGGAGTGTGCAACTGGGCACGTATACAAGGAATGAATCAACACCCAGCCACCAGTAAGTCACATAGCTCCTCCTCCACTATAATGGTGCAGTGCAGAAGGGGGAAGATGGCCACATACCCATCATAGGCCATCACTCCAAGAAGGAGATTGTCAACAAACAGAAAAGGTAAGAAAAATACATCTAAGAAACACCCTTCATAAGGAATGCTTAGGTGCTGAGTCTGCACGGTCCTGAGCATCTCTAGGTCAGTGACAGTTGAGAAAAAGATGTCCACGAAGGCCAAGTGGCTGAGGAAAAAAGTGCATAGGGGTGTGGAGGTGAGAGTCCATCCTGATGAGCAGGTTCCCCAGCACTGTGGTCAGATACATGGCCAGGAACTGGCCAGAGTACATGGCTTGGTCCTCTAGCCAGATGGGGAGCCCCAGGAACTCGGACACACTGCTTCATGCTGCTCTTGTCCCTGTTGGGAATGAAAGAGAAGGAAATACCAGAGACCCAGGCTTCTCCAATTGACACAACAGACGCATGCTTTCTCTCTGGGTACTGACTGCATCAAAATTCAGACAAACAGCTTTACTGTCTGAATCTTAAGTTCTGAACGCAAATATGGTATTTCCAGTGCAAACAAGGCTTCCCTCAGAACCCAGTACAAATTTGTTCACTTATTCAAGATTGATCCACACACTGCTTTCAGCACAGGGAACTTAACAAATAGCAACATTCTTTCTTGGAGCCTACATCCTATCCAGCCCCACACAGAATACCAAACAGGAGAAGAGAGACAGCTCCACCACTAGGAGGCGTGAAAGGGCCCCCAGCCTCAGCAGCTCACTTCTGCAGTGACCTTGGGCGCATTAGTTGTGTGCCTATGTTCTCTCTTCCATAAAGAGACAATGTTATCTAGCTTTGAGAATGGGAAGGAAGCTGTGTTAATATATGTAACAAACTTATCACAGACACCTACATATGGTCACATTCACCCATGTCAGCTGCTGCAGTACAACACATTCAGCAACAACAAAATCCTACTGTCAGACTCCAGGAACTCAGAAAAAAAGAACAGTGAAGTGGACATCAAACCGGACCCAGGTACTAACATAAATAAAAATTCCAAAAAAAAAAAAAAAAAAATCACTAACCTCCTAGATTTCTACACGCCCTGGGTATGCAGAGACCTGTAGTAACAATTTTGCAATTTTCATTCCTTAAAAGAAAAAGCAACACTGTTATAAGAATATGTTTTCGTTTTTAATTCCAAGTGTGGGGTTATGGGGCTGCTTCAAAGAAGCTGACTATGACTTGCCTCGTGCTCTAGCAGAGATGTGATTTTGCCAACTGCAGATAGTTTCTGCAATTGTGTGATGTTTGGAATTCTGGGGATTTTTCAGAGGGTATATAAATGCTTGGGGAAAATAGGTGATGGTGGCGCACACCTTTAATCCCAGCACTTTGGAGGCAGAGGCCGGTGGATCTCTAGTTTTGAGGCCAGCCTGGTCTACAGAGAAAGTTCCAGGACAGCCAGAGTTCCACAGAAAAACCCTGTCTTGAAAGACTAAAAAAGAAGGAGGAGGAGAGAAGAGGGGAGGAAAGGAAAGAAAGAAATAAGAAAGAAAGAAAGAAAGAAAGAAAGAAAGAAAGAAAGAAAGAAAGAAAGAGAAAGAAAGGAAGAAAGAGGAAAAGAAAAGAACAAACAAATAAAAGAAACCAACCTTTGTTTTTAGTTTTTCACTGATAGGATCCTGACCTTGATTGACATTTCCACATTGCTTATCAGTGCCATATAAATCCGAATTCTTCCTGAGTTATAGTGACACTTTCCAGGCTAATCATGTCACAGATGCAAATTTTAAAGTGATTTCTTTATTATATTTTACTATACTCACTCTAATTGTATTAGTTTACAAGAAGTCTATTTCCTAAAATTAAAAAATCAATAGGAAAAAACAATGGTATCTGATTTCACCTTTCAAGAAATATTTTACATAAAGTCACAACTTATTGTATTATTCATACTATGATTTGCATAAAGGGATTTTACTCAGTTTGCAACTGAATGAATTTAATTTAAAAACATATCCAATAGTATAAAAGTTGACCAATAATGGTGAAATAAAGATACTATGTGTCAAAAAAAAAAAAAAAGAAAAGAAACAACCTTTGTGTGACATGGTGGCACACTCAGGTAGGCAGAGGCAGGCGGATCGCTGGGAGTTCTATCCCAGCCTGGTTTACAAAGTGAGTCCAAAACAGGCAAGGCTACACAGAGAAACCCTGTCTTGAAAAACAAACAACAGTCCCCTGGATGGGGAGGCCTGGCGGCACTCAGAGGAAGGATAGCAAGTTACCAAAAAGAGACTCGATTATTCCAAGAGCATATATAGGGGGAGGAGGTCTCCCTCAATCGCAGACATAGGGAGGGGCGTAGGGGGGAAGCGGGAGGGAGGGAAGAAAGGGAGGGAAGAAGGGCTAATAATCTAGATGTAATATGAATAAATAAAAAATGTAGAAAAAAAAAGAAAAGAAAAACAAACAACAACAACAAAATAAGGTTGGGGGAGGGGCTGTTGGTTGCCGTTGGTCATGGTTTGTTAAGTAGTCATGTGTAAAGAAGAAACAAGAAAAAATTAGGTATCCTGACACTGAAAATCAAACTTGCCCCAAGGAAGTTGATGCCCCTGATCATCAGGAAATCATCTAAATGTAACACCACCTGTTTCTATCCAGGGATATCTTTTCTTTCCTCTCTGTCCTTTTTTCTCTCTTATCTAGTGTTAGAGGGGTGAAAGGATGGAAGAAATGAGATATAGACGGGTGGGTGAAAGAAAGAAAAACCCACAGAGTAGCTAACACTGGCTACAGAGACCCAGGTCCTGGACCCTAGACCATGAGGATTGGCTCCCTGGAGTAGTAACAACTGTAGAAATCTCCCTGCCATCTCTCTGTGCCTCTCTCTCTCTCTCTCTCTCTCTCTCTCTCTCTCTCTCTCTCTCTCTACTTTCCTCACTTCTTCTCTCCCTCTGTCCCAAGACAAAGGTTCATTCACAGAAACAGACTTCAAAACTTGCCCCAGGAAGCTTCTCACATCAGGAACTCAGAACCTTGTCATGCTGCAGGGTTTTTGAAGGTCTAGTAGATTTATAACCATTCAATTATAACTAATTACCCAAGATTGACCATCTCGTTGACCATAAACAGTACTGAATGAGCCTAGTGTACAAGCCTTGATAACACTATATGCCTAAATTTGGGCATCAGAGAACTAAATCTCAGGTGATAAAGCAATTGGTCCATGTTATTGAAGTAAGACCCGATGGTGTCATGATTCCAGCATTCATTAATATGATCAGATCCACGGTAGATGCTGTGATGTATGGAAGCCAAGGCAGAAGGCTCATGATTTTGAAGCCAGCATCAGCTATGCATTTCAAAGAAATTAGGGAATGATACAAACAGAGAGAATAAGAGAGAGACCTTAGTCAAGTATGAAACTATTTCAAAACTTCAAGGTCACACTGTGCCACCTACTTAATCATCTGCCACACACATACCCAGGATGACCCTGTCATTTATCATTTACTCTAATGTTTGAGAGTGGAAGGTGAAGCTGTGTAGTAAATATGCCGGGACAACAGTTCTATACCAGGTGTGTCCTGGGAGAGCCAAAAATTTGCAGTCACTAACTTACATCAGATGCCACATTTTTGAGCAGCATGTATGCAGTTTAATTCAACAAGCAGCAAACATCCCTGTGTGCTTATAAATCAACCACTAAGGTAGATTGCCTTGTGTGGGGTTTTTATTTCTGTTTGTTTGTTTGTTTGTTTGTTTGTTTTTATCCTCTTAGTGTGAACGGGCGTGTGAAGCCACATGCTGAAGGACACACAGTACTGGCTGAACCCTGATCTTGAGTGTTTCCTGGAATGCATCTTGGTATTTTATCTGATAAGAGTTAAGTCACAGATCACATACACCAGGAAATAGCCACCAGGCAAATGCTATAGTACCTGGTAGGCACTCCTCTTTAAGAGCTGAGAGGACCAGAGATGGCAGATGGTCACCTCAGTGGAAAAGAGGGACACACAGTAACTTAACCCTCCAAGTGAGATCTGACAGCCACTGGGATTTCCTAAATTAAACATCGTGAAACTCAAGCATCTCTGGAAGAAAATACAGAGGTTAAAGGTCAAATAAATACTCAAATTTACTGGTAGGATAAGCAAAAAAAAAAAAAAAAAAAAAAGGATGACCTTGATTTAAAGCATCCATTGTATAAATGAGGCACCTGGACACACTCAAGAATAAAGAAGGGATGTAGCAAGGTGGAGTTCAACAAAGAGTCTTAAACGAGCCTGCCTCCTCTGTTCTTGCCAAAAACAATCCCCCATGGACAGTTATGAAATGACTCATGAGTTGAGAACCTGCCATGTTTTTCTTGCTCATAACACATGTTGGAACACATCCTAGGTTTCATCACACTTTACAGTTCAGGGTATTGAGCTCCACAGAGTTCAACTCCAATGTCACACGGCTATGAAGAGTCAAAACCAGAGATTTGAGCCAAGATGTGTATGAGAACAGAAGCCACTAACAGAATCTGCCTAAAAGTTGGCAACTTAGATGCACTCTGCCAAGTCAGGGTAATCAAGTCCTCAATAGTTCCTGCCCTGCGAACAAGTCTGGCAGAAATATTAGGCCAGACAGCTGAAGATGAGGCTCCAACGTTAGTAAGTGTATTGGGTGAGTGGTCAGGCAGTAAACTGTCTTAAGTCAATTTGTACATTTTGGAAACTGCTAACCCACACTGCTGATTCACTCAGGAATTTAAGTTTTATTCCTTCTCAAGTCTCTGAGGGGCACTGAAGACAAGATAATATAGTTCTATATTACGCTGGTTAGGGGACAAGATCATTTTAGATCAAGATAAAGAAGTTAAGCTACTAGAGTTGAGATAAGATAAATATTGAATCTCATTCAGAAATCTAGACCCAACAAGACAGGAAAAAAACCCTTCAAACGAGATGAATGCAGATGGCCAAGTCACTATGAATGTAACATATATAGAACTCATTACTCTCATGATTGTCACATGGTTCTCCCTGCTGTATGTAGTTTGTTTTATATGTGTGTAATAAAATAAAAGTATATTAAAAAAAAAAAAAAAAGAATGACTGAAGCAGTCATGGATCATAAACTGGCCCAGACAAAGCAGGCCTTTTCCTTCCCACTGTACCCCACAGCACTCGTTCCATCTTCTAGCATTCACACTCCACCACTCTCTGAGAGTCTGCAAGCCTCCCTGGTCCACTGGGATACTCTGTAGAGCAGGGACCAGGGCCTTGTTCAGAAGACAGTGGGGTAGTGAGACTGAAGCCTCAGCAGTCTTACTCAGCTATGAACCCTGTGAAATGCAGTAGTGACAGGCATGGCTAGATATGCTCATATGTGAATTAGTGGCAGAAATGTTAGGGGAAAACCAGCTCCCTATGATTAGCTTTAACGCCTGCTCTACAGAAGAAAGCACATGCCCAGTGCTGCAAATCTGCCAAAGAACCCATGGTTAGGAGCCCACAGGCCATGGGGATAAACCTACTACTATATTCTGCTAAATAGACATAGAATCAAAATGCACCCTAAATTTGTATCTGTCTCTCTACACACAGATTAGCGCATAGATTAGCTCTCAGACCTCATTAGAAAGGTTTCTTTGTACAGTGGATGTAGTTGACAGAGAAATTCACAACTAATCAAAGTGCAGAGAGTGTTAGTGCAGTGCTCGGGCACAAATGGGGCATCTGTATCCTTCGTGGATGAAGAGAAAGGAAACTTTTCCTGGTAATCACATACTAAAGGACTTTATGACCCAACCAGTGCTACAGAAGACACTCAAGGGAATTCTACACATGGAAGAGAAAAGCAAACACATCTTTTGGATCACAGGAAAGAATAAGCTACACTAAAATAACAAGTAAGCAAATGAGGGCTAGAAATTAATCAAACATTATAAGAACAACAAAGTGACAAGAGTTAGTACTTTTCCATAACTCTGAATATTAACAATCTCAATTCTCTGATGAAAAGGCATAGACTAACAGAATAGCAGTTTGAATTTAAATATCCATTTGTTACCTACAAGAAAGACACTTCATAGGATAAAATAAATATAGCCTTAGGGAGAAAGGATGGAAAAGGACATTCCTAACAAACAAAACTAGAGAGTAAAATGATACAGCAATGCTAATATTTAATTTTAAGAATTAGTCAGAAGAAACAAACAAAGCCACTTGTGGTTAAGGAAACAGTCCTTTAAGAGACCAGTATAATCCTAAAAAAGGTATACAGTGGACATTGACACACGCAGTTTAGCAAATAAACACTATTAGATGAGGGAGAGATAAACCCATTTTCAAGTGTGGGATCGGAACGGTCTTGTGAGAGAACAGGTAAGATTAATCCACTAGAAGACCAACCACGTCGTGTGGGAGCCTGATTGTGGCCAGCTGAAAAGATCTCGTGAACAGACTCTGGGAGAAGATATATAAATGAGCCGAAAACTGGAGGTGGAGCTTTTTGGAGACTTGGGATAGTTTTGGCTGTTCATCGCTCCACTTCCCAGATGCTCCTAGAGAGAACACCAAGCTACACAACCATAACATATGCAGAGGGCCCAGGTCAGACCCATACAGGCTCCTTGATTGTTGGTTCAGTCTCTGTGAGCCCCTCTGAGCCCAGGTTAGCTGATTCTGTGAGCCATTTTCTTGTGATGCCGTTGACCCTCTAGCTGCTACAATCCTTCCTTTCCACTTTCCACAGAATTCCTCAAGCTCTGCATAACGTTTGGCTGTGGGTCTCTGAATCTGCCTCCATAAGCTGCCGGATGAAGTCTCTCTGATGACAGTTATGTTAGGCTCTGGTCTACGAGTATAACAGTGGATTTTTTTTTTTTTTTTTTTTCTGGTCGTATTAGGTTCTATCTGAGGTCTCTGGGCTATCCCACTTCCGGTTTCTGGCCATCCAGGCAGTGTCAGTACGGGCGCCCTCTTGTGCACCGGTTTCAAGTTAGACCACTTCTACAATTTCTTTTTTCTTTTTTTTTTTTTTTTTTTTTTTTTTCCCCCCATCTTTCCAACCTCTTTTATAATTAATTGATTTATTTCTTCACTTTAGAGCCCAATCATAGCACCTTCTCTCTTTTCCTCCTGGTCCCGCCCTATTCCTCAGAAAAAAAGGAGTCCCCAATCCACCCACCCACCCCAGCTTGTCAAGTGACAACAGGACTGAGCACACCTTTTTCCCTGTGGCCTGGAGAGTTAGCCGCGAGCCGGGGGTGGAGTGAGGGGAGCGGAGGTGTGATCAAAAAGCAGCCAAGTCCATGTCAGAGACAGCCCCTGCTCCCCTTACTAGGGGACCCACATGAAGCCTGAGCTGCCCATCTGCTATAATCTGTGTAGGGGGCCTAGGTCCAAACTATTCATGGTCTTTGGTTGGTGCTTCCATCTCCACAAGCCCCTCTGGACCCTGGTTAGCTGGCTTTGTTGGTCTTCTTATGGAGATCCTGTCACCTCCATGTCCTTCTATTCATTTCCCCACTTTTCCACAAGACTCCCTGTGCTTCGCCTAATGTTTGGCTATGAGTCTCCACATCTGTTTGGATCCGCTGCTGAGGACAGCTATGCTAGGCTCCCATCTGTGAGTATAGCAGAGTAACATTAATAGTGTCAAGGGCTGGCTCTCTCCAGCCCTTGGACCAGACATTAGTTAGACATTCCCTCAATCACTGTTTTATCTTTTATGTGGGTGGGTTGGTGTTCCCCTTCCTCCACTATGAGTCCTGTTGAGTTAGAGGGTGTCCTCTCCAGTCTCCATGACCCCTGCTACTAGGAATCTCAGTTAAAGTTACCTTCATATCCTCCCAGAAGCCTACCTTGTCCTGTGTCTGCAGCTTGTCACAAAGATGCCTCTGTCCACAGTCTCTCTTCTCTCTGCAGGCCCTCTGTCCCCCTGCCCCAAGTCTCCCCAGGTATGACTTCCACCCTCATTTCTCTCTGCATTCCCTCTCCTACCTTGTTCCTCTCTTCAACTGCTTCTGCTGTGTATTCTTTTTCCCCTTCTGAGTGGAATTTAATCATCCTTCCTTGGGTCCTTCTTGTTACTTATTTTCTTTGGGTTTCTGAATTGTAGTATGTTTATCCTTTACTATATAGCTAAAGTTCACTTAAAAGTGAGTACATACCAGGTGTCTTTCTGGGTCTGGGTTACCGCACTCAAAATTATCTTTTCTGGATCCATCTATTTGCCTGCAAATTTCATGGTTCCTTGTTTTTAATAGCTGAGTAACTAGATTTGTTGTTATTGTTTTGTTTTGTTTTTTGAGACAGGGTTTCTCTGTGTAGCCTTGGCTGTCCTAGACTCACTTTGTAGACCAGACTGGCCTTGAACTCACAGTAATCCTCCTGCCTCTGCCTCCAAAGTGCTGGGATTACAGGCATGTGCCACTGCCTCTGGGTCATATAGCTGGATTTTTAAATGTAGAAAATGAAAATAGATCCATATTTACCACTTGCACAAAACTCAAGTCCAAGTAGATCAAATACCTCAATATAGGTGCCTGGAGAGATGGCTCAGTGGTTAAGAGCATTGGCTGCTCTTCCAGAGGACATGGGTTCAATTCCCAGCACCCACATGGCAGCTCACAACTGTCCGTAACTCAAGTTTCAGTGAATCCAACTCCCTCACACAGACATTCATGTAGAGCCAAACATCAGATGTAAATTAAAAATAAATAAATTTTAAAAAGACCTAAATATAAAACCAAATACATTAAATCTATTAGGGAAGAAAGTGAGGAAGAGCCTTGATCTCACTAGCACAGGAGACCACTTCCTGAACACCAACATCTCAGGCTCTAAGAGCAACAATTAATGAATGGGACCTCTTGAAACTGGAAAGCTTCTGTAAAGCAAAGGACACTATCAACAGAACAAAATGGCAGCCTACAGATTTGGAAAAGATCTTCACCATCCCTACATCTGACAGAGGGTTAATATTTAAAACATATAAAGAACTTAAGAAATTAAACACCAACAAACCAAATAATCCAATTAAAAATGGAGTACAGAGCTAAGCAGAGTTCTCAATAGAGGAATCTCCAATGGCCGAGAAACACTTAAAGAAATGTTCAAAATCCTTAGTCATCAAGGAAATACAAATCAAAATGAGTCTGAGATTCCAGCCAAAGTAACTAAGATCAAAAACTCAATTAACAGCACATTCTGGAGAAGTTGTAGAGAAAGAGAAACAGTCCTCCATTGCTGGTGGGAGTGGAGACGTGTACAGCCACTTTGGAAACCAATCTGGCTCTTTCTCTGAAAATTGAGAATAGTGCTACCACAAGACCCAGCCATACCCCTCCTGGGTATATACCCAAAAGATGCTTTACCACACAACAAGGACATTCACTCAGCTATGTTCATAGCCGCCTTATTCATAATAGTTAGAATCTGGAAAACCTAGATGTTCTTCAACCAAAGAATGAATAAAGAAACTGTGGTACATTTACACATGGACTACCACTCCCACAATTTTTATGCCACATTTACCCCAGCACATCTTGCAGGCAGGACAAACTGTAGGCTGGAGGTTTTGTGGCTGGGTTGGCATCTTAAAATGACCAGCTTAGATTCCATATCCCTCATTATTAGGAGTCTTCACTAGTTAGGGCCACCTTTGTGGACTCCTGAAGTTTTCATTGGACTAAGTTTTTACCTTGTCCCCCAAATAGGCCCCAATTCCCATCTTCTCTCTCAGTATTCCCTCCCTCCACCCACTACCTGATCCTTCCTGTTCCCATCCCCACCTGCCCCTAGTCCACCCAAGGAATCTATTCTATTTCCCCTCCCCATGGAGATCCATCTGTCACACACACACACACACACACACACACACACACACACACACACACACTTCAGCCCTTCTTGTTACTTGGCCTCTCTGTCGATGGATTGTAGCATGATTATCCTTTACTTAACAGATAATGTCCACATACAAGTGAATATATACCACATATGTTTTTCTAGGTCTGAATTACCTAGTTCCATGTAAATGTCATCATTTTTTTTTACAACTGAGTAATACTCCATTGTGTAAATACGCCATATTTTAATTATCCATTCTTTGGTTAAGAGACATTTAGGTTGTTTCTAGCTTTTGCCTATTATAAATAAAGCTACTATGAACATAGTTGAGCAAGTGTCCTTGGGATAGGATGAAGCACACTTTGGCTACATGCCCAAGAGTGGTATGGCTGAGTCTTGAGATACAACTATTCCCAATTTTCTGAGAAACCGCCATATTGGTTTCTGTTCAGGAAGTTGTCTCCTGTGCTAATGGGTTCAAGGCTATTCCCCAATTTCCCTTCTACTAGATTTAGTATTCTTGGTTTTATGCTGAGGTCTTTGATCCACTTGTACTTGAGTTTTGTGCAGGGTGATACATATGGGTCTATTTGCATTCTTCTACATTCCAACATCCAGTTAGATCAGCACCATT
Organism: Acomys russatus; assembly: GCF_903995435.1. Taxonomy (NCBI): domain Eukaryota; kingdom Metazoa; phylum Chordata; class Mammalia; order Rodentia; family Muridae; genus Acomys; species Acomys russatus. The sequence continues at coordinate 46,973,488 of NC_067160.1, forward strand.
CATTGAAGATGCTTTCTTTTTTTCCATTGCATTTTACTGGCTTCTTTATCCAAAATCAGGTGTCCGTGGGTGTGTGGATTTACATCTGTGTCTTCAGTTCAATTCCATTGATCAACTTGTCTGTTTTTATGCCAATACCATGTGTTTTTTTTTATTACTATTGCTCTGTAGTACAGCTTGAGATCAGGGATGGTGATACATCTGGAAGTTCTTCCTGCACAGGATTATTTTGGCTATCCTGGGTTTTTTGCTTTTCCATATGAAATAGAGTATTGTTCTTTCAAGGTCTGTAAAGAATCATTGATAAGAAATTTTTTATGGGGATTGTGTTGAATCGTAGATGTTTTTAGTAAAACAGCCTTTTGTTTTGTTTTGTTTTGTTTTTCAAGACAGGATTTCTCTGTGTAGCCTTAGCTGTCCTGGACTCACTTTTTAGACCAGCCTGGCCGCGAACTCACAGAGATCTGCCTGCTTCTGCCTCCCAAGTGCTGGGATTAAAGGTGTGCGCCACCACTGCCTGGTTTAAAACAACCATTTTTACTATGTTAATGCTACTGATCCATGAGCATGGGACATCTTTCCATATTCTAGTATCTTCTTCAATTTTCTTCTTCATTGACTTGAAGTTTTCATCATAAAAGCCTTTCACTTGCTTGGTTAGAGTTACCCTAAGATATTTTATGTTATTGGTGGCTATAGTGAAGGGTGTTGTTTCCCTGATTTCTTTCTCAGCCCATTTGTCATTTGTATATAGGGAAAGGTATCGGGTTTTTTTTTTTTTTTTTTTTTTTTGGTTTTTGGTTTTGAGTTGGGGGCATTGGTTTGTTGGTTGTTGGTTTTTTGGGGGCGGGGTTGTCTTGCTTTTTTTTTTTTTTTTAACCTTTTATCCAGACACTTCAGTGAAGGTGTTTATTAGCTGTAAGGGTTTTCTGGGAGAGTTTGGGGGTCACTTATGTATGCTATCATACCCTTTGCAAATAGCAATACTGTGAATTCTTCCCTTCTAATTTGTATCCCCTTGATCTCCCTCAGTTGTCTTGTTGCTCTAACTAGAATTTCAATTCCTGAATTGAATAGATACGGAGAGACCAGACAGCCTTGTCTTGTCCCTGACTTTAGTAGGATTGCTTCAAGTGTCTCTCTCTCTCTCCATTTAATTTAATGTTGACCATAGGCTTCCTGTAAATTGCCTTCATTGTGTTTAGATATGTCCCTTTTATCCCTGATCTCTCCCAAGATTTTTATCATAAAGGGGGTGTTGGATTTGCCAAAGGCTTTTTCAGCATCTAATGTGAGTTTTTTTTTCTTTCAATTTGTTTATATGGTGAATTACATTGACATATTTTCATATGTTTAACCATCCATCGCTACATTGCTAAGATGACTCCTAGTTTATCATAATGGATGATGTTTTTTATGTGTTCTTAGATTCAGTTTGCAATTATTTTAATGAGTATTTTTGCATCAATGTTCATGAGAGAAATTGGTCTGAAATTCTCTTTCTTTGTTAAATCTTTGTGTGTTCTGTAAATCAGGGTTACTTTGGACTCATAAATGAGTTTGACAAAGTTTCTTCTGTTTCTATTTCATGGAATAGTTTGAAGTGTATTGGTATTATCTCTTCTTTGAAAGTCTGATTGAATTCTTCACTAAAACAATCTGTCCTGAGACTTTTAATGACTGCCTCTATTTCTTTAGAGGTTATAGATCTATTTAAATTGTTTATGTGATCTCAATTTCACTTTGGTAAGTGGTATCTATAAAGAAAATTGCCTATTTCTTTTATATTTTCCAATTTTGTGGAGTACACATTTTTTTAGTATAACCTAATGATTCTTTGGGTTTCCTCAGTATCTGTTGTTATGTCCCCATTTTCATTTATGATTTTTTTAATTTTGATATTCTTTCTGTGTCTTTTAGCTAATTTGAATGAGGGTTTGTCTAGGTTATTGATTTTCTCAAAGAACCAACTCTTCATTTCTTCAATTCTTTGCATTGTTCTCTTTGTAATTTATTGATTTCAGCCCTTTAGTTTGATTATTTCTTGCCATCTACTCCTCTTGGGTGTTGTAGTGGTTTAAATAGGAATGTCCCCCCCCCCCACCGTGGACTCGTGTGTTTGAATGTTTGCCCCTAAGGAGTGACACTAATCAGAGGTGTGGCCTTGTTGGAGGAAGTGTGACCCTGTCAGGGAGGGGCTTTGAGGTTGTCTGTGCTCATGCTACACCCAGTCTGCTGCACACAGTCATTTCCTGCTGCCTTTGGATCAAGATGTAGAACTCTCAGCTCCTTCTCCAGCACCTTGTCTGCCTGCGTGCCGCCATGCTTCCCACCATGATAATGATGGACTAAACCTCTGAAACTGCAAGTCAGTACCAATTAAATATATTCCTTTATAAGAGTTGACATGGTCATCGTTTCTTTCCCTAAGACAAGTGCTTTTGCTTCTTTTGTCCTAGAGCTTTCAGGTGTGCTATTAAACTACTACTAAGGAACAATTACACAAATTTTCAGATGGCGTTTACTGGACAGTGTAAACATTCCTAGACACTGCCCTTGCCAGTGAAGACACCCCTGTCACATCTCCAGCAGAACTGAAGAAGTTGACTAAGAAGAACGACCCAAAGGAAGTCTTCAATCGTGGTGAAATACAATGGACAGATGTTGGATCATAGGTCACCACAACCAAGGAGTTCTCCTTTATCCAAGTTTTCACTGACTACGATTTTGGTAACCACAGTCATCTCTAGACTGAAATTATTAGGTGAAAAAAAATCCAGAAATGAACAGCTCATACGATATAAACGATGTATCTTAGCAAGTAATGTGATGAAATCTCCTGTTGTCCCGCGCCATCCTGTCCAAACCATGACTCATCCCTCCATCCAGCAGATCCACTCTTGTATACATTTCCCACCCATTAGTCACTCGGCAATGCTCTTGCACTGGTGTGGTATCGCAATGCTTGTACTCAAATAACCCTTATCTTACATAACAGGGGCCCAACACTCAAGAGTCATGTTTGGGATATGCCAAAGAAAAGTTGTAAAGTGCACTCAACCATTACATAGCAGGTCCAAACGTTAGTGCAGATATTATGAGGAAAAAAACATTGAATGCATGAATGGATATATAGCTTTTGAATCCAGGTGTGTCGTTTTTGTTTTGTTCTGTTTTGTTTTGTTTTGTTTTGTTCATTATTTATGGAGCTGAGGACCAAGCCCAGGACCTTGGGATTGTTTGACAAGAGCTCTACCACTGAGCTAAATTCCCAACCCTGTATGTAGCTTTTTTATGCTATTCAGTTTTAGTCCTCCACTGGGGATATTAGAACGTAGTTCAAACAGATAAGAGTGGAGACTATTTAAGATTAAGACCACTATACCACACCAAGGTTTGAGAGACAATTGGGCACCAAAAATAGAGCAGGTTGGCACAGGGTTGACTATATTCATTGGGTCTGGTTCACTCCTTCAACTGCAGCAACGGAAAAGCAATACAGGTCAAGATTCATGGAATATCATGCCCAAGAAGGAAATGTTGGCATAATGTAATGGTAATATATCAATAAAAATCCCTTCCCCCAAAACCTCTAAAAGAATTGGGGTACTTGAACTGGATGGCACTGGGACTTAGGTAGCAGTCTCCTGGGAGCAAAGTTCAGTTTGGATCACAAAGTTTGCTCCAATTAGACTGGTACCATGGTGTGTTTGGCAGCAACACTCACAATAACATATTCCAGGCCGGTCCATTGTGATAAATATTAACTTGGGAGGTTGGGAATCTGATTTTGTGTGTTGCGCCAAGCACACAACTTTATTGAAGAGTTGCCGTTGTACTATAATTAGCCACTAGAGGGCGGCCTTTCACAAGAAGCTGGCTGACCTTGGCACTTGGCCCAGAAATACAATGAAAGGGTATTTGGATGGATGGCAAGCTTTACAAGACTGACTAACTCAGCATCTTACTGGTCAATAACTCGGAGTGAGAAAACATGTGCCCCTTAGGAAAGAACGACCACCATGTTGCTAGCCTTAGCATCTGCCACTTAAACAACAATAGCCAGATGTGTTGTGGGCTCACGCCCGAGGTGGCCCTTGTGAGGACACTGCATCATAGGACAGGATGATGGATAGTTATGGACTTCTAGCTACTTCTTCAACCACAGGGTCTTAGGAGGGAGTTTTGGCTGCCTGCAGTGCCCTATGTTTGTGATAATTACAGGTCCATACTGGACTACCCCATTGAAGCCAGGTGGGCTGGGCATCCCCGTAATACCTGAGTTAGTAGAAAGCATACATGCCCTAGAGCACGAAGGACAGCCATGGCCCCTGGATTTCACGGAAGCTAGGATTTGCTAAGCAATGGCTCCTACTGACCACTAGTTCTGGAAAATGCATCGGGGATGAGAAAGCAGCATTTTTTTTTAATGGTAAGGTTAGGAAATTGCCATGATTTTAATAACTAATGTGTCCCCTCCCCTCTACCCAGGATGTGATGGAAGACAGAGCTTGCAGGCTGTTTCATCTGTTTTCTGTTCTTCTGCCAGATTAGCACAGACTGGGCAATTACAGGAGAACAGAATCTGTGTGTCACAGCTGTAGAGGTTGTGAAGGTCAAAATCAGAACACCAGTGCTCGGTGAAGACTTTGTGCGCTGACAAGAAAAAAGACATCCCACACTCAACTCAATTTTCCTTCTCCTTATGAAGCCACGGATCCCATAACAAGGGCCCCACCCTCATTAACTCGTCTAATCCTAATGTCTCCAAAACGCCCCACCTCCAAATGCCATCAACCTACTGAGCATTAAGTTTTCAATATATGAAATTTTATGGAATCCGTTCAACTCATAACATAAGCTGACTCAGAGCGTCAATTAAAATAAGGCAAAGGTTTGAAATGTCAGCCTGGGTGAAAGGTTGAGACAAATTGTAATCTCTAACTGATGTAACTTTCACAGGTGTGTGTGAGTCAAAGGAAAAAGTAAGCTTAACTTTATGAAAGAGACTTGAAGCTCAATGCCACTCTCAATGATTATTTTTAAAATCGAGTGACAGTGGAGGAAAAGGGAAAGCAGAGAAATCTTATAAGGGAAAAAAGTCACATTTCCATGGATTTGAAAGAATCCAACTCCCGGTTAGATGGGACACTCCTGTGATCACATGGGTTTTCTTTGTCATTGTTTTGTTTACTTTTTTGATATTGTAATTTAATTTAAAATGTCTGTTTCTATGAAGCAAATATTATAGAAATTATCTAGTTGAGAATTATTGTTGGAGATATGGTGGTTCATGTGTGTAATTCCTGCATTAGGAGGCTGGGGAAGGCTTGTCATGCGTTTGAGCCTCAGTGTCAGACTGTGTGGAAGGAAAAACTAGTCCAAAGTGTTGTGGTTTGAGTGTGAAAGGTCCTCCACAGGCTGCTGTGTTTGACTATATGGTGCCCAGCAAGCACTATTTTGGACATCTTGGCCCCCCGTAGGGTCATATAGTCAAATGTTAGTCACCAAGGAGTGGCATCGCTTGTACAAGAGTCGGAGACAAGTGTGACTGAGATGCTGTAGTGTAGTTCCCCATAATCCATGGCTTCTGGTGAAGGTGTGGGAGGGGCAGGGCTCAGTTCTATTTTCGGGGCAGGTCACCCAGCGTTTCACCACGCTCCAGTGCGTGTTCAGACGGCACAAAGTGGGCTTGTTTTGAGTTTTTTGTTGTTGTTGTTATTATTATTTTTGTTTTCATGGTTTTTTTGTTTTACTTTTTACTTCTTTTGGGGAGGGAGGTGACATGCAGGGGCAGACATGGAGGGACTGGGAGGGGATTGTGATCAGGGTGCGTGACTTGAAACTCCCAGAGAATCAGTGGAAATGTGTAGGAAAAGAAAAGAAGAAAAACAGGGTAGGAGGGTTAGGCTTGTTAGGAGGTGTGTCACTGGGGGTGGGCTTTGAAGTTTCAAAAGCCCAAGCCAGTCAGTCTCTCTCTCTCTCTCCCCCTCTCTCTTCTCTCTTTCTCTCTCTCTCTCTCTCTCCCCCTTTTTCTCTCTCTCTCTCCCCTCTCCCCCCTCTCTCTCTCCTCCCCACCTCACCCCCACCCCACCTCTCTCTCCTCTCTCCTCTCCCCTCTCTCTTCTCTCCTCTCCTCTCCCCTTCCCCTGTCTCCACCCTCCCCCTCTCCCCTCTCTCTCTTTCCCCCCTCCCCTCTCCCCTCTCCCTCTCTCCTCCCCACCTCACCCCCACCCCACCACTCTCTCTCCTTCCATGCTGTCATGCCTACCACCACGCTCCCCACCATGATGACGATGATGATGGTGACAATGATGTTCTAAGCCTCTAAAACTGTAAGCCAGCAACCCCTAATCAAATGCTTCCTTTAAAGAGTTGCTGTGCCATGGTGTCTCTTCACGGTGGTAGAGCCCTGACTAAGATATGGTGCTTTTAGGAGGTGGAGTCTTACAGGAGGAGAGCCACTGAGAGGCAGGTTTGGTAGCCTGGCTCCTTCCCAGAAGTAAAGCTCGTGTGATCCAAATGCCTTTCAGGTGCCCACCAGCTCTCAGGACTGTCACACTAGGGACCCGACTTCAGCTTGAATTTCACAAGGGAAAACCCCCATCCAAACCATAGCAGCCGTGTTGCCTGGCATCCATGGTGCTAAGTAAAGCTGGAGCTGGCTGAGCCTGTCCTCTGTCCCTGTCTTAGCAGCTTCCCTGCTAGTCCCTACCTGTCACGCCGCCTCCCTGCTGCTTCTCTGTTCTGTGCGCTGGCTTCGCACACACCAGAATCGTTCTACTTTCCCCCCTTTGCCTCTTATATCTCAGCTAGTATTTATTTATTATTGGCCTCTTTATTGCATTGCTAGGGACCAAACCGAGGACCTCATACGTGCTAAATACATGGTACAACACTAAGCTACACCCTCCAGCCCCTGTTTTTAATTTATTTTTAATCTTATCTGTTGCATCTTTCTTTTAAAATCCCCACGTTTCAATTATCATTAAATGATTTTTATCGAAAAACCAAAGCAAAGAACATCACCATCACCATCACCATCATCATTTTATTTATTCAACACTTTCATAAGTGTGTATAACGTATTTTGATCATATTCAGGCCCCACTCCCCTACCCAGCACCCTCCCTTCTTTGTCTCAGCATGTCCCATAAATATAAATCTTTGTATTTATATCTGAGTGCAGAGCTGCTGGCGTGTGGGTGAGTGGGTGTTGGGTTATTGACTGGGGGGGCATGGGCAACCTATGAGTAGCTACATTTCCCCCAGAAAGATGGCTTCCCTTTCCAGCAGCAATTGGCTGCCAATAGCTCTTCAGCTAGGCTTAGAGCCTCGTGAGCCCCTCCTCCATCTGCGCTAGAACACTGAGGAGCCCTGCCTTGTGCAGGTAAACCGTAGATGCTGTGATCATGCGTGTTATGGTCATGTCATATCCAAGGACAGTGCTTGCACAACTCCCCACCCCCACCCTCTGCCTCTACCGTTCTTTCTGCCACCTCCTCCACCCTGTTCCCTGAGCCTTTGAGAAGGAAGGCATAGTCATTACTTTTCCATTGTTATCACAAATACCATGGCCAAAAGCAGTTCCAGACAGGGAAGGGTCCACCATGGCAGTGTGGAGGCATGTTTGAAAGTGGCAGGTATAGCAAGCTGGGAGCTCGTGCCCTCGACGACCGACAAGCATAACGCAGGAAGAGTCAACTGGAAATAGCATAGGTTTGAATCCTTCAAGCCCACCCCGCAGTGATGCACTTCCTCCAGCAAAGCGGCACCTCCTAAACTTCCCCAAACAGCGCCACCAAGTGGAAACACAGTGTTCAAACAGCCAAACCAATGAGGGAGGGACGTTCCTCATTCAAACTACCACAGTCCCATTTAGAGATGTGTACTCAATGGTGCTACGTTATAAGCCTCCGCATTAACCTTTGCCAAGGTTTTGACACAATGCTGCATGCTGACGGTCTGGCCGGAGGCGTTCTGCTTTTGAAACTCACTCCTTGGCTTGTAGACAGTTGGAACCATGTAACAAAAGTCCTGAAAGACTTCTGGGAACCATCAGAAAAGGAACTCACCTCCCAGGAAGATACTTCACACGGTTCTGACTCACACAGCCAAGTCTGCATATTTTGCTTTATTATAGCAACACTGGCAGGTGATCATGTAGGTACAGTTGGGAGCTGCTAGTCTGCCTACAAATGTAAAATATCCGGGTTCCCTGAGGTTTTTAGGTTATAGATGCACCTTGTCCTTGCCCCTGCTGTTCCTCCATGTAAACCTACAGTTTGTGTCAGTACCCTAAAGAGGGACTTGGGGGTCACCGGGCCTTTTTATCAGTTCCTCTTCTCTGTGAGCCACGTTGGGTAAATCTCAGGGTTCTGCTTTTTTTTTTTTTCCCCCATTGCGTGTCTCTGTGAATGGTGTGTGTTGGGCAGGGTGGCTGCGCCCAGTGCGCCAGTACAGGATCTAGGCTTCTTGTGGAACTCTGAGGACACTGTCTCTAAGCACCATCTTCATCTGTGTCTGAGAGTCTCTGTCTCCAGCTTTCTTCCCGTTAGGTACCACTGCCCTGTAGGCTTAGGAGCTTCTCTAATGTCGGGTTTTAACCTGATTGCATCTGCAAAATCTCTAGATAAGATTACGTTCTGCGGTACTCAGAGTGGGGACTACCACTTGTCTGTCTCTGGAAATACAATCAAAAGCTATCATGGCTGCTTTTGTAGAGTGTGAAGCCTCCCTGTCACCCGCAGACTAGAACCCTGAGCTCACTGAGACTGGACGATATGGCTCCTGCTGAAGTCGGCAACCTCAGCTCTCATCTCCTGTCCTGCCACTCGCATTCCAGGCTCTCATTGTAAGCTCTGGCTTGCTTCCTCACGCCCTAGGGACTTCTCAGTCAGCCTCCCTGAGCACGTCCATTTACCCAGTCTGCTCTTCACCTCGGGCTCAGATGAGCTATCACATCCTCTCAGAGGTCTGCCCCGGCAGTCTTCCATCCCTTCCAGATCCTCCTGCCACCTTCTCGTGCAAAAGCTTCGGTAAAGAGCTGGATCTAAGCACTTACAATACTGTCCTCCTCCGCAGAGTGTGAGCTGCCCAAGTGCGAAGCCTGGATCTGGTTGCTTATTACGCCACCCACCATGGCAGGGCGCCTGGAACACGACGGTCCCTTGGTAAATATTTTCAAAGTGAAAGAATGCTGGGATGGCCATTGAAGATTCAGAACAGATGCGTTGAAGACGTGCAGCAGATCTCAGGCCGCCACCTAAAAACCACCTTTTCGTTTCATTCTCGGCTAGGGATGGCAGGAGCCCGCCACGAAGCTGCCTCTTGGTTTCTCGCCAGCGACACTTGGAAACAGACTCCTTGGGGCTCTGAGCTGGAGACACTCTCAGAGATCATGAAGCAACAAACTTCTGTTGTTTAAGCCATCCATTTTCTCACACTTCTCCTATGGCAACTCTCGGGGACTAATGTGCTAACTTATTCGTGTTTGCATTTTAGGGGAAAAAGAAAGGAGAAATCAAGGCACGGTAGGAAAAGGGACTTAATTATCCCTTTTACTGTTAGAGCCCAGATTGGTTCACACCCCACACTCCCCACCCACCCACCTACCACCACCACCACCACTCATTCCTCCCACCCACTCTCCACCCTTCCACCCACCCACCCACCTGCCACCACCACCCCACCCCCCATGTCCTGTCTTTTGGCTTCTCTCTGAAAAGAGAAAGTGCTTTGTGCAGAATCTGTAAGAATGCTGCATGGAACCCAAGAGTGTGACTATACAGCCTGCCCCTTGTCAAGCAAGAGGTCCCAAGCAAGCTACCTCGCTTTCCCTGACACGCTTTCTCCACCTGTGAAGTGGATGCCAGAAACACCCCACCTTGTAGAGTATCTGAAGGACTCTGTGCACAAAGCATTTAGGAAGCCCAGTGCCTGGCAGGTGGTTGGCATCCCCACCGCAAACATCTGCTACTGAGTGAACCAGATATTTTAGCACAGAGTGGTCACTTGTACTTCAGCTTTTGGAAGCTCGCCTTGTGTGCACTTACAATATCCAAACATGCGAAAGCCAGAAGCTTAGTCACAGAGGCCACCCACTCCTTTTTGTACACATGGATAGCTCTTGATTTCATTTGGTTCATTTGAACAATAACACAGATAACCCTTTCCTGATTCACCGCTATCTTATCAAAACATTCTAAATTATTCTGGGTGATGTTAGATTCGTGGACTTTGGGGCCCTCTGTTCTTCCACAGCTAGCAGCAGGGAAAGCATACCTGCTAGTGTGTGTTGTAAACAAGGCTGTTTAGTTCAAGTGGGTTTCCTCCCTGCTGCACTCTCCGAGAGGAAAGTCTTTTCAGTGTCATCTGTCTCCTGACACTAACCCTTTCTCCTCTTCCGTGCTGCTTCTCATCCCTAGCTCTATCTATAGCGCCAGCGGCACTCCTTACCCAGAGTGTAGAGCTGGAGATCTGCCGAGAGGACCATGCTACTGGGATCTCTCCGACCACACTGTCCTTCAGTCCTTCACCAGGCTTTGATGGAGCAGCGCATGGCCTGTCCCTGCTTATCCCTCGGGGGACTTTTCCCAAATTCTTCTTCAAGCTTAGGAAAGCAACGCACAGCCACAGGAGGATGGAGAGTGCCGACTCCTCTTCCCTGATACTGAGAGAATTCCCAGAACCTCCTTGGTCCAGTCTCAGAGATATGACTCAGTTTCCCCATTGGTAGGTGACCATGTCTGCAGAATAGAGGTGGAAATTTTGGAAAGTGGGGGTGTCTGGTGTGTGTGTGTGTGTGTGTGTGTGTGTGTGTGTCTGCATATGTGTGAATGTGTCTGTATGTGTGTCTGTGTGTCTGCATGTGTGTCTGTGTGTCTGCCTGTGTATCTGTGTGTCTGCATGTGTGTCTGTGTGTCTGCCTGTGTATCTGTGTGTCTGCATGTGTGTCTGTGTGTCTGCATGTGTATCTGTATGTCTGCATGTGTGTCTGTGTGTCTGCATGTGTGTCTGTGTGTCTGCATGTGTGTCTGTGTGTCTGCCTGTGTGTCTGCATGTGTGTCTGTGTGTCTGCATGTATGTCTGTGTGTCTGCATGTATGTCTGTGTGTCTGCATGTGTGTCTGTGTGTCTGCATGTATGTCTGTGTGTCTGCCTGTGTGTCTGTGTGTCTGCCTGTGTGTCTGTGTGTCTGCGTGTCTGCATGTGTGTCTGTGTGTCTGCATGTGTATCTGTGTGTCTGCATGTGTGTCTGTGTGTCTGCCTGTGTTTGCAGTCATCTACAGATCAGCAATGGAAGCATTCATAGACGTCAGTGTTGATTTATAACAAGTTATCAGATTCCCTAGTTCAGGAGACTCTGATGTCAGGGGAGCCTTGCTGTTTGATTTTTCAGTATGGAGTCAGAGTAGCTCTCCATGGTTTATCCACTGGGAAAGCCAGGGCTGGGAGGGGGTGTCTGGGTTTAGTTCCAATAATGGCACCCGGCAGCCCTTTCTAGTAACTGGCTTTTGTTAAATGCTGTCGAGTCCTTTGTCCTCCAAGACACACACACACTTGGTGCTTGGGCCAAGGAGGGAAAATGAAGTCCCAGCTCTCTGGATCCTGGAAATAGCCTCGGGTATTTACATAAACTTTAAAAGCTTGCCGTGCCTTCTGCAGCAGGGATTTACCATCAAGTTTTGGCAGACAAGCAACAGCAGTATAATGTTGGGGATGGGGAGGTCTGGGGCCTCTCTGGCCAACAAATAAGTCCCCTGGGACCGGTGTTTCCATAGAACAACTTCATGGCTCCTGTAGACTGTCCTTTCCCAGTCACAAAGGGGACTTGGACTACTTTTTTACCCTTCTTCTTCTTGCTTTTCAAAATCTGTAAGATATTTAATGCTCAGTTTTCAAAAGCTGAAATATTTTTCACAAAAGATGAGCAGAGACTCTGAAGACTCACCACTCACTGTCCACTCCAGTCAAGAGACAATTGGTCTTGGACAGATACCAAATTTTAAAAAAAGAAAAAGAAAAAGAAAGAAAGGAAAGGAAAGAAACATTAACAGGATCCAATACATCACAAAATGAGTGCATCTCTGGTACTTGTTTGTTCTGTAGCTGTGAAGAGACACCATGACCAAGGCAGCTCCTATAACGAAGAGCATCTAATTGGGGCTTGTTCACAAGTCTGTTCTCATCATGGTGGGCACATGGCCACATGCAGGCAGACATGGTGCCAGAGAACTAGCTGAGCTCTGCATCCTGATCTGCGGGCAGCAAGGCAGTCCCTGGGCCTGGCATGAGTTTTTGAAACTTCAAAGCCCACTCCCACAGTGACACACTCCCTCCAACAAGAAAGGCCACGCCTACTCCGATAAGGCCACACCTCCTAATCTTTTCAAATGGTGTCACTCCCTGGTAACCAAGAACCCACATCTATGAGCCTATGGGGGTCATTTTTATTCAAATCACCACATTCTTTCCATTGCCTACATCAAATCGTAACGCAAAAATGTCAACTTGACACAAGCTAGAATTGTCAAAGAGGAAGGAGCCTCAATTGAGGAAAACTCCTCAATAAAATCAAGGTGTGGGGCATTTTCTTAATTAACAACGAATGGGGACAGCTCAGCCCACTGTGGGTGCTACCATCCCTAAGCTGCTGGTTCTAGGTTCTATAAGAAAGCAGGCTGAAGCTGAGCATGGTGGCACATGCCTTTAATCCCAGCATTCAGAAAGGCAGAGGTAGGTGTACGGCTATGAGTTCGAGGCCAGCCTGGTATACAAAGCAAGTTCAGACAGCCAGTGCTACTCAGAGAAACGCTGTCTTGAGAGAGAGAGAGAGAGAGAGAGAGAGAGAGAGAGAGAGAGAGAGAGAGAGAGAGAATTGTTTGGGGCTGGACATGGCTCAGCAATGGAGAGTTCTTGTTGTTTTTGCGGAACACCAGTGTTGAATTCTCAGTACCCACATGATGGCTCACAGCATCTGTAACTCTAGTCCTAGGGGATCAAACATGCTCTTCTGACCTCTACAGGCCATCAGACACACATGTGGTACACACACAAGCTTACAGACAAAATACTCATACATATAAAATAAGTCTAATTTGAAAGAAAGAAAGAAAGAAAGAAAGAAAGAAAGAAAGAAAGAAAGAGCAATGCCTTTGTGTGTGGCAGCATGGGTGGGAAACACTAGTCTCTTGATCCTTGTATGATCCATAATTTTTCATGAACTATTGATCTCTTCACTCTGGGGTGCTGCTGTTGCCATGAGGCTGCTGCACATCTCTCCATCCCAGAGGTCTCGGTGGGGGCCAGATTTCACCTTTTGGCCTGGGCCCAAGACCATTGGGGACCACTGACAGACCCAAGGCCAGCCTCTCCTGTCAGCCACACTTCACAGCTAAAAGTGCCACAGGCCACACAAACATCCCTCATTCCCAGTACACTCGCGCCCCAGAAGTAGAAACAACTTGCCCACCGTGTGTAATATTCGTAAGGAGTTCTTGCTGTGAGGTTGCAGATTTTTGAGAACTTTTGTCTCTAGGCTTATGAAGGAAATTGATCCATAGTTTAGGCTCGTTTTTTATTTGGGTTGGGTTTTGCTGTTGTTGTTTGTTTTCTTATTGCATCCTTAGTAACTTTGGTGTCAGGCCACCATGCTGTCAGTGCAGGAAGAGTTGCGTAGTTTCCAAAGAGTTTACCTTCCCCTTATATTTGGTAGAACCGTTCAGGGCACAGGTCTTCTGTAATGGCTAAACATAGAGAGCAACCAACAGCCTTGGCACTAGCCTATTTGGCCAAGTGATTTAACAATTGACATATTCCTGGCGCTGGAGGATTTAATGGTGGCATAGGGTGTCTAGTTGGGGCATTGTCTCCCCCCATTATACGATGGCCCCATTTAAATTTCTTTTATATATGTACATATTTTAGGAAGCGTCTATGGTAACAGGTTTGCACATGGCTTTTCAGAGGCTTTTAGCTGTCCCTCCCTATATTCCTCCTTCTTCCTGTCCCCGCATTCCTTCCCCACTTAGTCCTCTTATTCTGGTCCCCCCTTTTCTCTTCGCAGCACTGTACTTTATTTTCCCCTTTCTTGGACGATCCCCCCCTCCCTCTGGTTCCTTACTAGCTACCTAACCTCTGTGGGTACTCCAGGTGAAATAAAACAAGGCCAAAGCTTAAAAGGTAGCACAGTCACACACACAAGAGAACATGAAATATTTGTCTTTTGACGTCTAGGTTAGCTCACTCAGGGTGACCGCTTCTATCACCATCTACTTACTGGCAAATTTCTTGGTTTCAGTTTTCTTAACAGCTGAATAATATTCCATCGGTAAATGTACCACATCGGATCACATCTTAATTATCCGTTGGTCAGCTAACGGCCACCTAGGTTGTTTGCAGTTTCTGGCTGTTGTGAGTAGAACAGCAATGAACACGGATGAGGGAGAGTCTCTGTAGTAAAACAAAGTCCTTTGGGTATATGCCCAAGAATGGTACAGCTGGATCTTGTGGTAAATCAATTTTCAGATTTTTGAGGAACCTCCACACTGACTGCCATAGTGGCCAGACCAGGTCCTCTTCCCCCACATCCTTGACAAAATGTGCTGTCATTTGTTTTATTGATCTTGGCCATTCTGACTCGGGTAAGATGAGATCTCAAAGTAGTTTTAACTTGCATTTCATCCAAATGTCATTGTCACTGCTATTGGTTTCTCCCCTAAACCTGATGGTAAATCCCTGTTGCTGAAGACACAATTTGTTTATGACATCAAATACATATAAATTGAGATGGTGCCCAACTGAAATCCTCACCCCTACTAACTAGTGTTCACTGTACTGGAAGATATTTTTGAGGTTACTGGAGGGGAAAATAAACAATATTACTTAGCTACAAACTCTGTAACCTACAACAGCAACCCGCCTGCAAGACGTGCTGGTGCGGTAACGAAATGAATATTGCAGGAGTAACCAACTATGTTTTGGTTGGACTTAAGCCCTGCTCCATGAGACATAACCCGTACGTGACACTGGAAAAGTGACCAGGAGAAATGATACTAGAAATGCCATAGGCCCTAGGGCAAAACCTACTGTTATTACTCTGCTTAAGGAACACAGCAATAAAATGATTCCTGATGACATATTGGTACACCCATACATGGTAGTTTGGAAGAGAACACCCCCCAAATCAGGGAGAGGCACTATTTAAGAAGGATTAGACAAGCTGGGCAGTGGTGGCGCATGCCTTTAATCCCAGCACTCGGGAGACAGAGGCAGGCGGATCGCTGTGAGTTCGAGGCCAGCCTGGTCTACAAAGTTAGTCCAGGACAGTCAAGGCTACACAGAGAAACCCTGTCCTGAAAAAAAGAAAAAGAAAAAAAAAAAAAAAAAAGAAAGATTAGACAGTGTGGCCTTGTTGCGTGACCTTGTGCAGGAAGTGGCTTTGAGGTTTCAAAAGCCCATGCCAGACCCAATCGCCTCCCTCCTCTCTGTGGCGCTCTCTCTCTCTCTCTCTCTCTCTCTCTCTCTCTCTCTCTCTCTCTCTCTCTCTCTCTCTGTGTGTGTGTGTGTGTGTGTGTTGTCTGTCTGTCTCTGCTGTCGTGTGCGTGTGTCTCTGTCTCTCTCTGTCTCTGTCTGTCTGTCTGTCTGTCTGTCTCTCTCCCTCTCTCCCTCTCTCTCTCTCTCTCTCTCTCTCTCTCTCTCTCTCTCTCTCTCTCTCTCTCTCTCTCCTTGCAGAGCAGGATATAACTCTCAGCTCCTTCTCCAGCACCGTGCCGCCATGCTCCCCACCATGATGACAATGGAATAAGCCTCTGAAACTGTAATCAAGCCCCTAGTTAAATGTGTTCCTCTCCAAGAGTTGCCTTGACCTGTGGTGTCTCTTTCCAGCAATAGAACAGTGACTAAGATAGCACATTTCAAAAAAGCTGCTTCTTGCAGTGGATGGTAATTAACACAGAGACCCACAACTGGACTGTGCACAGAGAGTGGGAGACTTTGGAGCCTTCTGCCCTAAATGGGCGGTCTTTATCAAGCCCCTCCCAGCAAGGTTTAGGGATCTGTGTGAAGAGGAAGAGTGCAAGAGCCAGAGGTGGGGCTGACACAAAGCAAAGCAAAACACCAGTGTCTTCCAAACACAACAGCAGTGATACACATGAGCTCACAGAGGCTGTGACAGCACACACAAGCTCAAATCAGCCAAAGCTCCAGCACATAGAAGGGGCATGGACACAAAGCCCCGCCCCTGTCCTAAGTTTACATGTGATCCCAGCAGGAAAAGAGAGAAGCAGCTTCCTGCAGAGGCATGTTACTGGGTACATCAAAACCACTCCGGGGGAGGAGTGCGCAGGAGCAGTGGGATAACACAAAAGGGACTCCATGCTTACGTGCACATTTTTGCTTTATTTTGTTTTCATATTTGTCTTGGTTACTGTTTTCTCTCTTGGGGGCTGGGAGAGAACATGAAGTCGGGTAAGGAAGAGGGGAGAGAAGAGGGGAGGGCCAGGAAAGGGACAGTTGGACCGTATTAAAATGTCTTATGATTTTGTTCTTTAAAGTTATATTGAGAAAATCAAATGCCAGGCAGGGTGGCACATGGCTGCAACCTCAGCACATGAGAAACAGAACCTGAAGGATCATGAGTTTTAGGCCAATCTCGGCTGCAGAGCAAGAGTGTCAAGAACAATTAGATGACTCAGGTGGGAAAGGTACTTGTCACCAACTCTGACGACCTAAGTTCGATTCCAGACCTGGCAAGATGGAAGAAAAGGAAAGACCTAACTCCTTCAAGTTGTCCTCTGACTTCCACACTCTGTGATATGTGTGCACGCATGTGCACACGCACACACACACACACACACGCACACACACACACGCACACACACACACACACACACTTAAATATCATCTTAGAAATTTTAAAAACAAATCAAACAGCAAGCCACTAACTGTTTAAAACATTTGCAAACCTATACCTTACACCAACAATAAGGACACAATAAGAACTGACCAGAAGCTTCAGAAGGATACAGTATTTAAAAAAGACATAACCTGGCATGGTCACTCCAGCCTCCAGGGGATCCAATACCCTCCTCTGACCCCCTGAGGCACTGAACTCCTACACACATATTTATGCAGATGCACACACATACACAAAATCAAAAATAATAAAGTCAAGGCTGGAGAGATGGCTCAGGGTTAAGAGCACTGTCTGCTTTCAGTTCCCAGCATGCACATGGTGGCTAACAACAATCCAAGGGATATCACGCCTTCTTCTGGCTTCTACAGGCACTGCATGCATGTGGCACACAAACATACATGCAGGCAAAATACCTATATACATTCAAAATACATTTTTAAATCTCAAAGAATAGTGTATAGTTTTAAGATGATAATAAAACAAATTTTCCTTTTTAAAGAGTACACTAACCACGTATTGCCATGATGAAAAGTGTCTAGAATTCTCCACACTGTTGAGGAATGCACCATAGCACAGCCATCTGGGAAAACTATTTAGCAGTCTCCTACAGAATCACACACACACACACACACACACACACACACACACACACACACACACACCTACCACATAATCCAGCAGCTCTCCTCCAAATATTTATTCAGCAGAAACTAAGATATATACCCACAAAGGCCTCGTATCAAATGTTCATAGTTGATGTGTATAAGGTAGCCCAAACAAGAAAAAACCTAACCGTCCATCAACAAGTACAGGAATAAACAAATTACTGTATGTTTACACAATGGAACACTGCCCAGGGTTTTAAAAGAACACACTGCTGATAAACAGAGCATGGGTAATTTCATAAGACGTGATGTTGGGTAAGAGAAATAAGAAACAAAAGCATGTTCAGCATGCAGTGTCACCCATACGAAGGTTAAGAAGAAGCTGATTGGTCCATGTGTCTAGTAACCAGTAGGAACAGCCCCTGTGGGTCAAACACGGTTTATGCGGAGCAGGAGAGATTTGTGTAATTTACTGTGTGTAAGATAGACGGCAACTATTCAAATGGTTTGTTGAATTGTCTACTTGGCAAGATCCTTGTGCTACAAGCCTGTGAAACTCACCTGTTTTCTGTGATTCTGCAGGCAAGGTCATGCTCACCACTGGCCAGGACCTTGTCAGCTTTTGCTCTGCTCCAAGCCCATTCCATGGTGAGATTTTTCTGCTCCCTCCCTTGTCTGCTAGAAATTTGGTGTTTGGATGGGCAGCCATTTTGAATGGCTGCTACAAGCATACAAGAGTATGTAAAAAAAAAAAAAAAAAAAAAAAACTATTCCTTAAAACAATTACTTAAGCTGGGCACCATGGCGCATGCCTGTAATCCCAGCACTCTGGGAGGCAGAGGCAGGTGGATCGCTGTGAGGTCAAGACCAGCTGGGTCTACAAACAAAGTCCGGGACATCCAAGGCAACGCAGAGAAACCCCTGTCTCAAAAATCCAAAACATTACTTGAAGAACATATTTTTCCAAATCTTCAGGGCCCTCACCTCTGGACTTCGGTCTGGCTGTGTGACAAGAATGGTTAGATTCCAAAGAATAAGCAAAATGCTACTCGTGAAGGATGCTCACCCAAAGAGACCCACAGGGCCAGGTTATCTCAGACGCCCATGGGCTCAGTGTTTCTGGTCCACCGAGATATGCTCAAGAACAGAGGGGAGAGAGAAAGATAAAGATCCTTGAACCTAATTTCTTTCTTGCTTCTTTGTTGCATATAGCTGGTGCTTGCTACTTTATGGGTTCTTCCTTTCCCCCACAGTTTCTACCCCGACCCTGGTTTCACCCTCTAATACTGGATACAAGAGAAAGAAGGATAAAAGACAGAGACAGAGACAAGGAGATCTGATCTAATTTCTTTGTTTCTTCTTTGAGCACGATTACTAACAAACTGCAACCAAGCCCCCACGAATGACCAACAACCACCAACCCTGCCTATCAGGGCACTAGCACGTATGTGCCCTTTGGAAAGTTCTCAGAATTCCAAATGCCACACAATCGCAGAAACTATCTGTAGCTGGCAAAACCAGGCCTCTGCTACAGCAGGAGGCAAATCATCGTCAGCTGCTGCAGACAGTCTGAAGCAGCTACAGATCCCCACACCTGGGATTAAAACACAAACACATTCTTATAATATTTCTGTGTTTTTAAAGAAGCCAAAAGTCCAAAATTGTTACTACAACATATTTTCCAAAATACTAAAATAAAATGAAACAACAAAATTATAAATACCTACAAAATGGAATGCTAATCCACTAAAACAGCCTTACAAAAGTAAATTATATATATGTGTATGTATGTATGTATATATAGTATACAAGCATAAATTATACATAGATAAATAATAATAAATTGGTACAATGTAACATTATAATGTGCTTGGTGATGGATGAAGGAAGATGCATCAAAAGAGATTTGCCTTAGTTGCATGAAACCAGGAAAAAACTGCCTTGATTACATCACAGCCACACTTCCATCACATGAGTACGTCCCTGTATTCGCCTTTTCTCTGTCTTTCTTTTTATTATTTAATTTTTATCTATTTTAGTGGCCACTGCACTGACTCTTTCATTTCTATAATCATGATGAAAGTCAGTCTTTGTGACTGTGGCACCCGGAAGCCCAAATTCTTTTTTTTTTTTAATTTTTTATTAATTTATTCATATTACATCTCAATGGTTATCCCCTCCCTTGTATCCTCCCATTCCTCCCTCCCTCCCATTTTCTCCTTACTCCCCTCCCCTATGACTGTGACTGAGGGGGACTTCCTCTCCCTGTATATGCTCATAGGGTATCAAGTCTCTTCTTAAACAGAGAATTTTCAATGCACAGCAGGCCTCTACCACTAGCCAGGGCCTCTCTCAGGCCCCTGATGGGAGGGGGCAGCACACAAGGATTCCCTCTGTTTCTTATTCCACTGCCCTGAGCATCACCCCGCAGTTTACACATGCACCTGACAGCATCTTCCGTCTCATTATCTGGGACTGTGACGGCAAAATACTTCCCTCTCAACCCAGCATCCCAGATCCTGGAAAATTCCTAGGGCATACGTCATTTGAGTCTGTGCTCCATTTTTTTTTTTTTTTTAATCCTACTTGACCTTTCGTGTGGATTGGAAGGAATATTCTTTCATAATGGAGTAATGTGGGCTTAGAAGTCAGCCAGGCCTGCGTCATCTATGTTTATCCTGGGGAAGGTCTCAGAGAGTGGTCATCCTTTAACAGAGGGTGGAAACAACAGTTGGCATGGAGGTCTGGGCCAGACCCTGCCAGTTACAAGCTTTGTGGCCTCACATGTGCCTTTTCTCTCTGGGTCCCATTTATTTCACCTAGGAGTGGAAGAACCCCATAGAACCACTTGCCCAAAGCTCAAGGTGTGTGCCCAGCAAGGCTACCACAATTGTCTTGGCATGCAGGGAGTGCTCAGAACACAGTCAAGCAGAACGGTTAATAGTCACCAGGGGCTGGAAGGACAGAAAACGGGGAGTGACTGCTTAGTGGATACCGGCTTCCTTATGGGATAATAAAAACGTCCTGGGGCTGGAAATCGATGATGGTTGCACAGTATACTAAATTAACACACCACTTCACACTGTAAAGTGATCAAAATGGGGGAGTGGGGATATGATTCGGGGGATAGAACATTTGCTGGCACGCATAAGGCCCCTGGGTTTGGTCCCTACAACTCAGAAACAAGATTAAAGCAGTCAGTTTATATTACATGGATTTTACCACAATAAAAGATGCGCAACTGCCTTATCTGCATTTTATACCCCACGGGGTGAGGAGTAGGAGAAAGTATGTAGGACCAGTCAGGAATTCTTCCTATGAGAGCAGGAACTGAGAAGCAAGGCAAAAGTGTACTGTGGAATTGGGGCAGGGGGGGTCGGGGCACAGAGCCTGGGTCAGTGGGTATCACTGGGGGTGGGGGGACAGAGCCTGGGTCAGTGGGTGTCACTCGTGGTGTGCTGGAAAGGGAGCAAGAGCTGAGCAGAAGGATAAGAAAACAAAAGGCATCACTCTCCCGACTCCAGGGAGCCAGCTGTGAACCTTGTCATGGCCATCATGGTGTGCAGAGTGCAAGTCACAGATCAGGAAGGAGATAGCAGGCCTGGAAAAAATGAGTCACGGGAAAGGAAAGAAACAAACGTCACTCACCCACCGAGGGAAGCACAAAACCGCAAGGCGGCATGATATGGAGCCCAGAGCTCCAGCTGAGGCCTGCGGCAGAACTCTCTGGAAGTGAGCTAACATTTCCAGCACCGGTCACATCTCAGCTCTGTCTGTCCTCCCATTCCCCACTGTAGTTCTCTGCTCCTGGATGGCCTGGGTAAGACTCACATGGGACCAGCCCACACTTGGGAATATAAGTGCTGCCCATCAAACAGCCATGACCCCTTGCCACTTCAGAGATGTCTGACTTTTGAACAGTCTGTGTGTGTGTGTGTGTGTGTGTGTGTGTGTGTGTGTGTGTGTGTGTGTGTGTACATTCATCTGTGCCTCATGATGCTCACATGGAGTCAGAGGACAACCCTAAGGGTGGTCCTCACCGTCCACCTTGTTTGAGATGAGGTTTTTGTTGGTGAGCACTGTGCCCCTCAAGCTCATCCACCTGAGAGTATCTACAGGTCCTTCTGTTTCCATCTCCACCTCCCATCTCACCACAGACTCGTGAAAGTACACCGCCCGTACCTGGCTTCACATGGGATCTGAGGATCCGAACTTAGGTCCTAACCCTTGCATTTTGGAACCATCTCCCCAGCCCCAAGTTGCTTGACTTTTCCAAAACTCCTTATGAAACAGAAAAGCCCTGCTTAGCATGCTGTCAGGAAGGGTCTGTGTGGCAGGCAGCGAAGCACAGCCACAGAGCAGGCTCCTGATAAACACAGTCTCTTTCCCCGCCGAAGAATCCATTTTCTCTTTCCGTCAGCCCACAAAGCAAGAGAAGATGTGGAGGTGAACATTGAATAAAGGAAGGATTCATCTTGTAGGATAGGTGAGTGTTTTTTTAAAAATGTCATTTAAAATTAATGGCTTTATTCATAACAGTCCTGGGATGGAAACAGCATAACAGCCTTCAGCAGGTGATTACATACATGCACCATTACATATGTACACAGAAAACAGAGACCCATGAGAAAAAGAAGCCAGGCACATGCAAGAAGAACATACCATGTGGCAGCATTCGAATGAAATCAATAAGTGGTCAAAACTAACCACAAAGACAGAAGTCAGAAGAGCAGTTAGCTGTGACGTAGGAGCACAGAAGAAAGCTGGAAAGCTGAAAACTCACTACGTCTTGATGTCCTTGGTGCTTACATGTGTAAAAATGTATGTATGCATGTAGGCATGTATGTAGGCTCAGTGTGTTATATGTTATACTACAATGGCCAGGGGTGGGAAGCGGAGACCTGCCATGGAAATCCGCAAGGCTATCCTACCAGGTTGCCCCAAAACCCAAAATACCAAGCCTGTAGTTGTGCAAATGACTCACATGCGCATTTAACAAAAGGCATAAAGATGGAGAGGCAAAGAAATATTCAACCAAGCCTGGGGATGGAATCAACTTCAAATAAAACCAGAAGAATGGGTAGTTGAGAGGGTAGAGAGAAAATATCCCTTTGCATTCCCAAAACTAAACACGCTTGACTTTAGTTTTTCTTTTTCTTTCTTTCTTTCTTTCTTTCTTTCTTTCTTTCTTTTTTAATGTTGCTTATGCCTGGGGAGATGGTTCAATAAGGAAGAGGGTTTACTGAGAAAGCAGGGTGACCTGTGTCCCATCTCCAAATCGCATGAAGGAGAAAACAGGCTCCTCAAAGTTGTGCTCTGACCTCCACATGAATACTTTCAGCATGTACACACACACACACACACACACACACAGATACACACACACACCACCAGTAGCAAGGTTTAATATATAGATTTATTTTGTGTATGTATTTATATTTGTGAGAGTGTGTGAGAGCATTCACAGACCACAGTATGGGTGTGGAGGTTAGATGACAACCTCGGGTGTTGGCCCTCATTTCCACCTTGTTTTTGAGGCAGGGTACCTCTTGTTAGCCACTGCTACACATTGGCTGGCCCTTGAAGTTCCAGGGAAGTGGGGTGGTCTCATGTCTCCACATCCAGGAGTGCTGGGACTACAGATATGTACCAGGCTGTGTAGGCATGCTTTTTAATCTACTTTGCTGGGGTTTCTTATAGCTCTACCTCCATTTCAACCCCCCAACACTAGGTAGGAGAGAAAGAAGATTACAAGGGGAGAGGAGCATAGACCTATTTAGACTTAGTTCCTTGGGGCAATTCCAATCTTCATAGTCAGGATACCCAGCAGTCAAGCAATCCAGAAAACAGCAAACAGTAAACACAGTAAATGCATAAGCAGCAGCAGCAGCATTAGACAGTAGCAGGAAGAGCAGCATCAGCCTTCTTCCTTTGAGGGCTACTGCCCCTCTCCGGGCTCTGACATTTATACCCTCTCAGAGTCCTCAGAATTAAGCCATCTGCATCTGGAAAAGATCATGCCCCTCTCAGAGCACAATATAATCATAGTCAGCAGCTGTGGGCAAACTAAAGCAGCCCTGAATCCTACACCTGGGATCAAAACAAAAACAAGTTCACGTAACATAACTGAGTTTTTAAAGAAACCAAAACTTCCACTACAAGTCTGTCTGGATTTTACATGGATCCTGAACACCTGAACTCTGACCATCAGGCTTGCATAGCAGGCATTTTACCCACTAAGCCATTTCCCTGTCCCAAGTTCTAATTGTTCTTACTGGTCCTCACTTCCAACTGTTTTACTGAATCTATTTTTATAGGAAGAGTGTAGTTAAGTAGGAAAGTGAGCATATCTAATATGTTGATATTTTCCATAAGCATGATTAGTAGATGGGCTACGAGAACTTCACAGTCCTCTGGGCTGTGCTCACAGCTCCACTGAGCTGTCACTGGTCACCTGCAGTACCCTCTAATGGCCTCTGTAGTGTTCTAGAACTGGAAACAGTATCCAGACCTTTGGATACTTTTTTCATCGTGGGCAACTTCCTACATCATGACTCCCTCCTCTCCAAGACCCAACCAGTCAGAAAGTTCACTTCCTCGCTGTCTCTTAGAGCTGTAGTACAAACATACAAACCAGTGGCCAGAAGTCAAACATGAAATAAACGTAACCGTAATAGAGGAAGTGAGATGCAGACACCACACAGCACCCATTTTCTGGTGAGGATAAATGGTGGTAACCGCCAGCTCTCGGGGGGGGGGGGATGGGAGGATGAGAGGGTGGGGGGAACAAGGGATTGCGGATGGAGGGATGAAGGGGTAGGGGGAATGAAGGGATGGAGTTGGGGAATGAGGGGGTGTGGGCAGTAGCAAAGTTTTGGCAACACGGATGTGATCTGAGATGCCTGCGTCCTATGGCATCTCTGAGGCACCTTCTCCAGGTCAGCAGCGGATAATGCTCCCAGGGTGGTTCTGGTCCTGCCAATGTCTCTGTGAGCTATATGGGCCCTATAATAAATCCTTTCCTTGTCTGTCCTGAGAGCCCTGAATGAATTGACCACTATAACAGGACTCCCCCAAAGGAAGCAAACCCATCGAGGTACAATTGGTATATAATACATACACAGGGAGGAGACTCTGCATGTGGGGACGTTAGCTCACACACTGCTGGCATTAGCCAGCTTGAAATCTAGATGCAGGAGAGAGACTCACGAAGAAGGTGCTTTGCAGGCCATGAAACACTTTCTTTCTTTCTTTCTTTCTTTCTTTCTTTTTTTTTTTTTTTTCTTCAGAATAAGTCAGGTTTTTTGTTTTTTTTTCCTGAAAGCCTCACAACTGACTAGAACAGGTCCGCTTACATCACCAAGAGTAACAATGTTTGTTAAACATGGCTGATACTAGATATGGAATGCACATACAGATTATCTCCATAGACCCAAGTAACCTAAAGGTCCCTGCAGGCCCCATCATGTCCACCAACCCAAAGTCCCAGGGGTGAATGCTCAGAGTCTGACCTTTTGCTTTGATTGAGACTTCTTGTTTAAACAAGAAAAAAAGTTTTATCCAGGCCAGAGAAATGAGTCAGTCTCCAAGCTTGAGTACTTGAGTTCAGTGCCTGGTGAACTGACACAATGAAAGGAGGCAACTGACGCTCACAAGTTGTGGGTCCACACGCATGCACACAGTAAGTAAGTGTGAATTGCTTTGTGTATGCATACTTGAATACTAAGCAAGTCAAGGAGGTCACACTCAAGAGAGCAGCCCCCTCGTAACCCACCCCACCATGGCCTAACCTAGCTGGCACTATCACTTTGTTGGACTGTAATCACAAAATCCTTCTAGTCCACTCTTCTGCCCAACCCACCAGAGACTACTCTTTCCAAAGCAGTAATCTGATTGTGCCTCCCTATCAAAGTCTCCCCATTACAGACCCAAGTGAGCCATCTACAGCCATCTCAAGCCTACAGCCATCTCAAGCCTACAGCCATCTCAAGACTACAGCCATCTCAAGACTGCAGCCATCTCAAGACTACAGCCATCTCAAGACTACAGCCATCTCAAGACTACAGCCATCTCAAGACTAGACTACAGCCATTGCAGTTGGGTTGCAGGCAACAGAAACCAACTTTTTTTTTTAAGATTTATTTTTTACTTATACAGTTTTCTGCCCACAAGTGTGTCTCCATGCCAGAAGAAGACGCTAGATCTCACTGTAGATGATTGTGAGCCACCATGTGGTTGCTGGGAATTGAACTCAGGACCTTTGGAAGAACAGACAGTGCTCTTAACCTCTGAGCCATCTCTCCATCCCCGGACACCAACTTTGATAAAAAGCGAAGAGAGAAAAAAATAGTATACAAGGAAAAGCTGAGGATTTTTGTTTGGTTGGTTGGGTTTGTTCATTGGTTGGTTGGTTTTTCGAGACAGGGTTTCTTTGTGTAGCCCTGGGTGTCCTGGAACTCGCTCTGTAGGCTGGTCTTGAACTCACAGAGATCCACCAGCCTATGACTCCCAGGTGACAGCGTTAAAGGAGTGCACTACTACACTGGCTTAAAAGTCAATATCTTGAGATCAGGAAATGGGACTGCCAAGGATCACCAAAGCAGGAGCCAAGAGATAACTAACTGAGAACCCAGCTTCAGGGGTGAGCCAGTCAGCATGTTTATCTACATGGAACACAGTCCCCTGGCCAACTTTAAAAGTCAGGGTTTCCAACTGCCTGGCTTAGATTCACACACTACCCTTGGCCAGAATACACTCTTTATATAATTATCAAACCTGATCTCAGGCCAGGCACGTAGCACACTCGGGAGGCAGAAGCAGGCAGATTTCTATGAATTCCAGGCCAGTCTGATCTACAGAGCAAGTTCTAGGCCATCCAGGACTATACAATCAGGTCCTGGAGAGAGAGTGTATGTGAGAGAGAGAAAGAAATAGAGAGAGAAGCTGATAATAAGAAAAGAGTCAGAAATGACATGCCAGTGTGGATAGGGGAAATCTCACAGGGCCAAGATAAAGAAATACAGGCAATTAATGATGGCAGTATATCCACTCACTGCCATGTCTCCATCATAATACCCAGTGAACTAACAGCCCTTAGAGAAATAAGCACCAGTCATGAGCAAGTGAGAGTGCATAAAACAGAAGCTACCCCAAGCTTCTGATGCTGACCTTGGGGCAGAGCCAAACCAGAAAGAAGCTGGCTTCTAAGCCTGGTTCTGGGTCATGTGGGACTGGCATGTCATTCGGCCATTCTGGAGTTCTATTGAGGACTATGCCACCCACATCACACTGTCACAATGACAATAAAGTGAGAATTTAGGTGTGCAGAGTTAGCACCGAGTGGTGTGCTGTCCTTGGCTCTCCTGTCTCCTCCAGAAGAAGGTATCAGTGTAATCAGCTAGCAGGAACTGGGTGCTACATCTCTATGGTTTGGGAGTTAGATACAGGCGTGCACACAAAGGTAAGCGCCTGGGATGCCCCTGGCAAGTCTCATGCCAAGCCTCTGGCACACCTGGCCTGTGGGCGGTAGGAAACCCTCATCATTGTTTATTTGCCAATGAGACCTAAAGAGATACGTAAGAGGCAACTTTAGAAAGAGAATTTTATTAGCTTCATGAGAAACAGCTGCCAACGGCCAAGACTTATATGGGTACAGAGCTGTGGTGGCTTCCAACCAAGACTGTGGAAGAGTCCACATGTTGCTGCCACGTCTTTGGAAAGGGTCTAAGTGTGGCTCCCAGGAACACCACCTTGCTTCCTTGCCCTTTGGTGTAGACACAGGCTTGGCCAAGGCAGTCCTTGTTGGACATTGGGTTCTTTTGTTCTGTGTCCGTTTCACTGAACAGGAAAATGAACCAATTCCACATTCTAGACATTCAGGTGAGGACTGTTTTGGCCCGTGTTATGGATCATTGACCAAGAACAGGACTTTCTGAGTCACCAACCAGATAGTCAACATTCTAGGGAGGCCCCCAGATTATAGAAGGAAAATTAATAACCCCTTTAACTTTCAAGGGATTTTTTTAAGGAGCTCTACATTCTAAAGTTGGTTGATTGGTTGGTTGGTTGAGACAGGGTTTTACTATGTGCCATGGCTGGCCTAGAACTCACTATGTAAACCAGGCTGGCCTCACACTTAGAGATCCAACTACCTTGACCTCCAAAGTCTTGAGAGTAAGGTGTGTGCAACCACACCCTGCCCTATTATATAAAGTTGACCTTCTGTGTTGCCAATGAGGAGCCAAGCCAAATAAAATCACTCCTAACTTTCTGAGTTAAAAGAGAATTCAGCGTCCTTGAATGGCAAACCCACAAGATTCTAGACAAAGATGAGGTCCAAAGTTATAAATGTCAGTGGCAACTCCCACAATGCCAAGCCAGGAAGCCAGCATCGAAGACCATCTTGTCTACCTCAGGAGCAAAGCTCCTCCCTCCAGAAGGCTGCTTCCCTGCACCCTCAGAGCTCAGAGGATGGTCTCTCTAAAACAGACCCATCATCTCCAGGGTAATGTGGCACACGGAAGGAAACATAGGGGCAGGTCTTGGTGTTGAGGCAGATCAGCTTCTTCAGTGAGGCAGTATTGACAAGGTTGAAGCCCATGTCACCACCGAATGTGCTGGGCTTCCAGTACTCTGGGGAACAGATGGGGTTCCCTAGAAGGCCCTTGAGGGAAAAGGGAGCCCCAATCTCTATCATGCTTTCCCCAAAGATGGAATTGGGCTGGCACTTTTCTAGGAGCAGCCCAGGGTAGAACTCCACAGCATCGATGTCACCATACAGCTCCTCCAACTCAGCAGCCATCTCGTTCTCTCCTGCAGAGCGAAAAGCTACGGTCAGAGTCATTGTTTTGTTAATGTCCACCCGGAGGACGGAACCTTCTAGATTCAGTTTTTCTCTGGGGATGACAGGGACTTCAGAAGAACAATTTGGACAACCTGTGTCCTAAAATTTGGCCTCTCTGGCTTCGGGGAATAGTCAGGAAAAAAAGAACAAAATAGACCCTTCACCTTGGACTATATGGTGACAAAAGACGCTAGAGATCTAGATCTGTCCCCACGCAGCTTGTGACCTCAACCCACGCACCCTATTCTCTGGACTTAATTCTTGCACCATCACAACATGGAGAAAACGCCATGTCTTGATCCCCTCAAGTAAGATCCCAAGGCCATACCTATGCCCAGGTCCTCTTGAGTCAAGGGTGTGTGTGTGTGAGAGAGAGAGTGTGTGTGTGAGTGTGTGTGTGTGTGTGTGTGTGTGTGTGTGTGTGTGTGTGTGTGATATTTTTTGTTTTGTTTTGTCAAGAGTGGTTAAGCCATGGGCCTCGTGTATGCTGGGCAAGCTCTCAAACACTGAACCACACTGCGCCAACCAGATACTTTTATCATCTTTCTAAGTTAAGTACTTAGGAATCACTAGACAGGATACAACCTAAGCCTTCAGCATCTGAGATCCTAATTCATTACTAACCTTCCTTTACCACCTAGCACACGCCCCTCACACCAGCACATGTCTATGTCCTCCCAGACAGGCGCTTCCTTTTCCACCCCTGTGCCTTTCTGCTATTCCCCCTTGCTATCCCTGAAGTACTCCTCCCTCTATTTTCCATGTGGAAAATTCCTGTTTATCCTTCAAACCCACCTGGATGGTCATCTCTGGATGAGTGAGCTACTGTCACATTCACTGTTTTCCATTTCAATGCTGTCTTAGAATACAGCGCTGGCCACCTGCATTGTCCCCCTTTCTCCTTGTCATCTCCCTCACTTTTTGGACATGCCTCGAGGGCAGAGACTGTGCGGAGGAAGCAGCTGCCTACCTGTGAGCTCCTGGAAAGAGCTGTAAGGCTTCATGCCAAATCGTTTTCGGTATTCATTAAAGGGCTGCAGGCGCATCTCTCGGGACTCTTTGATGATATCCACGGCCACGTGCAGAACGTGGTGGTCAAAGTTCCTACCCCCGCCAATCTGCAAGAGATCCGCACACCGTCAGTCTGAGAGCCAGGCCAGACTCTTCTACCATCCTGTGTAAGGGCCTAAGAGAAGAACGCCAAGGCTCCAGTTCAGAGGACAGAGAGTGTGGTGCAACCCAGTGATGGTGATGCTGCCACCTGGCTCCAGCCCCTGCCCTGTCATTGTCACCCTGAGGCCCACAGTGTCCCTGCTTCCTCAACACTGAAGTATGCAACGCTCCACTCTGTAGTAAGTCAAACTCCTTGAAGTCACACCAACAAGTAGTGCTCATCTTTATTGAAGGGGGGGGGGGGCAGTCGAGGTGAAAAAGAAGATGCCAGAGCCCAGGGGCTTGTTGGCCAGCATCCTCAGCTACGAGGCAAGCTCCAGGCCAAGCAAGAGAGCCTGTCTGAAGAATGAGGTGGACAGCTACTGAGGAGTGACCCAGAGCTGACCCCCACTTCACTCTCTCTCTCACACACATACACAGTACCCCACAAAAAGTCATAATAATTAAGGGGCATCAGTTTAAAGGAAGCTCTCCACTTCTCCTGAAATAACCATGTTAATGCTTAAGAAGGAGATCTGTTTTAATAGAGCAAGTATAATTAAGCAGGAAAGAAAAACATAGCTGAATTGAAATCATACGGCTCAGAGCAAAGCAAATTTGGAACAGCATGCAGAGAGGTTCCAACGTCAGCTCTACCCATTCCCAGCTGTGTGGCTGGAACTGTGCCCCCTACCCCACCCAAGGATGCACTGGAGTCTAACCTGCAGCACCAGCAAATGTAAAGGCACTTGAAAATATAACAACCTCACCCTGTTGGTGCCTTTGCTTTACCTGCTTGCCATCACCTACAGCAATTACAATCTGATATCGTTTAATGGAAAATTCCAGAAACAAACAATTCCTGGGGTTTAAATTGCACGCTATTCTGAGTAGTGTGATGAAATCTAATGAGGACTCTCTCAATCCTGCCCAGGATGTGAATCATCCTTCTGTCCAGCATATCCACACCGCACAAGCTCCCTGGCTTGTCAATCACATGGCATCTGTTAGTTATCAGGTCAACTGTCATGATATCTGAGTCGTGTGCCCAGGTAACCCTTATGCAGTAAACTATGGCATATACCTGTGTCATCCATCTTACCCATGTCCTTACACAGACACAACCCACATCATCCCAACAAGGATGAGTATAGCACACCACTGAGAGAGAAAGATCACAGAATATATCTTATTACAGAAAATTGTTGTGAATATTCAATTTTACTGTTATTACTGTCTCTTTCTGTACCTAATTTATGTTAAATTTCACCACAGTTTGCATGTATAGGGGAGTATATGGTTGAGTACTCTACCATTTCAAACATACATTTGGGGGGCCTTAGAATATATTCCCTATGGATAAGAGAACTATATAAGTCTTCATGGGTATACATAATAAATAAATAATAAATAAAGTCATGCTTGATGAGGGAAGATCCTAATCCCAAAAGTGATGCCTTGTTTATTACTGTTTGGAGTTTTGAGACAGGGTCTCATATAACCCAGGCTGCCTGGACCTCACCATGGAGCTAGAATGACATTGAACTCCTGATCCTCCTACTGCCACCTCCAGAGTGCTGGGATTACAGGACGGTGCCTCCGTGCCCAGCCCAGCAGTCCCTTTTAAATGATACTAGAGACTCAGATAAGATTCCATGTGACAAGGTGATCGAAGTAGACAGTTGAGTGACACTTCTATAAGCCAAGAAATACCACACTGGGAGCTCAGTGTGGAAGGCACGGGACAGATTTCTCCCTAGAGCCCTCAGAGAGAGTGTGGCGGTGCTGCCACCTAACACTGGAGGACTAAGCCACCACTCCAAGCTCTTTGTTGGAAACCTCAACTAAGTTCGTATTTCCTCACATGCAAAAATGAGGAGGGTGGGAGCATCCAGCTGATATGGTTGTGGAAAAATAACGGAGCTGAAGGATGCAAATCAGTTGTCATAGTGCCAGTCGCATGGCAACAACCCCAGACGTTGGCCACGCAGGCTGATCACTAGAGAAAGGCCTGCTTTGTCCGGTCCCTGTTCCTTTTTAACTTCCTGAGACCAACACCTGGATCTTCTGACCATCTCAAAACCCAGACTTTTCACGCACTTTACAGTCGCCTAGCCTCCTCCCTCACACAAAGCCGACTACCTCCTCCCACACCTGTGTCTCCACAGAGAGCAGAGGGACAACAGAAATCTGTCAACATACAAGGCTGGCAGCAAATGCTACCTGCCGTCAAACAAGGTTGAGGGGCAAGGACGGCAGGGAAGCAGAAGGTGGGAATGAAGGGTCCTGGGGTCCTGGTGAACAAAGGGGAGCTTTCAGCTGCAGGGAAGCGGGGATTTCAGAGGGAGTTGACTAGGGATCCCAAGAAAATGTATTCATTTGCCAGGGCCATGACAGAGATGCCTTAACAAGGAGAAGTGGATCCCTTCACAGTCTGAAGGGCAGAGTGCCTGACGCTTGGTTCCTTCCAAAGCGAGTCACTTTGGCCTGTGGGTGGCCACCTTCTCCCTGTGTCTGCAGGAGGTTCAGTTCCCGGGAGAGTCTGTCTTAATCTCCTTGTCTTACAAGCACACTAATCAAGTTGGATCAGGGCCCACCTCAATTTCCTATTTAGTCTTAACTGTCTCTTTGAAGATACCACCAAATGTTATTCTGAGCTCTTGAGGGTTAGGACCATAGCATATTAATTTGGGGGAAAGACGATTCAGCTGATAGGAAACATAGGATTCAAAAAGCATTTCATACTTTCATGTATGCATATCCTAATAGGGTCCTCCTGTCCTTCAGATGCCGTGTCCTCTGGCCCTTTGTGCATGCTGTCTTCTCTGCCTAGAACACGGTCACCTCCTATCACCAGACCCACCCTCTCCATGGGAAGTGTCCACCCATCTTTACTCTCTCTGCTTTGCTATCACCCTACCACCCAACTCTGGGCCACAGAGTTGGCAGAGCGTTGTGGCTTTCTGTACTATGGTCCTGTACTAACTTAGAATTCTGAGGACATTAGAAAGCACCTTTCGTGGTCCCTTACATGCAACAAGCACCCGAATGCTGCTGGCTGTCATAGGACTGTTTCCCTTCTGTGGTGTAGGTGCCAAAGGCACATGGTCCAAGAACTGCGTCCACCTTGTTCATCACCGTATCCCAGACACCTGGAGTAATGCCTGTGCTATGAGTTGAGCCCAAAAAGTATCCCATAGGTTCTGTATTTTAGGTACTTGTTTCCCCCCTAATTGTAGCACTCCTCAAAAGGTGAGGCAAAGCTGAAGCAAATAGGTTACTGGAAGCCAGCCTTTTGAGAGTTACAGCTCAGCCCCCTGGTTCCCATCACGTTGTCTCCTGCTCTGCTGTGATGTGACTAGCCTCTGCCTTGAGCCCCTGCTGCCACAGACAGGGTCACGTTGTCACGGCCTCCTCGCTGTGACAGACTGTAATCCCCCTGAAACTGTGAGCCAAACCCTTCCTCCTTTAAGTGGTTTCTATCAGGTATCTGAGACATAGTAACAGGAAATTAACTAACATACCCTGGTATTGTCACCCGTAGGAAAGAATCCATATGGGGATATTTACAACCACCTGCAGAAGTGACACAGATAAGGAAAGTGGGGTTTGGACCAAATCTGCTGGATCCCAGAGCCCCATCCCTGATGACTCCGTCCCTCCGAAGCTTACCCGGCCAGCCCTCTGACGAGAGAAGGCGTCCACCAGTGCCTCAACACCATAGTCCACCAGCATGGAGGTGTTAAACAAAAACTGCTCATAGCTATACTCCTGTGAGCCCACTTTGAAGGAGTCGGGCATGAGTGGGTGCCAGTGATACAGATGGTTGAACTCAATGGCGATGCGATTGCGGTACTGGAACTGGGCTCGGAAGAGCAGCTCCGGGTCAAACTTGAGCTGCAGGAAATAGCCACTCAAGTGCTGCACATATTCCTCAATGACTATTTTGATGGTTTCTCCTATGGGAGGAAGATAGGAGACGGGGTCAGCTGAGGTCAGTGCATGGGAAATGGCCCAGCTCGTGAAGAGTGCATGCTCTCCTGCCCTTGCTGTTGCCCATGTTCACTTCTGCTTTGCATCTTTGTAAGAGGATGTGAAAACAGAACTGTCCCAGCCTTGACTGAGACACCCCAGACAAGGGCACTGCTGATCCAAAGAACAGCCTTGGATACAATCAAGGAGTTACACAAGAACTGGGTTCCAGGGCATAGAGAGAGATGGCTAAGAGGTTAAGAGCACTGGTTGCTCTTCCTGGGGACCCAGGTTCAACTCCCAGCACCCACATAGTGGCTCCTTATCATCTATAACTCCAATTCAAATGGATCCAATGCCTTCTTCTGGCTTTCATCGGCACCAGGCAAGCACATGAAACCGCCGAAATATATAAAATAATTTTTTTTTAAAGAATTATTTTTTCCAACCCTGGTGATGCAGCCTCCTTCCTACGGATCATGACAAGGGTCTGGTAGCACAAGCCTGTAAATCCAGAACTTGGCGGGAGAGAGGGCATTGGGGCAGGAGGGTTGCAAAGTTGATGCCGGGATGGCTTCAACGAAAAGACTTTGTCTCAAAAAAAATTTTTTAAGCCAAGAAACTCTGAAAATATAAAAGCAAGGTGCTGCATTAATGAGGAATGTCATTTCACTGAAACCCTCAGTGAGGGAGGATGGCATCAGAGAGGCCCTGACAGCTGGGAGCCCGGCCCTGGGCATTTGTTTAAATGTACTATATTTCTCATGTGTTGCTACAAACATCAGAATTTCATGAGCAGAGGTCTTCCTTTAATCCCTTAGGAGCCAGCTATACACAAAGCAAACAGCCAAGAAAGAAATATGTTGAGCATTCCAGGACAATATGAAAACTAGCCAGCTGGGCAGGTTTTTAAAAACTGGTATCAGGACCAATCAGCCAACAGACACACTGGATTTTTAGTAAGCTAACCGGGAGCCACGGGATTTGGGCTTAGCCGACTTGGGCTTAAATCCTAGATTCTCGGTATGTAAGCATCGGAGCTTGCGTCGAGCCACTAGTCTCACCTGTAAACTGCAGGCTCTATGAATGTCCATGCAGTTTCCATATGCCTGTGTATCAGGTCACGTGAGCAGTACACAACAGAGGCATTTATGCTGCTGGCATAGGACTGGCAACCTCAGCCATGTTGACACCAGTTGGCCAGTGTGACCTTTGCTTATAGTGTCTTCCCCAGCCAGGGTGCTGGGCAACCTCCAGCCACCCACCTGGCCTCTCTGGTGAAGGTCTGTGAGGTACACTACACTTCAGAAAAATAGGACTGACCACCTTTGGGCTATTCTTATCTTCAGTGCCTGACTCTCTATAATTGGGACCATCCATGCCCAGTTGTGCCCAGAGGTGGTGACTCAGACAGAGCGTGGTCAGGACAGAGGTGTCAGGGTCCAAGCTTCCAGGCAGGAAACCGTCTGACATTTTTGGCTAAGGATCCACCCCCTTAGGGAGACACAAAAATATCTTGTCCCTGAGTCACCTAGAATCTCCCAAACTCTACAAAAGCTATAGAGAGGGAGAAATGGGGGGAAAGGATTCTGAGGATGAGTTAGGCTGGGGTTTGATGCTGGTATGCTGGGGATCTTAATGCCAAACTGGGTATAGCACAACGGGGAAACTGGGTACAGCACAACGGAGAAACAAATTGGGATCTGAGGTGGCAAATCAAACATACTCAGAGCCTTCCCCTTAGGACTCATAGCAAACCCTTCTATCAATACATACAGGATCTGAGGCCCGGGTCCTAAGGTCTCAGGCACCAGCGACTGTTTCTCTCATCCCCCTCCAGCCGAGCCCCTCCCCTTCTCTTCTCTTCTCTTCTCTTCTCTTCTCTTCTCTTCTCTTCTCTTCTCTTCTCTTCTCTTCTCTCTCTCTCTCTCTCTCTCTCTCTCTCTCTCTCTCTCTCTCTCTCTCCACTCTTAATTTGCTTTTATTTTAATTTGTTTACTGAGTATGAGTGGCCAAACGTGGCTTGGGGCTCAGTCTGTGACTCCCCAGGTTCCAGGGTCTTACCCTGCCCACCTGCCTCCCTGCTTCTCAGGGTGTGCTCACCTATAAGGATGAGGCGAGTGGTCTGGAAGAGCTGCTCATCATCCCAAGTGGGGTGCTCCTCCTTCAACAGGTCGCACACTCGGTTGTGCTCCCGCAGCCAGATCGTGGAGATAAGCATCAGTCCCGGGAGCAACCCGAACACCTCCTGGCCCACGACCATTTGCTTTGTGGGCGGGACACCCGGTGGGTAGCGCATCAACACGGGCGCCTGCTCCACGGAAGGTGGGTACACTTCTCCATCCAGCACCTGCGGGATGAGGCCGCCTGGCAACCTGGGGCCAGGCGGAGCAGCCCCAGCTGACTCCAGCCCTCCTCCAAGATCCCTCTCCCTAGCTCTCCACATCCGGTTCCCGCGCTCCAGCTTTCCTACCTAAAGCCTGGTCCACCTACCTACTGCTCCCTAAGTGCCTGCCCGAAGCCAACTCTTGCCCTTAGACATCCTTTTAGGTACATGGCAGTCAGCGCTTTCCCAGCCGCCCTCTATTCTCAGCAGAAATCAGAAGCCTACATACAACACGCCCCCAGTAGCGGTGCCAGGCTCTTGTCTGGAATCACCCATACAGTATCTCCCCTCCTCTCACGCGGATATTCTTTATAAATCGCTGGGTCCTCCTGCCTCTGAGCCTTCTCACTGATAAACCCTCAGAAGGGCCAGTGACCTTGACCCCTTCTTGGCTTTCTCAGTTCCTTGGGAACTCTAACTTCCTGGGGGGCGGTCCCAGCCTCCAGGCCCTCTAATGATACCAAGTGACTGGTGGCAGTTATCACAAGAGTAGCCAGGTAGGTTGCATGTGTCATTCTTGGCTCTGAAGATGCCCCAACAAATTTTTGCTCCATAATCCAGTATGGTAGCTGCTGACCCCTGATGGACTTGTGGCCTCTGAACACTCCAAATTTGACTAGACTGAAGACCTCTATTTCATTTAGTTTAGATTGTGCTTTATTTAACTTTAAATTTTCCTTTATAAGATTTATTTTTGTATGTATGTATGTATGCCTTCTGTATGAGCATGCCCACAGAAGCCAGAAGAGGGCATCAGACCCCTTAGAGCTCTTAAAATAGTTGAGAGCCTCTATGTGGGTGCTAGAATTAAGCCCAGGTCCCCGGGGGGGGGGGGGGGCATCAAGTACTCTTAACTGCTCAACCATTTCTCCAACCCTTTAATTTTAAACTTTAAAGCTGATGTTTCAGCCATTGGGCATATGAGTCTACTTATTTAATTATAAATTTTGTGAAACCTAGAGAGAGAGAGAGCAGCTACCTCCAATGAAAACCTTTTAAACTCTTGTTACATTTGTTTATTTATGTGTGTGGAGGCAAGAGGCCCCTGGTGCCAAAGCAAACCTGTGGAGGTCAGGAGACAACTTGTGGGAATCAGTTCTCTCCTTTCCCTCGGGCTTGGTTGGGAAGTGCCATGACCAGCTGAGCCATCTTACAGGCCCAAGGAACACGTGCTATTAAAATCCATCTTCTCTGTTTTTCACTTTTGTTAATGAGGCCATTAGGAAAATTGAATTACACATGAGGCTCACATCACTGTTGGACAGCTCTGGTTTACACAAGAAACCTTGCTACAGCCTGAATCCTGGCAGTGACCCCTGATGGGCCATGCCTAAGATGACCACTGCTCTGTCACCTGTACAAGGTCCATTATGGTCACACACACACACATACACACACACACACATACACACAGTGGGACGCTAAGTAAATGAAAGCATCTCAGGAGGCCATGGGAGGCCAGGCCCAATCTTAGTCTGCTTTTGCCATCTTAGCTCCTCCCAGCCTTTCCTCTCTGTCCTCCTGGGCACCTTTTCTCTCTGTCCTCCTGGGCACCCCTTTCCTCTCTGTCCTCCTGGGCACCCCTTTCCTCTCTGTCCTCCTGGGCACCCCTTTCCTCTCTGTCCTCCTTCACTCTGGTTGTTCTCCAATTCCCCTACCCAGCCATCTTTGTAAGAAGA
The DNA here is from genome assembly GCF_903995435.1 of Acomys russatus. NCBI lineage: Eukaryota > Metazoa > Chordata > Mammalia > Rodentia > Muridae > Acomys > Acomys russatus. Next base: position 47,011,042 of record NC_067160.1, read on the forward strand.
AAGTGGGGGGGGGGGGAGGCTTCCCACTGTCCCATCCCCAAGCTAGCACTACCTGGTACTTGAGTTTCCCGTCCTTGAAGAGCCGCAGGTGATACTGACGTTCCAGATTATCTCCATAAATGTGGCCAAGGTCTACCTGAGGGACAAAGAAAGGTCCCCTCGGATCACCCGGATTCTGATGGCAGCCTGCACGCGGTACGCGAGGTTGCCCCTGAGCACTCACCCCATGGCCCAAGGCCTTGGTGAAGCCAGGACCCATCTTCCCAGAGGTCTTGAAGAACTGGTGGGTGAAGTGTTGTGCGAAGAAGGCAAACATCATGTTGGTCCCCTGGGGGGCAGGAATGAACTTCCTTCTCAGCAGCAGTCGCTGGGCCAGAAGCTGAACATCTGGCAACTGTTTCTTCCCTGGTTGAGGACGTAGGAAAGAGCAGTAGATACCCGGGTCTTCCTCCTCCTGTCTTCCTGCCCTGGGGATCGCTGGGGCTCCCAGAAGATCCCCAGGCAAACTAGCCCAAGCAGGAAGAGCCAGAGCATCCTCCCCAAGGCCAACCCTCCCTCCCCACAGGTAGTCTGTAACCTGCTCTACCAAAAGGAAGACCTTGAAGTATCTGGCAAGGAAATGGCCTCTGGGGTTTGGAATTTCTTCTTAAATCCCCTGCAGGTGGACAGCTGTAATCGCAGCACTGGGGAGGCTGAGGCAAGAGCACCTCCAGTTACAGGCTTGCCTGGCTTACACAGAGACGCTGACTCTTGAAATCATTAACAGTGAGATAGATGGCTCAGCAGGTAAAACTCCTGGCACAGAAACCTGATCACCTGAGCTCAAGCCCCCAAACCCACCTAAAGGTGACAGGAAGAAAATCAACTCCACAAGGGTGTCTTTTGAACTACACACACACACACACACACACACACACACACACACACACACACGCACTGTGACACATGCACACCCACACACATTAATAATTCCTTAATTTTAAATTAAAGAAAAACTCCATTAGAAAGTGAAAAGTGGAACTATGTAGTGTGTAGTGGCACACGGACTTAATCCCAGCACTCAGGAAAAGAGGCAGATAGAGCTCTGTGAGTTGAATGCCAGCCTGGTCTACATGAAGTTCCAGGCCACCCAGGGCTTCATAATGAGATCCTTTCTCAAAAAGTGCGGGCGGGGCTAAGTGAAGTAGGCCTAAATAAACTGTGGACAGTGTTAAAACTACAGCGTGGTTCGCCATCTCTTCCTCTAAACTCTTGTGTATACCGTCATCTTTCCTGTGATAAAAACAACAAAAGTTGGCGTCTAGGGAGATGGCTCAGTGGTTAAAAGTTAAAAGCACCGGCTGCTTTCCCAGAGGAGCTGGTTTGACCCCCATCCCCTGCATGGCAGCTCACAACTACCTATAACTCCAGTTCCAGGGAGTCTAATGCCCTTTTCTCACATGCACATAGTGCAAGAAATGCAGGCAAAACATTAACACAAATAAAATACAAATAAATCTATTTTAGGAATTAAATATCAGAGACCTCATTGCCCTGGAGCAAAATAACCTGTATTTACAACTGGCAGTGCCATTTGGCACAATGTGAACAGAGATAAGCTATGTCCTCTATGAGCCTTCATCTATAAAACAAGACTATGGTATTTGGCACAGTGGACCCGAGGGCCAGCGTGAGAGGATGTAAACACACCGGGGAACAAGTGTCTGCAAACTAGCAAGCTACACAGTAAATACTTTTGGTGTGAGGCTGTGTGGCCTTTCTCAGATCCGTGCTGTTTTGCTCTCCTAGCATGCACAAATGTGGCTGTGTCCCCAGTAAAACTTCAGCTACAAAATCAAAGGCTGCGATACACCTGTTTTAAACAATGTCACCCTTCCTACAGTGAGATAAAGACAAGTCATCATGAAGCAAGAGTCTGCCATGACATTACAAAGGAGAAGGTGTTCCTTAATTATGTCCACATCAGAGGAGCTGTTGCCTACTGCCCTCACAGAAAAAAAAAAAACAGGACTTCCTGTGGCCTAGTAAAGGTTTCCCTTCACCATACCATATGTTAAGTCCTGCGTTGAAGACTTGGAGTCAATACATGTGGGTTGACATGGTCAACTGGACCCCTTAGGCAGGAATCACCCCAGAAGAAAACAGAGGGAGCAATGTCTACCTTATACTTTAGAATCATCATTGGGGAGGACTGATTCCTAAAGTGTTGGAAGGAGTCAGCTATCATCTCTGTGGCATTGGCCATACTTTGGGAATAGAAGCTAAACACGTGAATGAAAACCATCAGTGTAGCATCCTGGTGACAAAAGCAGGGACGTCAGTACACACTCAAGCTACAGAGGCTACAAAAAAAAAAACCACCACAAGGCTGTACAGGACTTGTGTCCAACAGCGACACCTTGTGGCAGCAACTGAAGCAACACCAGCCCCAGCCTGTCCTTGTCTATGGTGAATATGGTTGGTTCTGAACTGGGTAACCGTAAAGGTTAGTTTGGGGGTAGAGTGAGAAGTAGGCCCAGAAAGGGGCTAAATGGGTCCTGGGCAACTGAAGGGGGCAAAAAGCGATACTCTTTGCTCTCAATCTTCGTGGAGCCTGGGAAACTGCAGTGGTAAAGCATAAAGCTGTTAGGACTCAGACCATTGCACCCTGTTTCTTCTGTCTTCCATTTCAGCCTCAAGTGACCACTCAACAGAAACCTCATCGTCAGCAGACAAGGACAAAGTAGCCAGGTATCCTGGGGTACCATGGAAACTGCAGTCAGCCTCTGCCTCTGCCCCTCAAATAGCCCAGGTGTGCCTCAAACCTGAGATCCTCCTGCCTCAGTCCTGGGATTAACGGACGGCCACATTAACGCATGCAGGCAGCTCTGCTCTGACTTTGTCACCTCAGGCAAGACCCTCAGCTGCCTTTTCTGTCCTCTTCCCTGTCCTAGACATGTCAACTGTCTTGCCTTGCTCTACCGTCTTTGAAATGGGTCAGCAATGAGTTTTCTGCCTGCCTTTGCCTAAAGAAGAGAAGAGAGGCCAATTCCTTTTGTCAGCCCTTTACCTTTGGTCCCCATGGGTGTGGGGCAGTCTTTGGGTACGGAGGGCAGAACACGAGTATAGTAGCTGACATTGGAGAAGGACTCCCAGCTGATGTAGTCATGTGCGAGGTTGTAGGTTGGAGGGCTGGGGATAAGGTTGGACCGTACTGCAGAGCAAAAATAATGCTGACAGGCTGTTCCCATCCCAGGCACACCCCACATCCCTGCCTCCTCCTGTGGGGGGGGAGGGGCCTTGTTTTGTCTGGCAATCATAATTTCTCCACCCACTGGTTTTTTGTTTTGTTTTGTTTTGTTTTTTATCGAATGCTAAGTTCCCCGGGGTTAGAGGGGGCCAGGCCACACCCACCTGTGAGCACCAGGCGCATGAGTACTTCTCGGATGAAGGTGGAATTCACAAACTTCCAGAACCACTGGCCGTGTGTCAGCAGGAAATGGGTGAACGAGGGGCTGGGCCGCAGGGAACTGCGCAGCCACGTCCAGATCTCAGCTGCAGGGATGGTGGGAGCCGCTGAGTCCCTCCCTTCCGACAAGACCATAGCTACCCATGGTGCAAGGATTAGGGACCAAGCAGGAAATCTAAAGGAAGCACCCTTAGGAGTGATGACACATGAAAGAACCAGGACCCAAAAATAGGACAGAGAACGGGGAGCATGGAGAAAAACTGCCACAGAGCGGGAGTGGACCAAGGAGCGAGCTCACAAGGAAGCCAGGTTTGTGCAGGACCAAAGCCGGACAGAGAGGGAAAAGTTGCCATGGCCAGAGAAGAAGGCAGGTGCGTTCAGGGTGTAGAGAAGAGGCAGGGGAGCAGGAGAGAAGGGGGCTGGAGGCCTAGCTCACGGATGGTACAGTTGGGGCCCGAGTAGCCCGTGCGAGTACAGTCACACTGGTAGTGGTCGAGGCCGAAGCGGACACAGACACCTTGGTTCTGACACGGGTAGTAACAACAGGGGTTGACTGTGGGTGAGAAACAGGCATTAGAGACACCCTCAGGTAGCCTCCAGACCCCGCCCCCCAACCCCTGGAGAAAGGGCTTGGAGGCAGCTCTCTTCTAAATGACCTCTGGGTTCCTTCCCCCCAACCCCTCCCCTGCCTCGCCCATGCAGGGAGGTCAGGAGAACACTCTTGCTCCCTCCCTGCTGTCACTAAAGGGGTCAGGGGCTGAGCCAAGCTGATGGCGCTGTCTCGCCAGGCCACACCTGATAAGATAATGTGCTGAGGGGCTCTGAAAGCTTCACTTCCTGCCTGGTCAGAGTCTGCAGGCAAGGGAGTGTGTGTGAGTTTCAGAAAGGAGATTGAGTCGGGGTGCAGGATGAGCCCCCATGTGGTGAGCACCTAGATACTAGGAAAACAGGCTCTGCCACTAGCCTTCCATTTCTGCAGAAGGGAGCGGACACCAGGTTCCATCGTGGCCGTTTTGCAGATGGGGAAACAGAGGCCAGAGAAGGTCACTAGGAAATGGTTATATCAGGCCAACTGTCTCTTCACTTCCTTTCCACCCCTCCACCAAAGACTCAGCAATCAATTCCAGGAAAAAGGTTCTTCAGAATCAGGAATAATGTACAAGTGGCAGAGGAGGGGAGGACCCCAAGATCTCAGCTGCCCTGAAAAACCCAGACCTGACCGAAGTGAAGATGGGGTCTATAATCTAAGAGGAAGTCGATAATTATCTTGAGGAAGTCAAGTGCAGAGAAAACACAAGAAGCCTGCCTGGGAAGAAATCTCCTGAGACAGTGATGGTTCATGAACTCTGCATCCACCTTCCTTCCTCTCTGCTCTCGCCTCACCTCATAAAACCCCAACAAGAAAGCCCCTCTCTGTGTCCAAGCCCCAACTTTCTGACTGCCACCTCCTTCTCTATCCCTGTGGCAGCAATAACTCTTCAGCAATCATTAAACAGTCACTCAATTCATCCAGGCCCGGCCCCTCCCTCACACACTGCTCAGCTGGGGAAACTGAGGCTCAAGGAGAGAGAGAGAGAGAGGCTTAGCCAAAAACAGAGCCTGGCAGACCCAGGACTCCTGGCAGGAGGGGCCTTCCTATGGCTTTCCCAGAAATGCCAAGATTCTTTCTGCGAACACTGCTCTCTCTGCGCACAGAGCCAAAAGCACGGGGAGGGGAGGGGAGGGGGGGCAGACACTTTGACACTGCGTGTGAGTGATAATTAGAGGCCGGGAGAGTGGTAGAAAGTCACAGTACCCCGGGAACTGACCAGTCATCAAAGAAGCCAGCCTCCGAAGGCCCAGCCTGCAGCAGAGCCTGGCCCTGCAGCCTGTGTCCTCACCTCCCAGCAGAGGCCCACTTTAGCTATGCAGCACCCTCCCACCTCCAGAGGCCCCAAGAACCACCATCACCACAAGCATACCAGCAGAAGTCATATGGGGGGGGGCGTGCAAATAGTTTTGCTTGAGCCCTGGTGACTTTGAACAACCCCCACAATGACATGTTTGTGATCGCTAGCAGAAGTTTAGAATAGAGAGGCCAAGAGGAAGAAGGCTGGACAGAAGAAAAGCCTTATCAAGCTGCCCCAGGCAGACCTGGAAAGCAAGACCCATGCATGAGAGCTGGCAGGACCCCAGCCCTCCATATCCCCGAATGCCTCCCAGCTTCTCACAGTCTCAGAAAGGTCAAAGGGGCCTGGATCCACTTTCAGCCTGCCAGGGCTGGCACTCATCTGATCACCTATTATTGCTCAAGTGCAGTTCAGGTGCCATGAACCTAGCCCCCAACTCTAGCCTGCAGCTCTCTCATACCAGTGAAATACTCTTCCTAGTCCATTTTCCTACTTCTTCCTCTGCAAGGCTCTTCCGAGGTCCTGAAGTTCAAAGCAGCTGCAGCAGCCCTCCCTCATCCCCGACCCTTACTCTGTTTTTCCTTCACACATCTTCCAGCCCTGCCAGGAATCCTGCTGAGCCCCCTGCCCAAGGCTCCCCAAGTCCCTCCTCTTCACTCCTTTCTCTCCTGCTGTCTCAGCTCCACCAGGACGGAAGGCCACACCTTCCCAGACAGCCACCTTCACCTTGGGCTGGGCTCGCAGGGGCTTGGCCCAAGGGCTTTCAGGGAACCACTGGTGGCTGAAGCTTAACAACTGTCTGTGTGTGTGTGAGTGTGTGTGTGTGTGTGTGTGTGTGTGTGTGTGTGTGTGTGTGTGTATGTGTAACTAATAAAGCAGCAGTGATGACACTAGCCGTTCCTGGCTGGCCAGAGAGATGCTTTGATCTTCCCAGCAGCCCCCTGAGGCTAGCTGCCAGAACCTCCTGATGTCACCAGGCCAGAGACTTGCTGCCCCACTGTGCCCCCGCCCCAAGCCAAAAGAGGGCCCTCCCTCCCAACCAGAGCAGCTCTCCCTCCTTCCTCCCCACTCTCTTTCCATAAACACCAGCTGCTCCAGGACAGGAAAAAAGGCCAGTCTCTTGGGCAGGAACCACAGCCACTGGAGCTCCAGGGTATGAAAGTGAGAGGACAGGAGACCACCGGGTGGCCATGCTGACTGTGGCCGCAGGGATGAGGAAACCATGACTGTCACTGACCTCACATCCCCAGGGTGTATTTGTCTTCCAGCACCCAGCAGGAAGGCAGACAGACAAGCCTCCCACTACACAATGAGGAACTCCAGCAAGGCCCGAATTTGAGCCTCCTTCTCTCTCCCTGTCTGACTCCTTCTGTGATGTCTGGGACTGCATTTAGGGGGAGGATGCCGAGCATTCAGCAGTCACACTGATCCAAAGGCTAAGGATGTTGCTGTTTCTTTTTTTTTTTTTTTTTTTTTTTTTTTTTTGGTTTTGGTTTTTTTTTTGTTTTTCGAGACAGGGTTTCTCTGTAGCCTTGGCCATCCTGGACTCACTTTGTAGACCAGGCTGGCCTCGAACTTACAGCAATCCGCCTACCTCTGCCTCCCGAGTGCTGGGATTAAAGGCGTGTGCCACCACGCCCGGCCTGTTGCTGTTTCTTTAAGGTGAACTTTGCAAATCCCAAGTGACTGTGAGAGCCTGCTGTCAACCACCTCCTGCCATAACCAGACCTCCAGCTATTCAACAGGAAGCTTGTCCTTTCAGTCTGACTTCACCCCTGCATGAACCCCATGCCAACTCACTCCTCTGCCCAGCAGAGGGGCCCTCCCCACAGAGACCACCCATCTTTCTTGATGGAATTGAGCCATCAGGGGCTGAAGAAATGGCTCAGAGGTCTCCCAAAGGTCCTGAGTTCAATTCCTAGCAACCACATGGTGGGTGGCTGACAACCATCTGTAATGAGATCTGGTGCCCTCTTCTGGCACGCAGGCATACATGCAGGCAAAACACTGTATACATAATAAATAAATAAATTTTAAAATATAAAAAAAAAATTTTTTTAAAGGAACTATCAGAGGAGAGGATTGGGAGGTGCAGGCACCCAGTCAAATTTACTTCAGTGACCCACACTCAAGCACCAGTCAACCACCGGGGAAAAATAGAGGAAAGACTCAGCAACAATGAGGCCCCTGGCTGTATCCATGCACAAGTGCCTTCCATCTTTAGGGCATTGGTTTCCTGTCTCCCTCATAAGCTGGTAGAGCGAGTATCTCAAAGGTACTCCTGGCCTGTCTGTACTGTAAAGAGGGCCAAGCTGTCCCTCCAGGCTTTCCCCATAATTCCCTTGCCCTCAGTACAGAACTTTGCAACTGTTCTCACCCACAAAACACTATAGACAGCCACTGTGCCTGTAAAACACATGGACCTGAGGGCCAAAGCAGCCAAGCTGCACTCACACAGATAACCCCCAACCTGGATTTCCCGGCTCTAAAATCCACACGTGGATTTGAATAAGATGTCCTCCAGCCCAAACGTTGGGGATCTGGACTCACAGCCAAGCAGGGCAGGGAACAGGTACAGCCAAGGACACCAAGTTCTCCAGGATGTGGCCACAGCATCAGGCAGAAGCGGCAGCAGCCAAACCCCCTAAGAATAATATTTACAGAAGCACCAAGGGGCTTGGCATCAAAGAGGAAAGCAAGCCCGAGTAGCCAGCCCTGGGTCCTCCCCAACACCATGCCTGTAGGCAGATCCAGGCCAGACACCTCCATGGCAGGCCCAAGCAGCAGCATGTAGCTGGAAAGGAAGGTCCCTCTAGGTGTACAAACCTAGCTGGGGCTGGAGATAGGAGCAGTCAAGGAAGACAGAGAGGGGCTTTGGTGTGTACTCAAGTCTCACAACATGTGCAGGAGTCAGCCTGGCCTCCGGCTTCTAAGCCTGGCTCACAGCTGTACTTGCCAGGTCATGCCCTCTCCATAGCTAGGCATGGGGCACACAAATGGGTCAGGCATGATGGCAAATGCCCTTAATCCCAGTACTAGGAAGAAAGAGGCAAGTGGATCTCTGTGAGTTCAAGGCCAGCTGAACTCTATAGTGAGTTCCAGGACAGGCAGAGCTACACAAAGAAACTCTGTTACATACAGAGAGAGAGAGAGAGAGAGAGAGAGAGAGAGAGAGAGAGAGAGAGAGAGAGAGAGAGAGAGAGAGAAAGAAGAAGAAGAAGAAGAAGAAGAAGAAGAAGAAGAAGAAGAAGAAGAAGAAGAAGAAAAGAAAAGACAAGCGTCTGAACACTGTGGGTCCCCAGCACAGTCTTGAGCTCGATAGGGTGCCATGTCACCCCCCATCAGGAGGCAGAAGCCATCTTCCTTCAAAGCAGCCTTTAGTTTTGGGTTCCAAGCAGACACCCAAGCAGTTTGGGCCCCAGTTTACTACAGACCCGGAAGCAGGCACCCACCTGCCTGCCCTGTCCTTAACCCTTGCAGGAGCATCCCAACAGGCCTTTTAGCCTCCAGGATCACCCCTCATCTGCCCCTTCTCATTCTCACATTCCAGGTGACCCTGTAGTCACAAGCCCTGCTTGCTATCCAACACCTGCCTGTTGTGCCACTCCCTATGGCACCTCAGCCCGGGACACTGCGTCCTACAAGAAAAGCCCCCACGGGACTCCAGCAGAAAGTCAGACTCTCTCCCACCACCTTCAAGATCTAGTTGACATAAATACCACCTACTCCAAGAAGTCCACACGCCTCACCCCACCCCCGCCCCCAGATTCCTCACACAGGGCCAGACATCCTTAAGCCATGGCCCTCACTACCCTATGTAGCAATCTGCTGGCGTCTGTCTGTCCCCACCTTCAGACTGTGAACTCCAGTGTCACCTTGCTCCACCAAAGGCTGGCATGGAAGCCCTTGGAAAGCAGAAGAGAAAAAGTCCACTACAGCACATGCAATATGAATATAAGCAGAAGAGGCACCATGGTTCCCACCATGTGCAGCTCAACCACCAGGGCATACCCATTCCTTGGATAAAACGGGGGACACCATGCCAAACCCAGGGCCCAGAAAGGATGAACTTGAACACAGTGGATTTCCTAGCAGAGCCTTGCCCTCCAAGATGAACTCTACCCCTCCCCCATAAGAGTCACAGCAAGGAAGGCAGGTGAGTGAACACCAGGTCCTCGAGGGCCCAGATGGGGTTGGTTGGGTCACATGACAGCTGGACTCATCCTAAAACTGGAAGCACAGGTCAATGGCCAGCCTTAGCTCTACTACCAGCTCACTGTCTCCAATAAGTGGCCCCACTTCCTCAGCCTCTCAAAGTTCTGTTCTATTAAATGGATCTAACACATCCTTCCCTCAAGGCTGCTGTGAGTGACAAAGGTGGGGGGGGGGGGGCAAGCAGCCCACAGTGGATCTTGGTAAGTTGTCAGTGCTGGATCAGAAATGCTTCTCTTCCAAAATCCAGACTTTTTGCTCAACAGTCTCCATGCTAGCACAGGTCTCCCCAATTCTTCTCACTCAAACTCCCTCCTCCAGGAAGCCTGCTGTGATTCTCAGTCATTCCCATGTAGCTCTTCTGTCCCCTGAGCCCCAAGTCCCTGCAGCATCCAGGAACAAGCCAGGATGACTCCCACTCCCTCACCACCCGCCGCCAACCTTTCTTGGTCCCATTTTACAGATGGGCATCCAGACTGCAAAGAAAGGAAAGAACAGTGCGGGGGGGGGGGGGTTGAGGAAGAGGGGATGGGTGGCTACAATCCTTTTCTTTCCTGGAACCTGGCTTTCCCCCATCACACTCCTGATGAAACCAGAAGGGTCTCGGGAACCATTGCAGATATTGGGAGTGTCTGGATTAAGCTAGTCCTGAGTTCAAATCCTGAGCCCACCGCGCATTATGTGACTTGGGGGTGTTATCTCACCCTGCTGAGCCTCAGTTTCCTCCTCAGTGTGTGTCCACCCCGCTATTCCCAGATTAGCTTGTGTCCCACAGTCTCTACCTTTGCGGTGGGGCGGAGGGGGTGGGGGAGAGGACAGAGGAGAGGTTGAGCCGCAGGATCTGGCTCCACAAAGGTTAGAGGCTAAAGAAAAAGAACTCGCTTTCCAGCCTGCCTTGCCCTTGGCGCCTGCTGCTTCCTCCCCCAAGAAGCCCCCACAGGAAACCGCTGGGTTCTGGGGGGCAGGGGTATAGAGGCTGCTTGGAAAGTCGGAGCCAAGAGCAGGTGAGAAGTTAAAGAACCCGACCCTGCTCTCGTTGCTGGCTCTGGAGCTGGTCGCCTGTGTGTCAGAGAGACCGCAGGTAGGCCCTAACCAAGCCACACCCCTGGAGTTCCCCAGGGAGCTCTTATCTCATCAACTCAACACCCTACTCCCGGCACTACAGCACTTCAGCACTACGAACAGAAAGAGGAAGCAGAGCCCTCTGGAAGACGGAGATGGACCAAGCTCACGGAGCAGGACCAGCGAGCCACCTACCCTGTGAGGGCACCCCAGGATCGGCGAGCAGAACCGGGGGCTGCGGTGGCAGCAGCAAGAGCAGCAGCAGCGGGAACTGGAGCGAGAGACTCCTTCCTGCAGAGAAAGACAAGTTGAGCCTGGCGGTCAAGGCTCCGCCTGCAGGCCACCGGGTTCCGGGTCGCGTCGGGGCACTGGGGTCTGGACTCACGGCTCATGGCTCTGAGGGATGATGGACGTGAACAGCCAACAGCCGGCTCCTGGCCTCCTCGGGTGCAACTCCAGCACTGCCCCAGCAAGGACGGGTCCCCTCCCACGGCTCCACCCCCACTCCTCCCTCTAGTTGTCACCTCGACACCCGACCGCCTGCAGACTTCTTCCGCTCCAGCCTTGGCCAAGCGTTTTATTAATTACTGCATGGGGGCCGTTAAGCCTCCACTCAAGATCCTTGAAGCGAACGAGCTTTTTAAAGTCTCAGAAATGCATCCATTTGGCACACAGTAAACTGAGGCTCGCTGAGGATGGGCTTAGGGACAGACCAAATGCTGGAAGAGGTTGAGGAGGAGGAGGAGGAAGAGGAGGAGGAGGAGGAGGAGGAGGAGGAGGAGGAGGAGGAGGAGGAGGAAGGATGTCAGAAGCCTTACAGTCTGGCCCAGCCTGCACACTGGGTCCCGCATAGAAAACACACTTGTCACTCTGCAAGCCAATACGAGGGCTTACTTCCCACAGCCTGGGCTCTGCATGTTGAGCAGTTTCTCCTCTGTCAGACAAGAAGAGCTGTAGTCTACATTCTGATAACACAGCCTGCAAGCTGGGTCACCTCAGATGAAGCACACACTTATCCTTGCTGGTCCTCAGATACGTATCTATAAAGTGAGCACGTAAAACCACCCTAGGTAAATACACGGATCTCCTGTGGCTCTGTGAGCAGAGGACCAGGGGTGGCCATGTGCCATCCTCCCAGCCGTCCTAAGCATTTGGCTCTTTTTTTTTTTTTAAACATCTGGGGACACAAAGCCTAGAAGAAGCAGAGAAGAGGTGCAAAACCACGGGGTCTCTTTCCCTTGGCAAACGCTCTCCCTCCGTTTTCCCAGCACACCCAAGCCATCCTCTCCACACCCAGTGACAAGGCTTGGCGGAAGGGCTTCATTCACTCTGGCGTTGGCTCTCAGGCATCTCTGGGCACAGGAAAGGAACCACACCGGGTAAGAAAGGTGGGGCTCACCAGGGTGCCCCTCCTGCTTCCGAGGCAGAGCTGTTCCCATGCTCCACTGGGACAAGAGCCAGCTGCTCTAGGGAGACCGAACAAGCCAGGACAGACCAGGGGAGGAACTGGAGCCCCAGGATACTGAGGCCAGCTTCAGCCTCCTGGCATCTCCAGTTGCAGGGCCCCTCTTGTAGCCACCCAGTCCGGCAAAGAGACATGAGTCAAGTGGCTGTCAGCAAAATGATGCGGTCCAGGAGGAAAGTTGAGATTCCTTCCTTTGCCCACACAAAAGAGGACCTTCTGGTGATGGAGAAATGAAAGAAGAGCTACTCCCAGGTCCACCCTCAGCTTGGCGCTTGACCCAGGGAGCCACACCTGTACCTCCCACCCAGACCTCCGTCCTATACTGGAAACAACCAATGCTAACTAGCTCAGCCATGGCACTGCGGGGGAGGAGACCTAGCCTGGGAATCAAGAAAACTGAGCTGAAGTGCCCCTTCTTGGCTACGATCACAGACAAGCCTCTAGGGCCTGCTTCCCGCTTGAACACCAGGATAATCAGACCAGGCAGCTAGTGAGGGTGGGTCCTATGCCAGTAGGAAGCAAATGAGCCCCTGCTGTAGCCACACTCGGCTGCTGCTGATCGTGCCATCAGGAGATGGATGCTGTCAAGGAGGGATGCACTGGGAGGATGGAGTTGAGGAAGGGTGGATGCAGCAGAGATCAAGAGACGCATTCAGGATGCGGATACGGGCCTCCAGGGTCCAAGCCTGACCAAGAGGGCGGAGTAGAGGAGAAAGTAGTCAAGAGAACTGTGGTTGAGGTGCCTGCTCCTACCGGTTGACCCTGGAGTGTGGGATAGAGAAGCAGAGAACATTTAGATGACAGTTGCTCTCCCTGCCCCCCACCATGCAGGTGAATACTGAGGTTGGGGGCTGGAGGGACAACAAGGTTAGCAGTCACCCTTGTTCTGCTAGAAGGCTTGCAACCCAGAGTCACTTTTCTCCGTTTTCCTGCTCCCAAGTATGGACCTTGTAGAGGGCGGCTGATCCTCGCCGTGGAGATTTCCTCTTCTGCTCCAGGTCAGGTGCCATGCTACCTTTTGTCCTCTACAGCAGGAAGCTCTGTGCCCTCCCTGCTCACAGTGGTGCTCTGAGCTCCTTAAACCCAAGCACGGGGTCTAGTTGACTGAAAACGTCTCAAGAGGCTGGTTGTTTGTGCAGGATGAGCACTAATGTAAATAATCCAGGAAAGGGGCTGCAAGGATGGCTGGGCAGCCCTCTTGCACAGGGCTTGAGCTAGGTTCCCAGAACCCACATGGTGGCCCACAACTGCCTCTAACTCCAATCCCAGAGGAGTTGCCACCCTCTTCTGTCTTCTATGGGCACCAGCCACACCGATGGTGTCTATGTGGGGTGTGTGTGTGTGTGTGTGTGTGTGTGCATGTGTGTATATGTATGTGTATTTGTGTGTGTAATCAAAACACTTATACAACATAAAGTAAAAATAATCTAAGATAAAAATGTTTACTAATAATAAAGGAAAAAACTCATGTGGCTGAGGAGACCAAAGCCAGGCTCATCAAGGTGCCTGCTAGGCCGTCCATCTGCTGAGGAAACCTCAAAAGGGTCAGCACCTGCTTCAGCTTCCCACTGAGCCCACTGGTAGCCATGGTAGCAAGAACCCGCTTCCCTACCCCACCCCTAGCCAGCGAGTGAGGAGGTGTTCCTCTCTCTGAGCGCCCCAAGCCCTGCCTCATACCAGTCCCATGGCCTCCTGCCTACTTAGCTCACATCTAGATGTTACTGGGGAGGTCCCAGCCAGCACTTAGAAATCCGAAGCTGACTCTCACCTGAGTCACTCACGAGCTCAGCCCCACCTGCCCCATCTCGCAGGTAATTTACAGAACAGGAAAGTTCTGCAATCAGTCTCAGATCTCTTCAAATCTCAGTCCTACATCCTGGCTGGTCTCCACTCTCACCACAGCCTTCCACCTTCAGCTGCCCTTTGTGGGCCTCAGTTTCCCCATCCTAAAGATGGGGTTACTAATTCCATTTCTCCAAGATCTATCTATGTCTTGGAGAACAGCAAGAGTTGGTCCATGTGGGCATCTAGCCTTCACCAGGAGCTCAGCATCGGCTCTTCGCTGCCCTTTCTTTTCCTTCCCTATCTGAGCAGGATTGGCATCATGGAAAATTCTGTTCCCCCCTCCCTACCCTGTACCTGCTCAGTGCCAGGTTTTCATTAAGTATTGGAGATAATGAAAATAACATTTCTTATGTATCTACTATATGTGTGTATGTATGTGTATCTGTGTATGTGTGTGTATGCATGCATGTATGTGTGTGTATACATGTATGTGTGTGTGTGTGTGTGTGTGTGTGTGTGTATGTCTCTTCCCCAATAGCCCTGTGGATCCAACATTATCATCTCCATTTATAGAAAAAGAGAGCTGCGGTCCAGAATTGTAGTGGTTTGCTCAAGTTTACACTAAGAGGCAACAAATCCTGCAGGGCGGTGGGTAGCTGTAGCTGAAAGGGGGAAGGGAGAGGGGCGCATCTTATAAGGGCACACAACCCAGTGCACCTGAGAAGCCAAGGACTGGAAACCACAAAATCCACTTGGCTTTCTCGCTTAATCCTCAAAACAGCTCGGAGAGGAAGGTTCAGCGATACAGAAGGAGAGGCAGAGGCCCAAGGAGCCCTCTAAGCCTTGCACCGGGGAAGGAGGGAGAGGAGGGATTACAGACGCTGCTGGAGTGCTTTGTCAGCCACAGGCAGGATGCTGAGAGCTTTCAAGCATCGTCTCTTTTGTAATTCACAACAGCCCTGTGATATAGAATTGGTTCTTCTTCCTATAAGCAGGAAAGCGAGCTGACCTGCTAGAAGCTACGGGCTATAGGAGACGATAGAGCTGGGACTGGAGGCCTAGTCTGTTGGGTTTCAATTTACTGGTTTAATGCCCTGCCTCACCCTATCACAGCTTCTCCCGAACTCCCAGCCCTGAGTCTTCAAGACAAACACCCCAGTCCTGCCAGGGATGGGCACCAGGCTGGTGCATGGAGAGTTCCCTGCTCCTCTGGGGAGTTTCCATGGCAAAGTCCTCTGCCAGACAGATCTTACAAACTGACTAGCACAGGATAGCCCAGTGGTCCTCTACCAGTGTCCTCCTCAGCCTACTCCTACAACCCGAGTAATCAGATATCACTTCCTGGGATCATGGGGGCTCAGTCTTCTGTGACAGAAGAGGTGGCTGTGACTGTAAAATGTCACCCTGCCCCACCCCATCACATTTGAAAAGAGGAGACATTGTCACAGCCTTTTTCTGATCTTGAGTCACCCTTGTAACTCTGCTGAGACCCTTCCATAGCTCCCATGGCCCTCAGACCTCCAGCCCTATCACTGCCTAAAGAGACATGGAATGGAGACCCAGAAGATCTGGTTTCTTCTAACTAGAGCCCTTGACATCCCTGTGCAACATTGTGTAAGTCACTTTCCCTCTTGGGTTTTGTCTCCCTACTTGGTAAAGAGGTCTTTTGCAATAGAGCTGCTGAGCATGACGAACAGGAGTCCCCGGAGTCAGACCCGCCTGGGTCCAGAGCTTGGCTTCCACAGTCTAGCTGTGTGATACTGAGTGGCTCACCTGAGGTCTCCGAGCCTAGTTTCCTCATTGGCCAATGAAGACAATAATAACCATTGTGAGGGACCCAGGATCACTTGGACCAATGCATAGCCCCCAGGAGGCATTTGGGAAATGACCGGTGCTAGTGTCATAATTATAAGTAATATTTATGAATCCAATCAGTCAGTGTGGTCCTAGATCGTGGATATGTCCTGAGAACTTTAGAGTGAATGATGGCAGGCATGTGCTAGCAGCTTCCTGTGTCAGGATTACATTTAGATGCATATGGCAAAACAAAACAAACCCACACGTGGGAGGATTAGTCAAAAGAGAGGATGGAAGATTTTCTTTCTCAAATGCCAGGAAGTACCAAGGTAGAGATTCCAATCCTGTGCAGTCATGTCATGAGTGGGCTCTTCCGTCAGTCCTTCTGTTGGCTCTCTCTCTCTCTCTCTCTCTCTCTCTCTCTCTCTCTCTCTCTCTCTCTCTCTCTCTCTCTCTCTCCCTCTCTCTCTCTCTCTCTCTCTCTCTCTCTCTCTCTCTCTCTCTCATACACACACACACACACACACACACACACACACACACACACCAGGTCCTGAGATACTCGCACTGACTCCCATGTATTTCTCTTCTGCCAACTGTGTCCCATGACCTCCCTTGACTGCAAAGGAGCTTGGGAAATGGAGTTTTGTAATAGGCAAGCAAAGGGCAGTAAGTGTGGAGTGGGAATGGGCTGGCTGGCTTCTGTGTTTCTGGTGTGGGCTGACTCCTGGAGAGTGTGGGCACAATTAGATGTTACAATTCTGAGGTGAGCAACCTTTCCCAGCCAAGAGAAGAGGTCCAGAAATAGCAGGACTACAGTGAGGCACAGCCAGGAGCCAGGAGCCAGGAGCTTCCATAGAAAGTCCAATTCAGCTGCCTACAGGTAGCAGACAGATTCCAATGTCTCCACTGTGCCTTGTGCCCTGTGCCCTGTGCCCTGTGCCCTGTGCCCTGTGCCCTGTGGCCTCTTATAAAATGGACCGATCTCGTAAGAAGCAGCCATGCCCCAAGGCAAGAACACCTCATCTTTGGCAAACTTGCACACAGTGGCTTAGAAACTTAGAGGGCAGGAATTCATACTTCAAACAACTCCTCAGTTCTCAGGCCAGAGCTGCGCAAGTCCACAGTCTGGAGCCTTTCAGATACAAGTGGCCTGACTCACCCCAGGCAGGGAAACGCGCCCCAGCTTTAATGCTTTGTTAATCGCTCGGTGCCACTTAGCCATATACAGCGTGGAAACTTTCTCGTTTACGTCAGCAGCAACCCTTCAACACAGTGGTGGGGCTTCACCTACAACCAGGAGGCCCCTGGAGAAGCTGAGATTGCTTCCAGTGTAAGAGACAGACATTTAAGATCACTTTGGCAAAGAAGTTGAAAATCGGGGTACCTGTATGGCTACATCCAAATTTATATTCCTCTCCTATCTCTCTCCCAGGCCTTGAGTAGCTCCAGGCTCACACTGTCCCCACATCCCAACCCTATATAATAGGGTAACGCCATCCTCCTAACAGCCCCCAAGGAAGGGTCCTGAGACTCTTGATTGCTCTGCCTCAGCTCCAGTGGCCACTTTTGAGCCAACTGCTGTCACCAGGAAGATGGAATGTTCTGATTGTTCTGGCTGACGAGTCTTAAAGACTGTGCCCCTGCATGACAGAATGGGAGCAGGGTGTTTCCACAGGAAACCAGAGTGCAGCATTCAAAGGAGTGAAGCCAGGTTTGCTGGGGCAGCAGTGGCTTGGACAGTAAAGAAATTGTCCAGCCAGCATGAGGAGCTGGGTTCAGGTCCCGCAGGACCCATGTAGAGAGCCTGGGGCTACAGTCTTTGCCTATAATTGAAGCATTTGGCAGACAGAGATAGGAGAATCCCTGGTGCTAGCTAGCCAGCCAGGCTAACTTAATCCACGAGCTCCAGACTCAGGGAGAGACTCTGACTCAAAAAAAAAAGGGGGGGGGGGCGGGTAGAAAGCAATTGAGGATGATACCCAGTGTCAAACTCAAACCCAGGCTTCACTCACACAGGCACACGCGTATACACACACACACACACACACACACACACACACGTACATGCGCAATCTTGTAATTAATTAAGCTAGATTAAAAGAGAAAGGAAGAGGGGCAGGTAGGAGCAACTGAGGTTCCTCTCTCCCTCTAAGTAACAAGGAAGAAGGCTTTGCCTGCAGCCCTGGAGCTGGAAGGTGAACAGCCTTCACTCTTGGGCCTGGATGGAAAGGCAGGCCATGTCGGAGAGAGCCCAGCCTACTACACATCCAGAGCCTTTTCTGCTCTGCCCTCTAGAGACTGAGGAGGGTTTGGGGGGGGGGGGGCAGCCAGGCTGTGCTCTCTTGTACCTGCTGCTATGGCTGGAGTGGAAAAGGCTGCTCACATCTGCAGAGTAGCCAAGGCCCACAGGGACCACTAGACACTGCCCAGACACAGTGAGAACTGGGGTTCCTTTTTTTTTTTTTTTTTTTTTTGGCTTCTTAGTCTCCTTAATGAAAAACAGACACACAAAGGAAGGCTCAAGTTTTATTAGAGCGGAAGAGAGAAACAACACGGCAGGTAAGCTGTAGATCTGGGTAGCTGCCAGGAGAAAGGAAATGGAGGAGAGGGGCCCGGGGAGGGAGGGGAGGGGGGATGCCTTTTACCACGCTTCGAAAAACCAATGAAAAAGCCCCCTGTCTGGGAAAGCATGCTTAGCTTTTGGTCAGTACCTAAGAAATAAGGAAAAAGTTACACATTGAGTTAGGGCTCAGATGAGTGGGCAGGCTGTGGCAGGGCTCAGCTGTGGCGCCTGGTGGAAGCTCTGCAAGGAGCTGCCTTGAAGGCAGGGCTTCTGGGAAAGGAAAGTATATTATCTCATTAAGATAATTCATCAAATTCTCTCCTTAGCATGTCTCCTCCAGATGACTCAGATTCCCAGAGATCGGACTCTTAGCCAAGTGATTGACAAGCCCAGCTGAATTAACTCTTAAAAGAAAGAGAAAATCCTGTGGTATCCTTTGAGTCTCCAAACTTGGCCAGAAGTGGAACTTAGATTCTATTTTTGCCCCCCAGGAGGAAGTAGCTTCCCATTATGGGCATCAACCTCTACCTTTTCATATGGTAATTTAAATCCTAAGGACAATGTTGATATCACCAGGGAAACAGAGGTGGAGTCCAAAGCTTCAATAGCATCCTGGGTTGTTAGAACTCCCTCTGAAGAGTAAACCTAAAGCCATTTAAGAACCAGACCAGTGGGCCGGGCAGTGGTGGCACACGCCTTTAAGCCCAGCACTTGGGAGGCAGAGGCAGGTGGATCTCTGTGAGTTCAAGGCCAGCCTGGGATATAGAGGGAGTTCCAGGACAGCCAGAGCTTTTATACAGAGAAACCCTGCCTCAAACCCCCCCCCCCCCCCCGCAAAAAAAGAACTAGACCAGAGGCCAAAGCCCTCAACACTAGTAGCATTTCTTGCCTCCAGCCAGCACAGGATCGAAAACATTTCAGGCTTCTAGTTGGGACATGAACCCCTCTCTCTAACTGCATGCCCTGTTTAAACCTCCTGTCCACATCAACACCATGAAACACCTTGACCAAAACAAGCTGGGGGGGACAGGAACTCAAAGAGGGTGGGAACCTGGAGGCAGGGGCTGGTGCAGAAGCCGTGGAGGGATGCTGCTCACTGGCTTGCTCCCCAAGGCTTGCTCGGTCTGCTTTCTTATAGAGGGCAGGACCACCAGCCTAGGGATGGCCACACCCACAATGGGCTGGGCCCTCCCCCCATATCACTAAATAAGAAAATGTCTTATAGGTGTGACTACGGTCTGATCTTATGGAGACATTTTCTCAGCTGAGGCTCCTTCCTCTCTGATGATTCTAGGGTGTGTCAAGTTGACATAAAACTGGCCAGCACAGTCTCTAACCTTAATTTTTAGAGGTGGCAGCTGAGCCTTATAGAGACAAAGTCACTTGTGCAAGTCACGCCGTCATAGAATGGCAAGTCCGGGGCTCAACCCAAGCCTGGAATGACTCCCAGATTCATAGTCCCTTTTGAATAGTTTATTCACAGGTGCTACTGATGTTTTTGAGGAACTGGCCTGCACAGGGCAGAAAGCTAATGATGATCTCAGTTGTGGCACCAGCTCAAACTCACCCCCTGAAGGCCCAACTTCAACCCCAACTTCCTCTCCCACCACCCTGAGCATGTTGGGGTCCTTCCCGTGGACCCAATGCCTGCGGCACAGAAAGCTTTTAATAGGCACGTGTTGAGTCACTGAACTACTCCAGTCTTAATGTACTCTGACACAAATCCCAACAGGATCATTTACTAGCTGGATGTCATTGAGTAACTTACTTGGCCTCTCTGGGCCTCGGTTTCCACATCTATAAAATGGAGGCGATGCCAGTACCATCCTCTTAAGGCTGTTACGATGTTTAAGGGCGTTTTTTAAAGCGTTTAAGATGCTGTCCTGGTATTCAATAAGCATTAGGTAAATTAGCAAGAGTGAATGAAAGTTGTGTGTGTGTGTGTGTGTGTGTGTGTGTGTGTCTGTGTGTGGTGTTCTCACTACACCCTTTACCCACACTCTTGTATTTGATCTTTCGAGAGCCTCTCCCATGGCCCTGAAAGCAACTCTATACATCATGAGCCTAGCAGGGCTCTGCAGGTTGTTCCAGCCTCTCAGCATTTCCCACCCCCTGCAAATGGATGGACACTCTTTAAGCCAGAAATGAACAAGCGTGTGAAGGCACTGCAGAGCCCCAACCTTTCCAAGCATTCTGACCCACAGTTGTGGGGAGCCATGATCCCCTCCATCCAACCAGACTCTCTCTCCGGCCATGCAGTGTGTGTGTGGGGAGGGGGGGGGTATGTGTGTGTGTGTATGTGTGTGTGTGCTTGTGTCTGTTTCTGTGCATGTGTGTGCATGTGTGTATGTGTACATGTGTGTGTGTGTTTCTGGGCATTCAATGTGTGTGTGTGTGTCTGTATGCCTGTGTGTCCGTATCTATTTCTGTGCATGTGTGTGTGTGTGTGTGTGTGTGTGTTTCTGGGCATTCATATGTTTGTGTGTGTGTGTGAGTGTGTCTGTATGCCTGTGCCTGTGTGTGTGTCTGTGTCTATTTCTGTGCATGTGTGTGTACGGTGTGTGAGTGTGTCTGTGTGTGTGCGCATGTGTGTGTCTATGTGTGTGTGCAGAAGTGAGTCACTGAGGTTTGACCACAGGAAAAAAAGTAGGTGGGAAATGAATGCTGAACATGGTCAACCACACGCCCATACCACCAACTCTCAAAGAATGAGACAGGCTGGATATGTGAGCACCCCAAGACCTGAAAACCTTGGAGCCCTCCCCCAACTTCACAACTCTGCTCCATTCCACACATCCCATAAATGCTCAGTTGGCATCCTGAGCCAGCTGCCAGAGAGGCCTTTGAGACCACCAGCAGTCCTCTCAAGGAGCCGGCAGGACAATGGGTGTGCATCCAGAACCGAAGGCAAAGCAAGAAGTATCCGGCAGGAAGGTCCTGGAAGGATCTCAACTCCCAGTGCTCAAGGTCATAAATCAGCACACGCCGCACTGGGCGGGGTGGTTCCCACCTCTCATCCTCTCCTCTCTCCTGCTGTCCTTGCGTCCACATGGTGTCCAGTCCAATCCCCTCTGATGCTCACCTTCTATCTCCGTCCAAATTTACCCCTTTTTCCTCTGCCTCTTCACCCCCCTGCCCATCCAAGGCTTTACGGTCTCTTTTCACTCTGTTGCCACTGAAGGCCAGGCCTACCTGGGCTTCCATCACACAGTGTGGCCTTGGCACTGACGTTAAAATTCCTTGGGTCACAGTTCCTCTACAAGACAGTGAAAGTGTCTGGGAGGGATTTAATGTAATAGTGGGTGAGAAAATGCTAAGCACACAGTAGGTGCTCAATTAGTACTACATTTTGCCCAAGGGCTAAGTGGTTGAGAGGAGGCCTTCTGACCTCTGACCTCTGCTTTTCCCCTTCAGGCTTTAAAAAGTCTTCCAAGGCCTGGTGTGGTGCTGCAGAGGCAGAGGTAGGCGGGTCTCGGAGTTCCAGGACAGCCAAGGCTACACAGAGAAACCCTGTCTCAAAACTTCAAACAAACAAAAACAAACAAAAAAGTCTTCATACTGGTAATTCAATGTGTGTGCAAGTGTGTATATGTGTGTGTGTGTGTGCGTGCGTGCACTCATGAGTACAAGCATGTATATGTTACATGTGTGAGGGTGTGAAAGTTTGTGCATGCATATGTTCCTGGAAGTGTGTGCAAGCATGTGCACATGTATCTGTGTGTGAATAGGTATGTGTCTGAATGTGCATGTGCATCTCTGGTGTATGCACACATGTCTCTGTGTATATACATACTTGTTGTATGTGTGCCTATAGGTCCACAGTATGTATACATGCATATGTGTGTGCACCTATGCGGGTGAGGATGGGTATGTATATTGTAGTGTGTTTGGGTCTGCTTGGTTTTGGCTGTGTGTATACGTATATATAAGTGGGTGGGTGTGAATGTCTATATATGCTCTTGTGTTTGCTCATGTGATTGTTTCTGTGCACACATGCATGTGTGAGTGTGCACTTTTATGTGTATGAGGTATATGCACAAGCTTTTGAGGGTACATGTGTACAAAAGCATACCCACTCACATGTGTGTATCAGCATTTTCTAATGTGTACATGTTTGACTGTGTGGGGTTTTGTGTGCATATATGTATGCAAATGATTATGTATACGTGTGTGTGTCTGTGAATGTATGTATGTGTGCAAATGTATATGTATGCTTGTCTATATGTAATTCCTGTGTGAATTTGTGTGTTTGTGTGCATCTATCCAAGTATGTGTGCATGTGTTTGTTTTGTTTGCCTATGTGAGGGTAAGTGTATGCACATGTACACACATATATATTCATATTTATGTATGTGATCTGTGTGTGCATATGTGTGTACGTTTGAATATGTACAAGATGTTACATATATGTTTTATGCTTGTGTGTGAACATGCATGTGCAGACCTATGCATGTTTATGGACACATCTGATCACATGTATGTATTCATATATGCGTTTTGTGCCTCTGTGTGTATTGTATTGGAAGAGAATGTGTTCATGTCTACACATGCATTCACATTTAGTGTGTCTTCATGTGTGTGTAAGCACGTATTTGTGATTGTGTGCATATGCTCATGTGTGTGAACCTATATTTTTGTGTGTTTGTGCATTTGTACATAAATGTTTACCTGTGTACTCATGTGCTTATGTGCTTGTGTGTGTTTTTATGTACTTATGTGTGTCCATACCTGTGTGTACATGGGATATTTCATCTCTGTGCATGTGCACATATGTGCAAACATTTGTCTATCCATGTGTACACATGGATGGGTGTGTACACAACTTTTCATGGGTGTGCTGAGTGCATGTGTGTGTCTGCATGTGTGATCTGAACAAATACTAGAAGGCAATTTCTCTTTACTTTCCAATACCATGGCATTCTCCACCTGAGACTGCCTGCCTGGCATCTTCACTGCTCCACAGATGAGTTTACTGGGGCAAATGGCTGCCAAGAAGGGTTTGTTTTTTCAGGAGAATGAAGGGAGAGTGATAGCAAACAGTGAAATGAGGGGAGCATTCCTCCCCAAAGAGGCTTCTGGAGGACAGAGGGAAACTATTCGGTACTGGCACCTTGCAAGGTGAAGTCTGCCTCCAACTGCAGGAGCCACGTGTCTGACACAGACAGACAGACAGACACACACACACACACACACATACACACACACACTTGTTTCACTGCCCCCCTCCTCTCGCTCCTCCCTCCCCTTCCTCCTCCTCTTCCTCTCCTCCTCCTCCTTCTTCATCTTTTGGTTTTTCCTGACAGGCTTTCTCTGTGTAGCCTTGGCTGTCCTGGACTTGCTTTTGTAGACCAGGCTACCCTTGAATTCACAGTGAGCAATGCCCCTGCCTCTGCCTCTGCTGGGATTAAAGGCACGCGCCACCACACCCCCCTCCTTCCCTCTTTTCTTGTCATTATCTCTCCCACTGTGCTCTCTCCCCCTTATCGTGTCTGTGGCTAGCCTTTCCTCTTCGTCTCTGCCTTGAACTCCACCTCTCTGGCTGTCTCTATGTTGCCCTGTGTGTCTCTCTCACTCACGGTCTAACTCTATCTCCTTGCCGGTGTTTCTGGCAGGACCTGTTTCATGTTCCACACCTCCCTGGGGAGTATTCTCATCAAAGACGCCTCCTTCCTTCCACCACCAACCTCCACCCATCCTCACTCCTTCCCTCCTCCTGCCCACCCTCGACACAGGAAGAAGTCTATTTGCCGCTTTGGTGGGTGGTTGTCATCCAGCACTATTTTAGCCCCTCCCCCAGTTCTAGTTTAGCCCCTCCCCCAGTCCCAGGGGGAGCTCAGACACTAGAAGGCATACCCCTGGCCCAAGGCAGAGGAGGAAGCCAAGCTGGGGGGCTAACCGGCTAAAGCAGAATCTATCACACTGAATTCAGAATCCAGCCACGGAGCCCTGGCTCACAGCTCCCTGCCCAGCCAGGTACAGCCCCCAAGGCCGCCCCAGGCAGAGTAGAAGGCCCTGGGCCAAGGCTGCATTCCTTCGGTCCCACCCACCACCAGCCTCCTGGGCAGTCCAGTTCCAACAGAAATCTGTGTTCCCTAGAAGAGCAAGAGCAGGGCCAGGGCAGAGGCAGGACCGACCCTTCATACTCCTCCTTCCCAAAAGTGAGGCGGCCTTCCCAAAAGTGAGGCGCCATGCCACCCACGCGCTGCCACCACACCAATGCTCTCAAGACGCCCCCTTGACAATTGAGTTCCTGGCTTCTGCCGGCGCGCCTAGGCCTTCCTCGGAACTCTAGGATATCTGAAAATAGAAAAGGAGAAGAGCAGGCTGTGGTCTATGGGATGGACAGAAGAGACGCGGGGTGGCAGAGCGGGGTTTGGGGAAGTGGGGGTGCTGAGCAAGGCCGAAGCCTGTGGACAGAACTCCAGGCTCCTCCCACCAGCTCTGCATCCACCTCTACCTCTACTCAGCATATTAGGAGACTGAGCCCACGCCCAACCCCCCCCCCCGCCCCCAAAAGCAGCTAAACAGGCACAAGCTGCAAAGCTGAGCCCAGCACCCCTGGCCCCCAGAACTTTCCTGGTAGAGTCTGTTTGAGGCCTTGATTTCTGCTCACCTGTCAGGGTGGAGGAGTTGGGAGAGCGTGGAGGTCCAATTCAGGTGGTCCATTCTCAACCCTGGAGTGCCTATTCTCTCAGAGCCCGAGTTCAGCCTATGCCTGGAAACCCTGAATCCCAGCTTCCTCCCTCTGCCCAGGGCCGACTTCCTACCCCCTTTTCAGGCCCTGTCTCCCCACCCACGCCTGGCTTTAACAGAGATGGGGAGACATGTGAAGGGAGATGTGCCCTGGCCTCCCAAATGGCAGTGTGCAGACCCCCAAAACAGCTTTTAGCAGATAGATGGGGCTACCCTGTGTGCTGCTTCCCCCCTTCTGCTCCCTGTGGCAAATGGGAAGGCTATCCCATCTGCTGGCTACCCTCCCCGCCTCCACTCCTATGGCAGATGGGAGGTGGGGAGGGGGCTACCCTGTGTGCTGGCTCCTCCCCCTCCAGTGGCAGATGGGGGGCTACTCTGTGTGTTCCTGGTCCCTCCCCAGCACACAGCCTAGGAAGGTCCTAGGGCGTATGAAACCGGAATAGAATTTTCTAAGCTCCAGAAGCAGAGGTAGATCACTTCCTGTGCCGAGCCCCCTTTCAAGAGCCCATTCGGGAGCCAGAGTCCTGCCTGGCTCTTCCAGCATGCCCATGGGAGAGTCACCTGTGTGCTTTTCTGACCTGGAGGCAATCAGGCACACGAGGATGTAAGTGAGAAGGAAGATGGTGGGCAGCTTTGGCCCTGATGCTGGGTCAGAGCTCAGAGCTAAGGCAGTGCAATACTTGCTTTCCACTAGCCTCCTGCCTTAAAATCCTTTCTCTGGATCTAACCTGGTTTTTAAGCTTCACTCGGCAGTGGGGAATTAAAAATTAACTTACTAACTGGCTGCCTAATGCTTGCTTCCTCTGAGCTGAGCACCCAGGATAGGAGACACCGAGTTCCACCCTAACGTTCTTCCCAGAGAGAGCAGAATGTGAGAAGACCCAAAGGGCTGGGGAAGGGGGCATGAGGGCTGGGAGTGGGGAGGGCATGAGGGCTGAGCGTGGGGCATGTGGAAAGCAGATGGTAACTGTGATAATTGCTAAGGCTGAGAGTGCATACACGCCACACCACATTCTAGATACATAGTTATGGACTTGGCCTCATCCTAGGCTTCTGGGAAGTTCTCTGGACTAGAAACTCTCACAGACGTGACTTAGGGTGGGATAGCCACACTTGCATTGTCTTGGGGTGGCAGGGCTGGTCGTGGGAGAGGCCAAGTATACGGCCTAAGGCGTGGAGTTTGGGATCAGGCTACATTCAACAGCCTGCAGACAGAGATTAAGTGAGGGGACACTAACTGGCCCATCGGCAGTGCCACACTACATCAGCGCTGAACATGGAGGGGCAGGTGAACTTGACCTCCTGGCTACACTCCATGCATAAAGCCAAATGCAAGCTCAGGGTACAGCACAGCCAGGGAGAGAGAGAGAGAGAGAGAGAGAGAGAGAGAGAGAGAGAGAGAGAGAGAGAGAGACAGACAGACAGACAGACAGAAACAGAGGGAGAGGGAGAGAGAGAGAGAGAGACAGACAGACAGACAGACAGACAGACAGACAGAAACAGAGGGAGAGGGAGAGAGAGAGACAGACAGACAGACAGACAGAGGGGGAGACAGAGACAGAGACAGTAATGAAAGTGGAAGTGATGCCGTTGGACAACTCCCCTCCCCCGGGGCTCTGTCTTTTTCACAAGCACTCACCCCGGAACCAATCACAACCCCAATACACTAGGTCCTGGAGGAGTTCCGTGAGTCACTCTAGAAAATTCTCAAACCTGAGAACAATTCAAGGAACCTCTGGACTTACAAGGTGAGGTGTCACAAGTGAGGGTGCCCCCCCAGCAGGCTGCCTCTAACCTTGAGAGGACCCCAACTCAGCACAACTTGTTAGAATTTCTTCTCGCCCTAAAAATAACCCCCTGAAGGAGGCACCGCCATTAGCTCGACTTTCCAGAGTAGGACCCTAAGCTGAGCAACCCGACCGAGGCCACTGGGCCATCTAATGACCAATGAGCTCTGAAAGTGGGAGCCAGGCACTGAAACACAGGCCTGAACCATTGTGGGGCACAACCAGGGCTGGCTGTGGGGAGAGCAGGGAAGGTGGGGCCAGAGCTGAGAGCTGAGCGGCCTTGGAGGCAGATAGCAGGAGATGCATTCCCCCTCTGACTAATGAGTGTGGGGTTCCAAGAAAATAGCCACACCATCCCCCAGTGTTTCCACAAGGCGGTACATTTGATTTGCGCTGAGGGAGCACAGCCATACCAAATCAAATAGAGAATGCGGAGACCACATCCAGTGTGGGTGCTGCAGGGTTTTCACTCCCCAGTGCAAAGGGATCCTGTGCGGCAGAGTTCCTCCCTCACATCCTTACGTGGCAGGGGCTCATTTAAAATGTCACAGTTGATCATCACAGTGTGATTCTGAGCACCTACCACACATATTTTGACTTTAAGAAGTGCTGACCAGAGAGACCGCCTCCAGAACCCACAGGATGAGGCTCACAACCAGTCGAAGCTCCTGTCTTAAGGGATCTGACGCCCTCTTTTGGCTTCCCTGGGCATTGAGAATACGGACAGGTATACAGGCAAAAGACTCACACCCATA
Source organism: Acomys russatus (assembly GCF_903995435.1). Lineage (NCBI taxonomy): Eukaryota > Metazoa > Chordata > Mammalia > Rodentia > Muridae > Acomys > Acomys russatus. The sequence continues at coordinate 47,038,501 of NC_067160.1, forward strand.
ACAAACAAAAATTCAAATTAAGGAAAGAAGGACTCTGAAGTTTCTGAGTTTCTGCCAAATAGTTCTTTACATTTGTTTTTAAATGAAGTTGGTCTTGGATTAAAAAAAGAAGAAGAAGACCAACGCCTGGATTTAAAAAAAAGATAGTTTCTTTTACATTTCCCACAGGGACAGGCTGAATTTGAAATGCAGAGAGAGCAAGAAACCGATTAACGACGTCCAAGATTCTGCACAGACAACCAGGGTGCTGGGTCCCCAGGCCTAGGAAATACAGGATCGCAAAGGCCTCTAGAGTCGCTAAGGGCAGGATTACGCAGCGCCCCCCTGCACAGGACAGCTCTCTAGAGTGACCACCAGGTGGCAGCATAGGCCACTTTTTTTACCTCGACTAGGACAAGGCAGGCTGGAGAAAAAGAGGTTGGCTTCCTGCGGGTCATTCTGGATGGTCTGTCTGACCCACTACGGCGGAACTGGGATGGGACCAGAACGCACAGGGCCCAAAGGGCCCCATGGAGAAGGCACGAGACGTGGGCTCCCATGCTACCTAGCCAGGGCAGGTCTCCTACTTTGTGAGGCTTGTTAGAGAATTTACATTTGGTTTTTTCGTTTGTTTGTTTGTCTTTCTTTTTTTAATTTATTATAATTTATTCGCATTACATCTCGATTGTTATCCAGTCTCTCTTATCTTCCCGTTCCCACTCTCCGTCCCTCTTCTGCCCTATTCCCCTCCCCTAGATGGGGAGTGGGGGAGGGAGTCCTAGCTCACTGTCTGGCCACAGCCTATTAGGTCTCATCAGGATAGCCTGCATCCCCTTCCTCTGTGTGCTGAAAGGCCATTTTGCCAAGGGGCAGTAACCAAATCATGGGCACCAGAGTGTATGCCAGAGAGTCAGCTGAAGTCCCCCACCCCCTCCGCCCCCCCCCCCCCCACCCCCCACCCCCACGTGAGAATTTACATTTTTATCCCCAAGAACTGTGGCCTCGAAAGAGACTTTGAGGCAACATGTTTGTTTTAAACCAAGTCCTGAGTCACCACCACCCACGCCAACCCCCCAACTCTTGCCGTGGTGTAAAACTGAGACCAGACTTCTACTACCCCTCTATGGTTGGAGTGGAGTCGGGGAGCCCTCGTGAGCAGCCTGTGAAAGCCCCTCCCTTGCTATCCTTTGCCTTTCTCACTCCAGTGCTTTCCCCATTCACTCTACCACCACCCATCCTCAGTGTTACCATAGAAACTCCCCTTGGTTGAAACTGCTTGGAAGCTTCCTCACAAAGGCATTCCTGTCCCCTCCCAGGCACTGTCCTGTCATGCCCTGGCCCTGCAGCAGACACTAAGCCCCTGGAACGAGAGGATCCTGAATGTCCAGGGCAGGGGACCATGTGTGGTTGCCTGACAGCAGCATGCCCAGCCTCCCCCCAGGCGGAAGCTGGCAGAAAGCTCACAGAGGCCAATGTGACCTGCAATGTGCAGCTTCTGAGCTGAGACCACAGCTGATGCATAGGACTGACCGGTAAACTCATCACAGGCCACATGCAGGAAACCTCCCCTGGCTGTCCGTGTATTCACTGAGCATTTATTAGCTACAGGGCACAGTTCCAGGCCCTGTGATCAGCAGTGAGGAAGACACAGGGTGGGGACTGAATTCCAGACAAATGTCCAGGGATAAGCCAGGAAGGCTGTCCCTTCTTTACTCAAGGACACTTTCTGCTCAGGGAGCTGCAGACCCCAGGAGGGCTGTGTCCTCTTACAGTGGGACTCCCTCACACTCACACAAGGTGCTTGCTCTACCTGCAGGCACTCCCCCTGTGCCCCTGCAGGGTAAATGTGCCAGGCTGCTTAGAGATGAGGAGAGGAAAAGCTGGAGGCAAGGGATTAGCACAATGGAACTCCCTCACACTCACACAAGGTGCTTGCTCTACCTGCAGACACTCCCCCTGTGCCCCTGCAGGGTAAATGTGCCAGGCTGCTTAGAGATGAGGAGAGGAGAAGCTGGAGGCAAGGGATTAGCACAATGGAACTCCCTCACAGTCACACAAGGTGCTTGCTCTACCTGCAGGCATTCCCCCCTGTGCCCCTGCAGGGTAAATGTGCCAGGCTGCTTAGAGATGAGGAGAGGAGAAGCTGGAGGCAAGGGATTAGCACAATGGAACTCCCTCACACTCACACAAGGTGCTTGCTCTACCTGCAGACACTCCCCCTGTGCCCCTGCAGGGTAAATGTGCCAGGCTGCTTAGAGATGAGGAGAGGAGAAGCTGGAGGCAAGGGATTAGCACAATGGAACTCCCTCACAGTCACACAAGGTGCTTGCTCTACCTGCAGGCATTCCCCCCTGTGCCCCTGTAGGGCAAATGTGCCAGGCTGCTTACAGATGAGGAGAGAAGCTGGAGGCAAGGGATTAGCACCAAGGCCAGCTCACATAGACAATGGTGCATGGACAAACTGCAGCCAGACACTCAGAAAAGGTACCACAGAGGCCCTTTAGTAATACACTCCAAAAAGACAATAGGAGCCAGGGAGATGGATCAGGCAAAGGCACTTGTCACCAAGCCTGACCACCTGAGTTCAATCCCCCAAATCCACATAGTGGAAGGAGAAAGGCAACGTCTGCAAATTGCCTTCTGCTTGAACACACGGTGGGGGATAAAAATATTTTGGGGAAAAAAATCAAAGAAATACATTTTCAAACTATGTTCTTCAAAGCTAGGGCTCTGCAAGGGTGTCTGGGGGTGGCACACAGCACCACTGGTGAACAGGGAAAGGCATCGGCCCCTTTCCACCTTCCACCCTTTGCTGGTCACATATCCTGGGCTTCTCTTGTTTGAAGAAGAATCCTTCAAGCTAAGGAAAGGCCAGAGGCTTGCCCAAGGCCACACAGCAAAACATAGCAAAGCCCCCCCCCAATCAGACACATGAGGTCAGAGGTCAGAGGTCAGCCTGGAGCGCCCATGCGAGGCCAGAGACAGTAGAACACAGGTAGGATAGGAAGCCACAGAAACTGAAGCTTGGAGCTGTGCGCAGTGGCACATGCCTGTAATCCCAGCACTAGGGAGGCAGAGGCAGGTGGATCGCTCTGAGTTCGAGGCCAGCTGGGTCTACAGAGTCTACAACTGCCAAGGCTACACAGGGAAACCCTGTCTCAAAACAAAAAACAAAAAACAAAAACAAAAACAAACTAAAAAAGAAAGAAAGAGAAAAGAAAAGAAGGAAACTGAAGCATGAGACCGAAAAAGGGTAAAGTTGTCCTGACTTGGGGTCTGGAGGTCAGGGGTGAAGATTCAAGGTCACATTTACTGTCAGAGGTCAAAGAGGCACTCCAGTAGAGACGCCATCTTCCAGTTGGCTTTTGCTGAGCGGCTTCTATATGTGGGCCCTCAGCTGCTTGGGGCGCAAGATAAACATTGATAGAAGAAATAGCCGCTAGCCATCCCAGCTGAAGAAAGGACTGCCTGTAGGTGGGCTGGTTCCTATGGGGGTGGTCAGGGAGGGCCTCCCTGAGGAGGTGACATTTGAGCCCCAGTCTGACTGAACCTGGGCCAGCTGCTCAGCTCCTATCCTGAGAGCCTGCAGATCCACTCTGAAAGGAGAAGCTGCCAGAGGGGCAGGAAGTCTGGCCCGCTGTAACCGTATCCCCAGGAAGGAGGAAGCCTGGACCATGCTTTCAGCAGCCCTATTCATCAAGGCCCAGCTCTAACCCCAGGCAGTACCCTAGGCTCCCAGCCTGGGGAGGAGGCAGCAAGGGTGGGAGGGAGGGAGGGGGGCAGGGAGAGAGCCCTGGATTCCCTTGCAGACAATAAATGCTTCCAGGTTCCCGGGAGCATTCCTTGGGTCACTGGCGCATCTGATCTCAATTACCCCCGGTGTAGGGTTCCGGATGGGGGCAGGGTTAGAGAGGAGGCAGCTCCTCCAGGATCTGAGTCTCTAGGCCCAGGCAGCCAAGGCACTTCAGGACAGGTCCCCAACATTTCAACAGGCAGCAGGAAGGACGCACCCAGAAAGAGAGGTCGAGGTCCAACTGTGGGTGGGTGGAGGTCAGGGCTTTACTTCACAGCCATTTTGCTGTGTGACCTTCGGCCATTCACTCGACCTCTCTGGGCCCCTGACTCTTCCTGCCTAACCGCAAAAAGTATGGGAATTCAGGGAGTTACGAGGTGCAGCTGGCTAACCTTCATAGGACTCATGCTAATTCGATCCACTACAACCCACAAGCAAAGAGGTGGCTGTCCCAGGCACACACAGAGAGATGGCCTCTGGGACTGTCAAACGTCCGAGCTAACAAAACTTTTGTGACTGGCAACCTTAAGGCAGCAGACTCTTCTCCTGGGCCTCAGTTTCTCCATCCATCACAGTGCTCGCAGGCAAAACTCTGCCCAGAGGAGGCTCCTTTACGCTCCAATATGGGAAGCAAATTTTCTTCTCAGCTGGTTAAAACTCTACTCCGAGGGTGGGCCGAGGAGCGAGTGGACTTGAGGGCGTTAAGGGCATCTCAGGTCTGACCCTGAGTTCAGGGGAAATTCAGGAAGACAGCAGATAGGGATTCGAACCCAGATTCCCCCGGCTTCAGGGCAGAACGGATGCCGGGGTCAGCAGAGCGCGAGCTACAGGCACCTTGGCCTCCGCCAGGGAACAATGTGCCGCTTCCTGCCCGCCCCGCGGCCGCCGGGAAACGCGCAAGGCTCGGGTCCCCCGCGGCACACGAGGTCGTGCCCCGGGAGATCGCAGGGGGCAGCCTCCGCCGCCTGCCAGGCAGTGCGCAGGGGTGACCCGGGGAGGCCTGGTGGCTGCTGGCGCACACTCGTGTGTGCACAGCACCGTGGCCTGCTGCTTCAGCAGCGAGCCAGGCCCCTGAGGCTCTTGCTCTAGGGAGCTAGTGAGGAAGAAAACAAGCATGAGGACCTTAGTTCGAACTCCCAGCGGTTGCATAAAAAGTCTGATCCAGGTGCCTGCGCCTCAGTAACCTGTGTTGGAGAACAGAGACAGGCGGATCACAGTTCACTGAAGTGTTCCCTGGCCTCGCAGGACTGCATGGGCACCCAGCATTGCACCACAAAACCACACAGAACACACTCAAAATGAATGATGCCTTACATTAAAGTTACATTACATTTTATAGGGGGCAAAAAGGAGGGGATTTCGAGATGGGGCTGGGGGTTTGGTTGGTTGGTTGGTTGGTTGGTTGGTTGGTTGGTTGGTTTTGCCTTTTCGGGTTTCTCTGTGTAGCCTTGGCTGTCCTAGACTTCCTTTTAGACCAGGCTGGCCTCGAACTCACAGCGATCTGCCTGCCTCTGCCTCCCGAGTGCTGGGATTAAAGGTGGGCAGCACCACACCTGGCTGACAAGGTGGTTATTAGTAATTTAACTTTACGGTGGGCAATATCTAGCAGTGATGTACAGAGCAAGCATCACTAATAAACCGGCGGATTTCAAAAGCAGATACAACATGGACGCTATGCCGTTGTTTATGTGCATGCTCCCATACAGCCACGTACTTCTAAGCACTACACACGTAGAATGTGTGTGTGTTTGTACCATACCACAGCCAGGGCCACGCCTGCTCCTTGAGTGACTGTCATCACCCTGTGTAGGTTTATCTACGTCAGAGATCTTAAGTGTGTGTTCCCTAATTTTAGAAGTTACATGTCCATTTCAGGCATCTCAAGACACCATCGTACATGAATTCACATGTCTTGTGTTGTGATCTTCATGTGAAATGTATGGGTCATAAGCCCTTTGAGGACGTAATTGACACACACACACACACACACACACACACACACACACACACACGCAAACTCACTCCTTGTGCCTTGCATAGATGAGCTTCCTGCCTATTTTTCACACACTCCCAAAGCTTTGATACACCCCATGTGCACATTTCATGGGGGTTCTGACTGTGTGCTGGACCCGACCGAGCTCAGTGGATTCTGACAGTCAGTCCTCAGGACATGCCTGTGCCATAAGAACTCCCAGTCATCAGGGCAGAGCAAGGTCACACTACAGTCAGGATGCCAGCTTGGATGTGAATCTAGCCTTGCCATTACCTAACCTCTGAGGCTGTCTGTTTCCCCATCCGTCATAAGCACACACTACAGCACAAGGCATCTGCATGTCTGGCAAGTGACTGCTGCAAGAGGGGCTGGGTGGTGGTGGTAAAAAGGTTGACTGTCACCAGGGAGACAAATCTCTGGGCGTGTTTGTGAGGGGGCTTATGGGTTAACGGCGTCAACTGAGGCAGGTGAAATGTGGACAGCGCCACCCCATGGCTGGGGAAGGACTGTGTAAAGAGGGGACCTTGAAAGGCACGGCGTGGCTCTCTGCAACCTGACTGTGGACCATGTGAGCAGCTGTCCTTGTGGCTTGCTGCCATGCCTTCCTGCTGTGGCTGACTGTAGCTCCAGACTGTGAGATAAAATAATAAGACAGTAACATGGACATCATAAAAGAAAAGGGTATCCTTTACGTGTATTTATCTGTGTGAGAGTGTATGTGACGGGGCATGCTACATGCATGTGGAGATCAGAGGCCAGCCCCTGGGGGTCAGTTCTATCTATCTATCTATCCACCATGCTGGTTCCAGGGATCACACCCAGGTTGTACGTCTTGGCAGCCTGCACTCTAACCCACTGAGCCACCTCGCAGGCCCCGACCCTTCTTATGTAGAGTTTTTACTTACTTCTATAGAGTGTTTTAGTCAGAAACAACGCACGTGACAAATACATCCATGTCCACGCAACTGTCAGTGGGACAGGCAAGCCTTGATCCCAAATCTGCATCACCATAGCTCAGGGTTCTGAAGTACTCCACACTCCTAGACTAAGCTTATGACCCCAGATGACACAGGTGAGCACACACACCACACACACACACTCTCATATACTCACACGCACATTCACACACACTCTCATATACACACATACCACACGCATACTTTCTCTCACATAAACCCACTTACACACACACCCACACACCAAAGACTCTCACGTACACACACTCACACACTTTTACACTCTTTCACACACACTCACACTTTCACACATGCACACTCATACCCACGCCCACACACACACCAGATACACACTCTCTCTCTTTCTCTCTCTCTCTCTCTCTCTCTCTCTCACACACACACACACACACACTCCAGGCAGTCTACACTCACACTTTGAACATGCACCCCATGGCACTCCGGTGCCTATCATGGAGATATGACTCATCCAACAACTATATAACCAATACTTTGCACCTCCAGGCGCCCCACTGGAGCTGAGGGACTTGATCCATGACACTTAAAAGCCAGCACACACCACTGCAAACACACACCATTCGGCCTACAGAGGCACCCATATCTCAGATGTAAAGAGCACGGAATATTCAGCACAAGTTTGTGACCCTCCCACGTGCAAAGAGATCAACTAGCTGCACACTGTCCACACACCCCACTTCTGGGTCGTTTACACCTGTCTTCACACCTGCGCCCCGCGTACAGTGTGCACAGGGCCCATGCTGTCTCACCTTCTGCATCATGCCACCTGTACCCTGCTAGTGTATACTCTCCTTAATACAACCCGAGGGCCAACACCACACATAGGCAGCGAGGGTGATCTGGGGTGCCCGTTTCCATGTCTCTATTGATACCCAAAACAGTTCTTCTGGATGGGTCTAGCATGGAAACGGGGGTCCATAAAGCAGAGGGTAGGCCCCACCCCCTCCCATCCCCCCCTCCCACCCCCTCCCATCCCCCCACCCCCTCCCACCCCCCCAGCCCCCACCCCGGCGGCCCATCGCAGAAGAGGGAAGGTGGCCGCTGGCTTCACGGTTGATGACCAGGAAATTATAGTCGACACAAAACCAAAGCAGCCTTTTCGCAGGCCAGGTAATCAGGCCTCTCGCAGATTTGGCCTGACAGTTTAAATGTTCTAATTCCGCTGCCAGGATGGGTTTCGCCCCCCCCCCCCCCCCCCCCTTTTACCCCCACCCCCACCTCACCCCCGCTCCAGTCTCAGTCCAGCCCCAGCCTGCTGCTGTAATTAGATCCACGGTTTCATTCCCCTGAGATTAGACAGGTCCCCTCCGGCTGGCTGGAGGACGTCCACAGCTGCGAGGGAGCCATCCCCTGCATGCTCGCATTTACCTGATTACGGGAGTTTACTTTATAGCAATTGCTCCAGAGCCCCGGGCCTCCTCCCTTGCCCCACTTCTGCCCCCTAGGTCCCAGAGGCCTCAACCAAACCCGGACAAGTAGATACTGCCTGACAAACTGACTCCATGTTACCGAGGCCTACAATCCTGGAGGCTCCACACAGACCCGGTCCCTTTACAAAAATGCCCTTAAATTTGGGAAAGGGAAGAAAACTATTTCAAGAGTCTTCTCTTGGGGTACATAGGAGATCCCGAAGGAGAATCTTCCTTCCAAAGTTGTGTTTCATTTATTCATTCAACAAACACACACTCGGTTCCTGAGTTGAAACATTTTGCTGGATGAGGGAATCCATTCATTGCACATGAGTTGTGCGCCAGAAAAGACTGCACACAGGGCCACTGCCCTCTGGGAGATCCATCTGGAGGGGAACCCTGTGGATTTTCACAGTCCTTGCCGTGTGTTAGGGGAAAGCCATCCAACCTACAGGGTCAAGGGGAGAAACGGGATGGGGAGGCCCACTCCCAATGGCAGACGCAGACAACATGGCAGCCTGCAGAAAGAAGGCCGGTGTATGGAAGGAACTGAGATGAAGAAGCTTAGTAAGGGGACTAAAGATAGAGCTTGGGGTGCAGAGGACAAAGTGAGACCTGAGGCAGGAAGCCAGGCCCTGGCAGCCAGGCTATGTCACCTGCATCTATCCTGAGGACACAGAAGCCGTGAGAGAATTTTGAACAAGGAAAGGTCTCACTCGCTGTGTGCCAGGCAGGTGTCAGTTTCCCTCACACCAGCCCCATGAGGTCGGCACCCCAGGGCCACGATCCCATCTTCTCTACAGTGTTGAAATTCAGACATTTCAGTGAGCACCAGGCATCTGATGTTAAAACTGCCCCGAAGTAAGAAAGGCTATTTGGGCATCTTTTCTCACGATGTGATGTCCATACTCATGTTTGGTTGAGATATGAGTTTACTCATGACTGGTGCCCAGGCCCAGAGGGCAAACAAATAGGCTCTCTCTCTGTCTGTCTCTCTTCCCCCCTTCTCTCGCTCTCTGTCTGTCTGTCTGTCTGTCTGTCTGTCTGTCTGTCTGTCTCTCTCTCTCTCTCTCTCTCTCTCTTTTCTTTTTTGTTTTTTTCTGTTTTTTGAGACAGGGTTTCTCTGTGTAGCCCTGGCTGTCCTGAACTCACTTTGTAGACCAGGATACTCCATCTCCCAGATGCTGGGAATTGCAGACATGAGCCACTGTGCCCACTTTTATTAGAGCTTGGAATTGAACTCAGGGCCTCATATATGCTACGCAAGCACTTTACCAACTGAGCCACATCTCAGTCCTCTACTGGCCATTACAAGTTGAAGGGCTCAAATCTAGCAAACTTCTCTGGCTATGGGACGGGCCCTGTAGATGGGAAATCCTTGGTATAAGGCTGAGGAGTCTGTCACAGGGTAAGTTCACTGCCTCCTCCAGGACACACACTGGAGCAGAGTCTGCCGCTGGAGCCACAGCCTGAGCACAGTGCACACTGTCTTCTGGCTTTTGATACCATGAAACAGGCTCTGGGCCAAGGGTACAGATCCCACACCAGCGCCAGCTCTGCACCCAGTCTTACCTCACAGCTGGAGGGCACAGGTGTCTGCACCCAGTTCCACCTCACAGCTGGAGGGCACAGGTGTCTGCACCCAGCCTCACCTCACAGCTGGAGGGCACAGGTGTGTACACCCAGCCCCACTTCACAGCTGGAGGGCACAGCTGGAGGGCACAGCTGGAGGGCACAGGTGTCTGCACCCAGCCCCACCTCACAACTGGAGGGCACAGGTGTCAGAAGGAGGTGCAATCTACATGGCTGATGTCCTACAGCAAGAGGACAGGACAGCGGAGGATGTCACCAGGACTTTGGGGTCGGGGAGCAGCAAGATGGAGCACCAGTTGGGGTAGAAAAATAGACCTCCTTAAAAGCACATCAGGGTCAGAGTGGAGTGCAGGTCACCAGGCAGCATAGCCACTATCCTCAGGCCCTAGTGACAGCCCAGTCCATCTCTCTCCCTCCCTGGCTCCTCAGGAAAGCCATCCTGGATTCCTTTGAGTCAGGCTCAACTTTCTATGCATCCAGACCCCTGCCCCCCAGCCCGTGACACCCTCTTTACTCCCCTCACTCCAAGGTGTTTCTGAGGCACAGCTTCTTTCCCCCAGAGATGTCAGATCCTGTCTTTGGACAACAGTGTCACGAGGGGGACTGAGCACCCAGTTCTCAAACTAGCTAAGGGAAGCTTTGAATCCCAGATAGGACACTTTCTAGCTGTGTGACCCACAACAAGTTTTCCCTTTCTCTGAGCCTCAGCTTGCCCTTCTGAAGGTAAAGCTGGTCTGAGGAACAGACAAGGCCCCTACCTGGCGTGGCTGGTGCTGCTGCAAGCACCCTCAGCTGCCTGGAGCTCTGCTGGCCCCTAGTGAGGTCCTTGGGCATTGGCTCCTTTCCCTGAAGCAGACAGAACTCAACTGAAATCAAGCAAGCGAAGGCATCTAGCCTGCTGTCCAGCCTGCACAGTGGGGCCCTGTGCCATCTCCTACCTGACAGCTCCTCTTGGGATTCCCAGATGCAGCTGGACTGGGCATCCGTGCCCCTGCTCCAGGGACTCCTTCATCCACACACACTCTCTCTCATGCCAGTCTCTCTCCATGCCCGTGTCTGCATGCTTAAATTCTGCAGCTCACTACTGACTCCATCGCTTATTCCTAGCAAGTGCTTTATTGAATGTTTACTTTGTGCTCCGACCTGAAGGTGGTAGAGACACCATCGCCCTAGTCTGCTTGCTGAATGGTGCGGATCTTGAGCTCTCCCGGGCCCGTCCTCAAGGCTGAGGAGGGCAAGTCTGCCATGGCTCTGTCCACTTCACGTGTTCCACCTGGTTCTGTCGTGACCAGAATGATGACCAATCTGATCGTATCTCTGATGATGTCTCGTGTGTCCACATGCCTTTTTTCTGGGCCTCAGACTCTTGACTCTCTGCATCATATCTCTAATGAATGAGCGATGGTTGCCCCCCCTCACTCCCCCACCCCCATCCCGCTGTCCTTGCCTGGGAGGTGGAGGTCACTATAGGAATGTTCTGGAGAAGTCAGAAAACAGCCTATTTTGCTCCTCTCTCTGGGAGTCAGAGCTCTATCCAGGTCAGGCCCAGGGGCTCAGACCACCCTGTTTCACTCAGAGGCTAGCTCCAGCAATGGCAACTGACACTGCCGAGAGCAAAGGAACAGGCGCATCCTGGCAAAGGGGCCTCGCTAGATAGAGCTAGGAAGAAACCGAGGGAGAAATGTGCACGGATGCATGCCAGAGGCCAGAAGGCCCAGGAAAAGCAGAAGGCAAGGGATCTAGGTGTGGAGCTGGAGTCGGCAGTGGTCCCCAGGGGCAGCCAGAACAGCAAAGAGTCCCCAGACCACAGCAGAAGGCTCTGGCTTCAATACTGTATGACCTTTTGCTAGCCTTTCCCCTCTCTGGACCTCGATAGTTCTGCTGGTTTAAATATAGACTCCTAGGTGTCCACATGCCCAGTCTAGGGACAGAAAGGACCCGATGTGATCCATTCATGCTCTATGGCTTGGTGGTCACTCCATCTACTTCAGGGCTCCATTGTGACCAGGATGAGGACAATAGGTGAGGTGACATCCCCGTAAGGTCCCTGATGGTGTGTGCATTTGCACTTCTATCTCTAGGTTCCAGAACCCTGTTTTCAGTGCCGTGTCTACATTGATAGTAGGAGCTTTTCAGAGGTTGCCAGAAGGAAGTGAGGTGGGACACATGCAGACCTGAGTCCTGGGCACCCTCAGCTTTGGGGCTGTCGGTGGGTGGGCGAGTGTAAAGTGGGCAGCTGGGTCCCCTCTCTTCTCCTCCTCCTGCAGCCTCCATCCCTGTGTTGACTTCAGCCAGGATCCATGACAGCCACTGGGAGCACCTGCAGACAGACACTGGTGAGGGGGCGCAAGTCCACTTAGATACTCTGTTCAGTTCTGGGGATGGTGACTCTAGCTCCCATGGCTGGCTTGCTACCTACTGACCTCAGGCCCACCATGGGCTGAGCAAGCAGAGGTGGGCTGAGGGGCCCAGGGCCCAGGGCCAAGGTACAGACAGAGCTTCAGAAGGTGCGGAAAACCCCTACTCATGAAGGGGTCCTGTGAGCCAATCCTAGGGAAACAAGCAGAGTCTCCAAACATCCATTGAGGATGGATTTGGAGCCTCCTGAAGCCCAATTCTTAGGATATTCTCTTCCTCCATCACAAAGGAGCGGTGGGGTGGCGGGGGGGGGGGGGGGGGGGGAAGCAGAAAGAAACCCTGAGAACAGTTATGAGACAGGTTTCAACTCTGCCAACTGCCTTAGGCTGGCTGCCTTCACCAGTTGCTGATTGCTCTCAGACCCACAGCATAAGCTCCCACACGAAATAATGATGCTGTAATGATAATAACACCAGCACCACGGGCTCTCATCTGGTCAGAGCCACCACGTAACAGGAATGCTCGGGGCGACCCACCAGCTAGCGGTTAAAACAGTAAAACCCACATTGTTAAGGAACCTCCACCGAATCATCTCTAGCACCCCCGACATGAGCCCGGATGCAGGTACTGAGGCGCCACTGTCCATTTTGGGCCCGGGCAGAGAGAGTCTCCACTCTGAGCATGTCCGTGACTCAGGTAACCTGGAGAACTTCGTGCAGAATGGGAGCCCTGTGCCCGCGTAAGGCTAGACCCAAGCCCCCTCCACTACCACCCACTGCTCCTCGAAACCCCTCTCTCAAAGCCTGAGCAATCAGGGCTGCAGCCTCCAAGGGCTGGAGCTTGTGCCCGCCTCCTCTCAGCCCCTCCCTCTCGCTGCAAACCCAGCTCATTTGCATGTGGATCGCGCCTGCCACCATGGGTGCTGGGGTCAATTGAAACTCAAGAAAAGAGAAGAAATTTATGCAAAACTGTTGATTGCATTTGTATGTAATGAAATCATCCAATATTCATCTGACTATAGAATCTAATCTGAGAAGAGAACTGAAGGACATGAGTGTCACTGCAAAAGCGTAATGAGCCACTGTAGTGATTAAAAAAGCTCTTGAGCCTTCTGAAAAATCCAGGCAGAAATAGCGTCTAATCAACTCTGAATATAGGAGGCGAGATTGGGCTGGCGCGCTGCGCACGGCCCGCCCGGGCGCTGGGGGTGCGCGGTAAACCCTGGCGGTCGCGGTCTGTGGGTGCCAAGCGCTTGGCCACAATCAGCTGAGGCCTCAGCGCACAAAGCAATCCGCCTCCCGTCACGCAGAAAGAACCCAGTCACAGCTGTTGCGAAGAGGTGTTCTCTGACAAAACCCCTCTCTTCTCTAAGCGCCGGGCTTTGTCTTCCTGAACTTGGGCACTATCTTATGGCTTTACCTGGGGAATGTCGGTCTCGTCCATCAGCCTTGTGAGGTCAGCAACCGTGTGGTGACTGGTTTACCTCTGGAACTTGCGGAGGCAGCCTCCGAGGAGATTCAAGCATGGATCAACCCCACCTCATCGAGCGGCCAAATGCGTTAAAGCCGTTTGTTCATTCAGCAGATTCTTGCCAAATGGATAGGATAGTGTGTGAGAGGCTTCGTTCCTGGCACTGAACAGGCTGTGGGGACTGAGAGAGTTCCTGCCCATCGGTCGTTGTGGTGGGGGACAGTCCAGGAGCACAGGACAGCTGTCAGTGGGCACTGGTGTAACAAACTGGAATCTGAGTCTGGAGCAGAGACACAGAAGAGGCTGCTGAGGCACTTTACCTCCTCTGGGGTCTAGCTCCAAGGTGGCAAGAAAGGAGCGAAGTACGGCAGCTTCTCAGCTCCGAGTGATTTATATAGTACCCGCCTCTCCCAAATTCGACGGCTTTCCGGAGCCTGCTCTCCTGGCTCACGTAAACTAAGGGCTCCCAGACTCCCCACCGCGCCTTTTGCGCGCTAATCCCTGGAGTTTTCTCCTCTCTTATTCTCTATCTTTCTGTCTCCCTAGCTCATCTGGGGAAGGCCACACAAGGCTATCCCATGCAGCTGTGGTCACTTGGGTCTGGAGCATTCTGGGTAAAAGGAGTAGATTATGTAATGTCTCTGGAGGGAGGGGGCGGGCCTGCGCAAGGAAACCCAGCTGGAGCGGGGAGTGGCCTGGACACCTGTCCCAGCCAGGGTTTCTGTTAAAACCTTGACAGCAGGGAGGGTCATGGTTTGCATTTTGGAGAGTTGGTCAAACAGAAAAAGATGAGTTAAGGGGGCTCTTAGCTCTGCAGGGACGGAGATGGGCCAAGAGGGGCTGGTCACTGGAGGCTTTGAGGAGGGCCAAGACTGTCCTAAGAGGGTTGGTCAGATGGTTAGGGATGGAGCAGAGGGAAGCAAGCTGGTCGGTAGGAGCCAGCTGCAGGCGCCCACAGTTCAGCTATGATCAAGACACCATGTTGCCTATTATTAAGGTGGTTCCAAGTTGGAATCAATTGGTTCTGAGAACCCAGGAGAAGCTGATGAAACTACTATATACTTTTTTTTTTTTTAACCCCAAGCAGGGCATCTGACATCAAAGGGCCTTTGTGAGTCACTTGTGTACTTTAAGCCTTAAATTCACTAAAAATCTAAGTGGACGAGCTTTGGGTCCTTTTCTTGTTTCCCAAAGCCTGTGGTTTTGATGCCCTATGATGACACAGAGACATTTCTGGACCCAGTGCCTTAAAAATCCCAGCGTGGAAGCAGGGCGTGGTGATGCATGCCTTTAATCCCAATACTTGAGAGGCAGAGGCAGGCAGATCTCTGTGAGTTCGAGGCCAGCCTGGTCTACAAAGTGAGTCCAGGATAGCCAAGGCTACACAGAGAAATCCTGGCTAAAAGAAGAAGAAGAAGAAGAAGGAGGAGGAGGAGGAGGAGGAGGAGGAGGAGGAGGAGGAGGAGGAGGAGGAGGAGAAGAAACCATAAAAACAAAACAAAACAAAAAAACCAAACCAAAACAAACAAACAAAAAGCCCAGTGTGGAGTCAGGCAAACTGAGTAGAGACAGGGCGCAATCACAAATGTGGACTCAAGTCTCAGTTTGGCCACTCACTTTTGGTCTTGATGGGCAGTTCACAGACATGTGTACACACACTCATGTAAGCGCGCGTGCACACACACACACACACACACACACACACACACACACACATACACCTCTGCACCTCACTATCACCCTCTGTACAGCAGGGGAGTGCCCTAAAACTGGTGGTGCACTCCTTTAATCCAAGCAGAAAGAAAGCCTTGCTCAGTTGAAAGCAAGAAGAGATCACAGGGGAATCATGGGAAGGGGGATTTCCCGGATGTGGACCATTTAGATTAGACCTAAAGGAGAGCCAGGAGAGTTCTCTCTCTCTCTCTCTCTCTCTCTCTCTCTCTCTCTCTCTCTCTCTCTCTCTCTCTCTCTCTCCCCCCTCCCTCTCTCCTTCTCTCTGTCCTTCTCTTTCCTCTCTCCCTCCCTTCCTCCTTTCTCTTTTCTGAAAAACAGCTTAACAGTCAAGACTGATAGAAAGGGTGAGATGCTCAGCCCGTGGTTGCTGCCAAACCTGACAACCTGAGCCACATCCCCAAAAGCCTCCTAGTGAAAGGAAAGAATCGACTTCCAGATCCTGTGTTCTGACTTCCACATGTGCACGTGACATGTGCACACACTCACACACTAAGTGAATAAATAAACATTAAAAAAAAAGGAAGAAGAAGAAAGCCTGAGAACGATGGTGGAATGGAGGCCACGCCTACCTAAAATCTCAGTATTTAGGAGGCTGAGACAGATGGACTAAGGACCTGGGCTATAGAGGGGAAACTTATCTATAAACAAACAAATAAAATCCTTGGTGCCAGGACCAATGACACACACACACTCAGAAGATAGAGGCAGGCAGATCTGTATGAGTTCAAGGCTAACCTGGTCTACAGAATGATTCCCGGGGCTATTTACTAAGACTCCGACTCAAAGTAAGACAAAATAAAACAAAATGGAGGCTTGAGAGAAAAGCTCAGCCATTAAGAGCCCTGGCTGCTCTTCCAGGGGACCTGGTTCAATTTTCAGCACCTTCTGTAAATCCAGTCCTAGGGGATCTGATGCCCTCTTCTGGCCTCCAAGGGCACTGCTCCCATGCGGCACACACACACATACTTGCAGCCAAATCACCCATTTAATAAAAGATCAATAAGCAAACAAACTAAGACAAGAAAACAATATCTGGAATACACAGTAACAACCACCCCTGTCTTCACAGCATGTATGTACACACAAATATCTACACGCTGTGAAGACATTGGGGTGCCACTCCGCAGTGGCAATCACCACCACACTTTACTAAGTATCTCTCACAACCCACTCTCCTTTTCATTTTCTTTCTTTCTTTTTCCTGTTTTTTTTTTTTTTTTTTTTTTTTTTTTTTGAGACAGGCTTTCTCTGTGTCACCCTGGCTATCCTGGACTCACTTTGTAGACCAGGCTGTCCTAGAATTCAGAGATCCACCTGCCTCCGCCTCCCAAATCCTGGGATTAAAGGTGTGCGCTACCATGCCCAGCTTTTCTATTCATTTTCTAAAAAAAAAAAAAAAGGGGGGGAGGAGCAACCATTTTAGGAGTAGTTGCTATGTGTGACACTGGTTTACACAAATGTATGTATGTATGTATGTATGTATGTATGCATGTATGTATGTATGTATGTATGTATGTAATGACCAGGCTTGCTTCCTTTTAAGCCCTTTGTGCTTAGAAGCTCATTTTAGCTAAAACCTACCACCTTGGCTCAAGGCCAGGAGGGGCTTGAACCCAGGCCAGGAGTATTCAGGTGTCCTCTGGAAGTGAAGGAGTGTGGGGACAGGCCCTCAGAAAGCCTACTTCTTTGCTGTCCCTGGGGAAGGCTTTGCTGCTCTTTGTATTCATTGTCTCTTTAATGACCTGCTGAAGTCAAGTACCCATTGTTTTCTGGGCTGGGGCAGCCTCCCCGCTTTCCTTCCCTGCCTTCCTCTGGCAGATGGCCTTATCTAGTCCTGCAGCCTGCCAGACCCAGCTACTGCAGCTTCCTCCAGCCACACCCCTCCAGGACCCAGGCTCCTGCACAGGGCCCTGAGGCCTCCAACCAGCCTCTGCCCCACTTTTCTTTATAAAAAGCTGATCTTCCCCCTCCTCCCTCTGTCTTTGGGCTCTGCCACCTCTCTGTCTGTCTGTCTCAGAATCCTAGCTCCTGTCGTCTATGTAAGCGTCTTCCGTGGTAACACATGATGCTTCCGTCTCATTGTCACACCCTCCACCGTCTCTCCTCTCGCTGCCTGCCTCTACCTGGAAATATCCAAGCTTGCGCACATGTAAGCCTCTGCCTCATAGCTCCATGTTTGTCTCTGTCCCCTTCCCATGTGCAGCTCTGTCTTTTCTATCCCTCCTGTCCTCTCTGACTCGCCTCCCCGCACCCATCCCTCCGTTCTTTCCTCCCTTGCTCCACTCTAAACCCCTCTTGATTGACTATTATCCCGTTTCCGACCCTGGCCTCACCACTACTGCACACTCACCCACGGGGGTCCCCGAGACACCACATGGGTCAAACCGCCTCCGCGTGCGCCTTTTCTCCCTGGTTACCTCTCTAGCTTCCTGTGGATGCCTGTCAGCTTCAGAGACAGCAGCAGCGGGAGTGGGCGTGAGGGCCTCTAGCTCCCAGACTCTGAGATTCGGGCATCTGCAGAGTTAAAAATAGACAAACAAATAGAAACCAGCAGAAGTTAAAAATAAATAAATAAATAAAGGCCAGAGAGATGGCTCGGCGAGCAAAGGCACCTGCAGCCAAGCCTGACGAAAACCCAAAACCCACATGGTAGGGGAGAGCTGACTCTTGAAAGTTGTCCTCTGACCCCGACATATGTGCCCATGCATGCACACATAAAAGAACGTGATTTAAAATAAATCATAAATAAGTGGGGACTACTGAGTGTGCAAGTCTTCATTTTTTTTTTAAACAAAAGGACTTAAAAAAAAAAAAAAAAGAAGAAAAAGAAGAAAAGAAATATCAGCTTCTCACTGCACAATAGAATGCTTAACACCAAAGACGGAAGAGCAAGGACCTGACATTTTAAGTTAAATTTGGACAAAGTCCATGAATGTAATTTTATGAGGTCATTTGTTCTGTTGCCTTTAAGTCACTTATTTTGCCTTAGACAGGTGAAGTCAACAGGGCTCCCTGACAGCACCTTCTTCCTGGTACCCATAGGAAAGCCGAGTGAACTTTAATAATTAATAGTAGAAAGTACAAATTGAGCTGCGTGTGGTGGTGCACGCCTTTAGTTCCAGCACTCGGGAGGCAGAGGCAGGCAGATCACTGTGAGTTCAAGGCCAGCCTGGTCTATAAAGTGTGTCCAGGACAGCTAGGGCTCTACGGAAAAGCCCTGTCTCGAAAAACAAAAAGCAAGCAAGCAAACAAACAAAATGAAAGTACAAACTGGACCAGGACCTAGAAGCTCTCACTTACCTAGCACTTCACAGAGCCCTTTCCAGCCTCCCCACCCTTCCCCCCACCCCACCACCCCCAACCCCGTCTTGATATCTCAGTTAACTTACAGAGGTGCCTGCCTAGGAGTCACTGTCCTCTGTGTCCTTGGCCAAGTAAATGGACCCCTGTGCTTCTATCCTCAGTCACAAAGTAACAAGTAGCCCCTAAGTTGCCAGGTGGATAGTCAAGTCCAGTTCTTGTCAGCCACTCTGACTATCTGGGAGGATGGGTGGGGGAGCTATTGTCGTTGAGAACCGGAGCCTGGAGAGGAGAGAAGACATCTATGGTCATCAGGGAGCCCCACAACAGAGAATGAGCCAGTTTGGGGAGGTGCTAGTGTACTGGAAATCTTAGACAGGGGGGCTTGGAATCTCACCCAGGATGCCTTGGAACACAGGGGTCAAGAGGCAGGCACAGGATTAGAGTGAAGACATTTCTCTTTCTGCAGGCTGTATTCCAAGACCAGGAACTAGCACTCTTGTCCAGGATGAGGAGTACTCCCAGCAGGAGCAAAGCGAGGCCTGCTAATGGGCATTGCTGGATACAGGGGCCAGCCACAAGGAGCCTGTGCAGGGAGAAGGATGGTAGATGCCAGTATTGGGGACACTACGCATTATCTTCCAGAGTAGCCCGGAAACCCTTGTGGAGGCTTAGCTGATGAGACTGAAGGTTCTGGGTGGACATATTCAAAGGATTATCAGAGACTCTGGGTGTCTTCAAGTCCTAGCAGACCCTTGGAAGCAGACATATTGTTTCCTCCAGCCCTGCTTTGTACCAAACACAGTTCTGAACAGAGATGCACACCTTGGAAGGAACACAGAGATTCTCGCAGGAGGCTCCTCCAAGCTTAGGCACAGTTGCCTCATGGGTGGAGTCAAGTGTTCAGAGTCCCACCCTGTGGTGACCTGCCTGGGACGTCTGTCACACCTTCTCCCTGGGCAGGGTGCCACACGCCTTTAGTCCCAGCACTCAGGAGGCAGAGGCAGGTGGATCTCTGTGAGTTTGAGGCCAGCCTGGTTTACAAAGCGAGTCCAGGACAGCCAGGGCTGTTAAGTAGAGAAACCCTGTCTCGAAAAGAACCTCTCAAGGATGTGCCTTGAACAGAGAGAAGTGGCAGGAGGCGACTTACTGGATAGAGAATGAAGGGTGGTAAATGGTTTGGGACCTGGGTCGGTGGTGGTGCCTGTCATGTGAGGACCCAGAGAAGAGTCAGGGCTGCCGAGTCTGAGGCTGTGAGATGCTGAGGAGGCAAATGCAAGCCTAGAAAGCAGAAGGAACAGAGGCACTGTGTTGAGAGGAACGTGGAACCACGGGGAACCATGAAGTCTGGGAAAGCTTTGCCCTTCGGTTGGGACAGGTATTAAGGTAGAACACTCTAGGCTGAGGGAAGAGCTGGGACTTGGAAGAAAGCTGTCTGCCATCTGAGGAAGGGTAATAGAGCATCTAAGTGGTGGTTGTACCAGGGTGGTTGTGGGAGTTACACATCTCTTCAGGGTCTGAAAAAGATAGACCAGCCAGAAGTCAACAGACACAAGGCTGAAGAGTCTAATTCACTGGACAATGTGGCGTGGGGGTGTTGAAAGGGTTCTGGGCTGCTAGGCATGGTGGATCACGCCTTTAATCTCAGCACTCGGAAAGCAGAGGCAGGCAGATCACTGTGAGTTAAAGGCCAGTCTGGTCTACAAAGCAAGTCAAGGACAGCCAGGACTATACAGAGAAACCCTGTCTCGAAAGACAAAAAAAGAGCACCATTATTAGCCGGGCAGTGGTGGTGCATGCCTTTAATCCTAGCACTCGGGAGGCAGAGGCAGGTGGATCTCTGTAAATTTGAGGCCAGCCTGGTCTACAAAGTGAGTCCAGGACAGCCAAGGCTACACAGAGAAACCCTGTCTTGAAAAACAAAACACAACAAACAAACAACAACAAACCCCCATTATTTCCTTCTCCTCCTCCCCCTTCTATTCTCCTCCTCCCCATCCTCACCCATCCCCTTTCTGATTTATGTATTTTTATCCGCATTGGTGTTTTGCCTGTATGTATTTGTCAACTCACCTAAAGCTGCATTACACAGTCGTGAGCTGCCACGTGGGTGCTCTGGAAGAACAGCCACTGCTCTTGACTACTGAGCCGTCTCTCTCCAGCTCCTCTCTGCCTCTTTCCCTCCCCACCCCACCCCCGCCCCACCTTTCCTTTTTTCCTCTGTGTAGCCCTGGCTGTCCTAGAACTTGCTTTGTAGACCAGGCTGGCCTAGAACTCAGAGGTCAGAAGGTGTGTGCTACCACCACACAGCTGGAGAGATGGCTCAGAGGTTAGGGGCACTGACTACTCCTCCAGAGGTCCTGAGTTCAACTCCTAGCAACCACATGGTGGCTCACAAACATCGGTAATGTGATCTGATGCCTTCTTCTGGCCTATGGGTGTATATGCAGACAGAGAGAGCACTATATTCACAATAATAGATCTTTTTTGTTTGTTTGTTTGTTTGTTTATCGAGACAGGGTTTCTCTGTGTAGCCCTGGCTGTCCTGGACAATAAATAAATCTTTTTTTTTTTTTTTTAAACAAACATTTCTACACTTCATTTTCCGGGTGCATATAAATGTTGCCCTCAGCATGGAGATTGCTCCTTAGCTGTGCATCATGGAAGCTGAGCTCACATAGGGCAGGGCAAGCATCAGTCAGCGGCCTCAGGAGCATGGACCTTCACGGCAAGCAGTTGGGCTAAAGAGGAAGTGCACTCTGCAAACCAAATGGCATATTGCAAGGCCAGCACCTGTGCCGCCATTGCTTCTATATCACTGTTGACTACATGGCTGTCATGCTTCTTCCCTCAGGTTCTCCAACATGTTCTAGAGACGCTGCCAACATATGGGGTGTGGCCTCCTTGGGTGTTTACAGGAGCCAGGGCCTATGGATGATGTCTTAGGTGGTCTTTCATCGGCTGCTTTATTCAGCAAGGTGCCTCTCTTCCATCATCGTCCACACCTAGCCTAGGACAGCACCACAGGCATTTGGAATAACTGCCAGTGAAGCCGGGTGGTGGCGGCAGCTGCGCACACCTTTAATCCCAGCACTCGGGAGGCAGAGGCAGGTGGATCATTGTGAGTTCGAGGCCAGCCTGGTCTACAAAGTGAGTTCAGGACAGAGAAACCCAGTCTTGAAAAACCAAACCAAACCAAACCAAACCAAAAACAAAAAAACCAAACTAAAACAAAACAACAACAAAAACGTGCTTCAAAGTTAGAGCTGGGTTTGAAACTCCACTCTAGGGCTCGCTAAGCTGTGTGACTGTGGTTGCATAAACACAGGTGAAAGCAGTACTACAGGTCTAGCTTGGAGCCTAGATCACAGTGGACGTTCAATAAGCCTGCAGCTGCAGCTCCAGGGCAGAGTGGGATTTCCCAGATCATCTGAGAATAGGAGTCTTTTGTTTTGAAATACAATTTCAGTAATTATTTCTCTTCTATGTGAGCATGTGTGTATCAAGGTACACACATGGAGGTCAGAGGACAACGCGAGAGAGTCAGCTCTCTCCTTCCACTATGTAAGTAGGTCCCCAGGATTTACCTCAGCCAGACTTGGCGGTAAGTGCTCTTACTCACTGAGCTGTTGCACCCATTTTTTTTTTTTTAAGATGGGATTGCCCAGGCTGGCCTCAAACTCAAGGTGATTCTCTTGCCTTAGCCTCCCAAGTGTGAGGTTATACTCATTAAATCTGGTGAATAGTGATCTTTTTATCATTATCATAAAAAAAAAAACCCACCAAAAAACAAAAAAACAAAAAAACTTTAGGTAGTCCTTTAATACACTGGATTACTAAAAACAAACCACGGTTTAACAGTCTATAAGTAACAGTAGTGCAGGAATAGGGCGGCAACTGTCTGTATACTTGACAAATGGCCACAGCAACTTTAGGGTAAGACAAATAAACCAGAAGATGAACACAACAGCTCTCCTCTTTCTACACTCTTCATTTTAAATGGGGCTAAGATTAGAGAGTTGTGAGAAATTGTAAAAATTTGTGTGGAGGGGACATATGTGAGTGTGCAGGTGCATGTGTGTGCGTGTGTGAAATGTAAGTGTGCAGGTGCATTTGTGTGTGTGACACATGTAAGCATATGGGTGCATTAGTGGCTGTGTGTGAAATGTGAGTGTACAGGAATATTTGTGTGTGTGCGTGCATGAGAAATGTGAGTATACAGGTGCATTGGGGGGACACATGTAAGTGTACAGGTAATCTGTGTGTAACACATGTGAGTACATGGGTGCATTTGTTGGGGAGGGACACATGAGTATATAGATGCATTTGTGTGGGTGGACACATGTGAGTGTACAGTTGCATCTGTGTGGGAGGACACATGTGAGTGTACAGTTGCATCTGTGTGGGAGGACACATGTGAGTGTACAGGTGAACTTGTGTATGGAACACACATCAGCGTACGGGTGCATTTGTATGTGTGTGGGGAGACAGATGCGAGTGTGCAGGTGTATTTGTATATGTGTGGGAGGGTACACATGTGAGTTTATGAGTGCATGCAGCCAAGTGAGCACCTGCGGAAGGCGCCATCTTGTCTCCTTATTCTCTTGAGACAGGCTCTCTCACTGAATTGGATGCTCGTTGTTTTCGCTTCAGTGGGGGTGAGGAACAAGTGAGCGGCTGAGAGCTGCCAGTCTCAGCCCACCCAGGGCTGGGTTACAGGCACCTGCTTCCATGTCTGGCTTTTTATGTGGGAGTCGAGTCAAACCCAGGTCCTCGTGAGCACAGTAAGCACCGTTACCAGCCAGACCATCTTCCCAGTCCTGAGAAAGTTTATTTTTAAATTTTTATGTTTTTAATTTATATTTTTATGAGATCTGTGTACTTATGCACAAACATATGCACCAAAAGAAAGTTTTCATTCTTTTCTTTCCTTCCTTCTATCTTTTTTTCCTTTGATTTTTCAAGACAAAGTTTCTGTGTAGCCCTGGCTGTCTTGGAACTCACTCTATAGACCTGACTGGCCTTGAACTCAGAGATCCGCCTGACTCTGCCTCCCAAGTGCTAGGATTAAAGTCATACACCACTATGCCTGGCCAAAACAAAAAACAAAAAACAAAAAACCAAAAACAACTTTGTAAATGAGTGCTTTATCTGCAGAAGAGGGCACCAGATCACATTATGGATGGTTGTGGGCCTCCATGTGATTGCTGGGAATTGAACTTAGGACCTCTGGAAGCGTAGGCAGCGCTCTTAACCACTGAGCCATCTCTCTAGCCCCAAAAGAAAGATTTTTAAACATTCTAAGATGGAGTTTTTCATGAGACTTTGAGGGCCATTGAACTGAACTTAGGGAGTGGTTGATTTTGCTGCTGTGAGACCGTCCATGCTTCGCTAGCTCTTCTTAAGACAGAGACTGTCAAGGGAGACCAGGATGAAGCATACCCAATCAGGTAGTCGCCTTCTGGTCCCTTCCACCAACACATCCCTAACACACAGGGCAGCAGACCCTCTTTGATAAATGTCGGCTGAAATAGAGCAATCAGCTGAAAACCATTTGCTGAGCCGTCTCACCGCCCTGGGCTCAGGGCTTTCCTTTATTCATTTATCATGATATATGGCTCTGGCCAACATACACACAGGAGAGAAATTGTTGACATGTGGAACCCAAGTACTGAAAATCTTTCATCCCTCCCCACCCCCGTCTGTTCACCAAATAAGTTTTGTTTATTTAAAGACTACAGAGGATTTGGCTGTTAAGAACCAAATGCCTTTGGAGTGGAGTTACAACATAATTTATCATTTCCTCTGTTTATTAAAAAATCCTGCATCTTTGAGCAGCACATTTGCAGTGAGAATTCTGGCCACTCACAGAACTGAACCCTGGCAAAACCTCTGCCACATGGCTCAGGCTGCTCTCCTGGGCTAACTTCTCCTTGATCTCTGGTTTAGAGGGTAGGTAGGTGGGGGTAGGAGGGCATCCTTGGTCCTTTCATCCTTGGCCTAATCCTAACCTTGAATCCTCACTGGCTATTTCATAGCACGTTTTACCAATGCGGGCAGAGGCAGCAGCAGGAGGCTAGTTACCTAGCACAGGCCACCTTGGCCCGGCTTCCCCACCTAGGACTGGAACAAACTTTCCAGCTTGAGGCGCTGTTGAAGGTGACTCTGCTCAGTGTAGCGGCCCCGCTCAAAGCCAGGGGTCACAACTCCTTTGGGTTCTAGCACCCAGCCAACAGCTGATGCCCACCAGACCCTGATGACACAGCAGGTGGCTTGGCTTCTTCAGGTTAGCCAGCTGGAGTGCTAGGGGTGTGGCCACACAGGGTGCCATGGAGAGGATCCACACTTGCTGGTATCTTGCCCCGTCCTGCTCATCTGCGGACCGTGCTTTCTAAGAAGCTGGTAAGCCTACCTCCCAAGTCCTGAGCAGCACCCCGGTTAATTAACCAGACCAAAGGAGGGGACTGGGAGCTAGGTTTGTGCGCTCCAGACTTGGAACTGTCACCAGAAGAGGAGCACTTTTCCAGGTCGAGTGCAGAACCCTAGACAATAGGGGGTTGTCTCAGGATTGACTCAGTACGGGACCCCTGGTTGACATGCACTGGAGTGTGTGTGTGTGTGGGGGGGGAGGGCAGGAGTGCACTGGGGGCGGGGAATGGCCCTTTCACCCCAGGCCTCAGTGGGAAGAGGTGGCTCTGGAACCCCGCCTACAACTTTTATCTTTGCTTTGCTGCTGAGTGGCGCTGCTTGAGAAACTTGACACCTTGTAAAATGAGGCTGATGACCAATGGAAATGGTCCGGAGCCAGGCGTGGTGGCGCATGCCCAGCACCTGGGAGGCAGAGGCAAGCAGATCTCTGTGAGTTTAAAGTCAGCCTGGACTACAAAGTGAGTTCCAGGACAGCCAGGGCTATGTAGAGAGACCCTGTCATCAGGAAAAAATAATAATAAACAAATAAGAAAATGCTCTATCACTTCCCTACTCCATTGTCTGAGAAGAGTCAGTTCCTAGCACTGTCGTTCTGTTTCCATATTTGTAGGTGTAGGTGGCATATATCTGTCTGGCTTCCTGTGAAGATTACATACAATTTCTAACACATAACTTTCTTATAATTGAATGAAAAAAAATGATTGCAGGAGACGGAAAAAAAAGACAAACTAACCTAACTTGGCACTGAATGCCACACTACAATGGTGAGCTGTTCAGTGGACGAAGGTGCTCGACACAACACCGAGAGTCTGAGTTCTATCCCCAGGTCCCGCACACTCAAAGAGCTGACTCCTGGGAGTTGTCCAACCTCTACATGAATGCTATGGTGTGCGCCTTCATATGTGCACACCGACACATGTGTAACGCATGCACATGCTCTCATACATACAACAATGAAAAAAAAAAAAAGATGGGCCACGACAAAGCACCTGTCTATCAGGAAGACAGGCCCTGGGGAAACCACAGCTCACTTCCAAATAAATGCTGAGAGATGAGAGCGGAGTGACAGAAAGGGAAGGGCATTTGGTAAGCAGCCACCAATTTACTCCCAACATAAGTACACAGACAGCTTCAAGGTTATTCTGTGCCATTCTCTCTGGTAATTCTGTCAAGAAACAGATGAGCAAAAAAGAAAAGTGGAGGTTTAAATAAGAGGAGCCAAGGCCAAAATGGGGCCTAAATCTGGAGGCAGAGAGACTGCCCAGAGGGTACCACTGATGCCACAGTAAACAGGGCAGGAGTGGGAGCCCAGGCTGCGTGGAGCAGCATGTGGGGTGACCAGCCAAAGCCTGCTCTTGGTGGCTTCATAAACAAGCTCTGGGGCTCTTCCATCCGAGCACTCCATCTTTCCTCTGCGCCTGCTTCATCAGCAGCAGTCGGAGTGAAGGCCCACATTAGTCCAAACGAGTGTACCTGAGGGCAGGGCCTCATTTACTGTCTGAAAGGAGCTGCTAAGCCTCACAGCGGCCCAGCCCTGTGGTGACATCACACAGTCAGGGTCACTGGCAACAGCGAACATTCTCTCTGAGGGCCTTCACATCAGAGATTGGGGCAGTACAAGGCTGGGCAGGGAAACAAGGAAGAGATTTGCAAATCTGAGCACCCCAACAGGAGGCTGGGCCTCCCGTGGAGAAGCAGCAGGGACAGTCTCCAATGGCCGATGATGGTAGTGGAGGCACCAGCTTGGCACCTAAGGGATGAAACTGGACTCTGATGTGCGGCTGTGGCTGCTGACGTTCATCCGAGGAGCTCTTTGGTCTTTGCTGCCAAATGCCGGTCCAGCTCTGCCATCGTGTCGTCGGCCATTTGGCTGATCTGCAAGAACAAAAATTGAACTTTGATGACTGGAGTAGGGGGACAGATGTTCCTGAAACATGCAGAAGTTTCTGGGAAATACTGATAGTGACAAGGTTCACATTGACTGAGGCTATCCTAGCTCTGCACTAGGAAATGTACATGGACATTGCTACTGATTCTCTCTCCCTCTCCCCCCCTCTTGTTTTTTTGAGTCAACAGTTTCTCTGTGTAGCCCTGGCTGTCCTGGACTCACTTTATAGATCAGGCTGGCCTCTGTCCCCACGTGCTGGGATTCAAGGCCTGCGCCGCCATGCCTGGCTTGTTACTGGTTCTTAACAGCAGTCCCTCAGAACAGCTCTGACTATTCCCCTTCTACAGATAAGAAAAATAAGACAGACCACTTATTCCGGGTGCAGTCAGGAAGTCATAACATCGGACTTTAATATACGGCAATTTGAGTCTACAAGCCAACATAAAACTACTATAAAGCACTATAAAGTAATAAGCCCCCAGAGCAGTGGTCCTCAACCTTCCCAATGCTGCGGCCCTTTAATACAGCTCCTCATGTTGTGCTGACTACCCCCCACCATAAAATTATTTTTGTCACCACTTCATAACTGTAATTTTGCTACTGTTATGCACTGCAATATAAATATCTGATGTGCAGGCTATCTGACATGTGACCTCTGTGAAAGGATCGTTCAAGCCCACAAAAGAGTCATCTGGACCCACAGGCTTCTAGAATGTCTTACCCCTCGGCTATTCTGTTTCAGAAAGCCTTTAGATGAACGGATATAAAGAATAGTAAGATCTTAGAGCTAAAAAGAAGAAAAAAAAGAAAGAAAGAAAAAGAAATGCGCATCTGATCAGCAAACACAGAAAATTCAGGAGACACAAAAGATGCAAATTAAAACAAGACACACCTTCAGCTATCACTGCTAACAAAACTTGATGTTACTGTTTCTAATTACAATATTCAGAACCAGCAAGCTACAGTGAATGAGCGCCTCCCGCATCACAGTAGGAAAGCAAACTGATGCAAATGCCTCAACTGGGAAATTATCATGCGGACATGATCTGAACATATTCTTTTTATGTTATATTACATAAAATATTGTATAAATGTTATAGATATTATTTTATGTATGGGTGTTTTGGCTCTCTGTGTGTTTGTGCATCATGTGTGTACTGGAGTCCGAGAAGGCCAGAAGAGCATGTAAGATGCCTGGAACTGGAGTCACAGATGGTTGTGAGCCACCATGTAGGTGCCGGGAATCAAGCCTGGGTCCTGTAGACCAGCCAGTACCCAACCACTCAGCTAGCTCTCCAGCCCCAAGCTGGTATTGTTTTACATTCTTTTCTATGCTTTTCTATGTATTTGTCTATCGACATGTATGATTCCCTGGAACTAGAGCTATGGGTGGTGAAGAGCCACCATGTGGCTGCTGGGAGCCGAACCCGGGCAGAGCAACAGGTGCTCTTCATCATGAGCCAACTCCCCAGCCTCCAAATTCTTAAGGTCTAGGTATAAAGATGTTTTGTTGGCTTTAACAAAGGGAAGTTGAAAACTCTATCTGCGTGTGCACATGGCTGCATGGTTTATGTGCACTATATCAAGTGTAGGTGTGAGGAGGCGGAAAGAGGCGGGCCTGAAGTGGGTGATGGGAACTGAGCCTGGGTCCTCTGTGAGGGCAGGGCACACTCTTAACTGAAACCAACTCTCCAGCCCCCACCCCCTGGCTTAATTTTTAATAATGAAAAAAAAAAATCAGAAAATCTAAAGTTATAGGATGGGGAAGCAGATGGACACATAGAGGCATTACAATGGCCGGGTCAAATTCTCAAGGAGAAAAAATACATCTGACTACGACTCAAGCATGGGTCACATTTGTATAATAAAAAATGTGCAAAATAAAAATAAGAAAAAGTGCTTCACGATATTCTTAACATCTTACAGACATGTTCATGCTGTCCTTCAATTAAAGAAAAAAACAGTTTAAAATAAAAACTTCTGTTTACGTATCTGTAGACGAAAACTAATCTATAAAATATTTCAACAAAACTAAGACACATGCCAAAACCTTTTAATCTTCATTAAACTTTTTTTCATAATATATTCCTTTTCCTCCCTCAATTTCTCTCAGATTTTTCTTTTTTCTTTTTCTTGTTTTTTCAGACAGGGTCTCTCTGTGTAGCCTTGGCTGTCCTGGACTTGCTTTGTAGACCAGGCTGGCCTCGAACTCACAGTGATCTATCTGCCTGCCTCTGCCTCCCGAGTGCTGGGATTAAAGGCATGCACCACCACACCTGGCCCTTCCGCAGACTTTTCTTATCTTCATGGTTTTTCTCCCTCCCTCTTTCCCTCCCCCTCCCCTGTCTCTCTCCCTCCCTCCCTCTCCCTCTCTCTCTCTCAAAAAAAAAAAAAAAAAAAAAGGAAAAAATTGGAGTCTGTTTATTCCTGGACACATGGCATGCCCTATAGTGTGGCTGATATGCCCAGAGACACTTTACTTGAGAAAACCAACTTTGCCGTTTCCAGAAGGTATCAACTGAAAATAGCTTCTTGGTTAGGGGCAGGGCTGTGTGTCCACTCCCCCTTCTCTATGCTGGGCTCTGTCGGCTGTGAACCTGTGCAGGTCCTGTGCTTGCTGTCAGTCTCTGTGAATTCATTTGTATATCAGTCCTGTTGTATTGGAAGGCACTGTTTCCTTGGAATCATCCCCCACCCCTGGCTTCTTAACAAACATTGTGCCTCCTCTTCCACATAGATCCCTGAGCCTTGAGGGGAAGGATTTGATAGTAACAATCCGTTAAGGGCTGAGTCTTCAACATCTCATTTGACCAGTTGTGGGTCTCTGTGTTAATTATCACCTATTGCAAAAATAAGCTTTTCTGATGGGGCTAAGCTGTAGGTTAAGCTCTGTTCTGTAAGTATAGCAGTATGCCATTAGGGGTCATTTTATTCCTAGGTTCCTTTAGCAGAATAATAACAGTAGGCTTTTCTCTAGGTATATGACCTGCCTAGTCTCAGTTTCTTGAACAATTCATCAGTATCATGGATGGGTTCCATTGCACGGAACAGGCCTTCAATCCAAAAATAAAGAAATAGGCAAACAAGCAAATAAAGGGAGTGGCTTGGTTACTCCTACAATGTTTGTGACATTACTACATCAATATATCTTACAAGCAGGCCTCTGTTGTAGGTCACAAGGTTTGTAGCTGGGCACCAGCTGGATTTACACATGCCTTAGGACGTAAGTAAGTTGTCTTCAGCAATAGAGCCTTACCACCAGGTTATAGAGAGTCATCAATAGTCTTAGCAAGTCTTTGTGATTTTTTTTTTCCTTCTTTTTCTGTCTTAGGGAGGTGGTCTATGGGACCATTTTGGTCAACAACTCAACAAGACATAGCCCATTCTTGGCAGTGGAGGTTTTTACCTAGGGGCATAAAATGTCTTCTTGGTATACCAGGGACATAAGATGTCTAGTTGGGGCGGTTTCTTCCATTACATGGTGACTCCATTTAAATTCCTTTCATATATGTATATAACATGCCAAAATCTTAATATTCTATCTTTTAGTGATGGGAAGATGAATAATGTGCTATTCAGGTCTGTACTGGTCATATCCCACCTAAGACAGAGCACATACCATGTTCTCAGGAAGTTTTTCTGCAAAAGTATGCATGCCTTTCTAAGAATGAAACATGATTTAGTACGTGTTGCAGGCTCCCTTCAAACTTTAAATGAGGTTGAAATGAAGGCAGGCGCTTTGGCAGGAAGCACCAAGGGCTAGCACAGTGTGCAGATCTGTATGCTCAGCAGCACGGCAGCTGCTTGACATCTTTATTTGCCGACCACAGGCCTTGGCCAGGAATTAGGAACTAAATCCGTGGTTTGAAAGAGCAGAAACTAAAAAGGTCTTGCAGCAATTGGTCCCAGGCAGGAACGTCGCCAAGCTCTCACCATACTAAAATCTACACATTTTTCAGCTGGAAAAAGCACAGCTCCTGGGGCTGCCAGATACTCTGGAAGAGTGGCCGGGCTCAGCATGGCAGCTGGTTTCCTCCTCAGCAGCTGCCCTGCGTAGGCCAGGAGCAGCGCCTAGCAGCGCAGCAGCACTGCAGGCTGGAATGAGAGCTAACAGTCTAACAATACAGGAAAACATGAGCCATGGCATCCGTCTGAGCGTGTGTCCTCACCCATCAAATGAGGGTGCCATTCCTTCTCCGCAGCTGACAGGTAAGTAAAAGGACCACATAAGCACACTACACTCTGGTTATCTTATGCAAATGCTGGCTGCTGTCACTGTGACTTTACTACCACTCTGACTTCACGCTAGTCCATCAATGAAAGTATTTACTAACTCTTTTTTTTTTTTTTTTAAACCAGCTAATAGGTACAAAGGGCCCTTGGGAACAGGTCACCTGCAGGCTCACCATTTTCATCTTTATCGGACTTTGTAAAACACTGATGACTAATGACACCACCAGCAGCAGCTCCTACTGGCTGACAATCCACATGACCCATGAAACGCTGTTGTGTCCCTTAGCATATTTTCACCTAGCTAGTGCGTAAGAATTTCTACTGTATGAAATGTTTCTGTTTCTGTTAACTCGTTTGTTGAAATCTGACCATCTCACATAATTTCTATAAAAAAGACAGTTATTGTCCCCATTCTACAGAAAACTAAGCCAAGTAACTTGGGCAGGATTGCTTTGTCCATTCTGCTCTGCCCACTAACTTTTTATGTGACATGATGTGTCCAAAACTTCACTCCTGGTGGCTGGTTTGACAAGCCTGCTCCACACTACCCAGCCTCCTCCCTCCTCATCCCATCCACCAAGTGCTAGGGCCACTGAAGGAGTCAGTTCCATGTCCTTTAAAATCACAAGATCAGGAACCAGAGTGGACGAACAGAGTGAAAATGATCAAGAACCATCATATACTAGTCTCAGCTAAGCACGCGTGTCTTCTGGTCCTCCTGTGCTCCTGTGGGATGCGCACAGACCACCCCAGCTTACAGATGAGCAAAGCCATTTGTTCACTTACACAGCTGCCAAGGAAAGAGCTACGGTCTGAATGCCTGACTCCAAAGCAAGAACCATCTTTACTCTCACGTCTCGCTTTATATTATATCACTTATCACCAACCCCACCAGAACTACCACCACCATCAATGTAAAAGAGAGGGATGGAGAAGCAGGAGACAGGAGCACAGAGTGAGCTCTGCACAGGCCTGCACACAGCCACCCTTTCTGAGGATGGCCTTACCAGGTCTAGCCCCTGCCTGCCTCCTGGCTGCCTCCTGCCTGCAGGGCCCTCCCCTCCGTCAGCCCCACCAGCACCAGGCTTCAGTTCAGAGAGTGCTGCTTCTCAGAAGAAGACAGCAGTGAAAGGATCTTGGCCAGAGTCACTGGTGGTTTCTGCCAAATGCTTTAATGTTGAGCAGGCCCATTTGTGGCAGACTGAAGCGAAGGTACCACAGCAGGCTGGCAGATGTCAGACCTGAGCACGGACATCTCTGGTCCCGCAGCAGTGCTGGGCTAGGCTAGGGGCTGAGGGAGTCCAGTCAGATACAATGACTGAGACAGAACCTGCATCCTGACCATGTCAATCTTAGACACCAGAGATGAAAGAAATGTTGTTATAAGAATATTTCAAGAGAATCTGACCTCCAAAGAATTTTAAAAATGATTTCAGAAGAAAGGGTCAATTTCATAAGCTACAAGGCTGTTCAGAGTCGCATCACTGAAACGACTACCTCTAATAGTTGATAATTAAAGTTACTGATCTTTGTATGCCTAAGTATCTTTAAAACATTTTTATTAGACTTACTAATTTTGTTTTATGTGTATTCTGCGTGCACATATATGTGTGGGCACCACACACATGCCTGGTGGCCACAGAGGTCAGACCCCCTAGAACCAGAGTTTAGATGATGTTTGAACCTGAGCCCTCTGTAAGCACAAGCAGTCCTTGTAACCACTCAACTACTTCTCCAGCCACAAGTTTTCTTTCTAAAAATGTAATTGTAATGTTACTGTATAGTCCACTGTTTAAAAAATAATAAATTCAGCCGGGCGTGGTGGCGTATGCGTTTAATTCCAGCACTTGGGAAGCAGAGGCAGGCAGATGTCTGAGTTCCAGGACAGCCAAGGAAAACCCTGCCTTACATACACAAAAAGTAAGTAAGTAAATAATTATATTTATTTATTTATTTATTTTGGGTTTTTGAGACAGGCTTTCTCTGTGTAGCCCTGGCTGTCCTGGACTGGCTTTGTAGACCAGGCTGGCCTTGAACTCACAGAGATCCGCCTGCCTCTGCCTCCCAAGCGCTGGGATTAAAGGCTTGTGCTACCACCGCCCAGCAATAAATAATTCTAAAAATTGTCCATGTTAATAAAATATTTTCCTAACTTCTATATAAATTCCAATAATGGAAGTCCAATGGACATAAAAAATATTTTCAGAAACTTGGTTCCTAGTTTTCTATTATTATACATAACACACTAATGACACACACAACCCCTTAACTGATTAAAGTTGACAATTTCTTTTAGATACATTCCAAAGTCACAAATCAGAAATAAAAGGTTTTGGGCAGCTGTCATAGCATCCTCTATGAAGGCTATAAAGATTTATATTAATAAGAACAAACAAATGAATTATGAAAGAGGATAGAAAGTTAATGTTTTGTTCAGTTCTGATCTTGTTACAGTGGTGGTGAAATACATAAAAATAAATTCAACAGTAAAATGTAAAGTCCACGTGAAGCATGACAGGTACAGATGGCCTCAGAGCACACTGGATAGGTATCTGTCTGCACGTCTATGCCCCACAGGAGTACCTGCTGCCCAGGGGGGCTGGGAGAGGGTATCAATCCTTCAGGGCTGGACTTACACATGGTAGTGAGTCTCCACATGGCTGCTGGGAACAGAATCTCTAGGAAAGCAGCCAGTGCTCTCACCTGCTCAGCCACATCTCCAGCTCCCAGAAGGGCTATTCTAACAGTACAGAAGTGCAGTGAGACATACAGACTTTTAGTCTGGTTAATCTTAGTGTGTGATTTTTTTATAATAAAGTTTATTTTAAAAATAAATATATTAAAAACCTTTCTCTAGAGTTGTAAGCTCACATTGCAATTTTGAGTTCAGCTAGGTATGGTGGCACACACCTGTAATCCTTATACTTGGGAGACTAAGACAGAAGGACTCGGATGAATCTGAGACCACCTGGGCTACATAAGACGTGCCAGGCCAGCTAGTGTTACATAGCAAGGCACTGTCTCATAAGAACAGAAACTCAGCTCAAATGTTAGAACCTACCAAAAGATAGGCTAAGCTGGGCGCGGTGGTGTGCACCTCTAGTGCCTGCCCTCCTCAGACACATAAAGGAAACCATGCACATGTGTTTGAGACACTGACACTCTACAAACTCGAGTGATTTTGGAAAGATATATTAAGAACCTTTAAAAAAAAATGCATTTCTGGGGTTGGAGTAGAGTGCTTACAAGGCATATGTAGGGCTCTCATGTCAAACCCCAGCTCCAGGGAGAAAACAAATAAGCCAGCCAGTGCATTTCTCTATTCCGTAAGCTAGACCTGGGGTGCTCCACCCGGGGAAGATAGTCACTGAAACCTCACTAATGTAAGTTTTAGAAAATTTAAACAAGATTTTTAAAAATAAAAATATCTAAAAGCAGAGCTTCTAAAAGACAATTTTCCATAGTGCAAGATGAATTATTTAGCAGCTGTGAGAAGTTGCCATTTGTAAATTTTTTTCAAACACATAAACAACTAGTCCCCTTAATAACAAATGAAAAGTTAAACCTGGAGTCAAACGTTTACATATATTGTACGACTCAATACTGTTTAGAACTATGTGTTGAAGAAAAGGAAAGGGCTATTTCAAAAGGCTGAGTGCCTCTCCACATTGTGCATTTATGGGATGATTCTCCTGCAGACTGTTAAACAGTCTTTATAATGGCCAGATAGTACTTTAAACTGCTGATGAAGGAACAATCACCCAGCAGCTTTAATTATATAAAGCAAAGCAAAAACAAACCAACCAACCAATGGCAAAAACTTCTTTGGCGCTGTCCAAATAGAGAAAGAACATGATGCCCTGGGCTGCCTCCAACTGCTTTCCACCCCAACCTCAGCCACACGACTGACTGCAAGCGAGGCTACTAACAAGGCAGGAGTAACAGGGAAATGATGGCTCTCCGCCAGACTTTCACACTGGAGAGGCTGCTGCGCTGTGCAGGGTGGGATTTCCCAGCCCGCAGGAGCGCCCCGAGATGCTGACGATGGTCACCTACTCGGCTGAGATGTCGTGGCTGTCTTCATTCTGTCTCACAGTAACCAGGCACCAGTTCAGTATCAGAAGAACAAAGTATTTTCACTTGGAAAGAATAACAGACGGTAGGACGCACTGGAGGGAAAGTACAGTCTGAAAAGGGTGGAAGCCAGCGCAGTGAGGAAAGGCTTCTGGCAAGGTCAAGTGTGTTTTAACAAGAGCACTGATTATCTGATCAGTCTTCCTTCTTCAATGAGCATGCACTCTGCACTCTGCGGCAGACTCCAACTTGCTGAATGAGGGGAGCCTGGCAGCTCAGGATGCCCAAAGCCTACTATCAG
Organism: Acomys russatus; assembly: GCF_903995435.1. Classification (NCBI taxonomy): domain Eukaryota; kingdom Metazoa; phylum Chordata; class Mammalia; order Rodentia; family Muridae; genus Acomys; species Acomys russatus. The sequence goes on from NC_067160.1 coordinate 47,074,047, forward strand.
AAAGCACACAAAAGCCACGTGTCCATTGCAGAGATGACCTCTCCTCCCTCCCCCACTCCCGCACCCCCGCCCCCCCCCCGACTCCTGCCGTCTTCAGTGTACTAAGGAGGAGCAGGCTCTCTTTGGAGAGACAGCCTTCTCTATGAATGTCCCTCTGAGTGAACCAGGAGGGTAGAAAGACAGCAGGGGGGACTTGAGAATCTAACCGCTAGGCGTCCTAATGGCACCCACCGTCTAGCATCCTAGGAGCCCTTTCAGGCAGATAGGACTAAAACCTTTACAGGAAAAAACAGATCCAAGGGTCAAGTAAGCTCTCCACGGTCACAGAACAGCAGCTGCACACACACGTTTCTGGTCCTTCTTTCACACTTTTGCAGAAGTATCAGGGAGACATTTAAACAACACGCTTCAAAGCTGGAGAGGTGGCTTAGCCTGCAGTTCAGAGCACTTACTGCTCTTCCAGATGATCCAAGTTCAGTTCCCAGCACCCACGTCAGACGCTTTAGGCCCTGTAACTCCACCTCCAGGGACTCTGACACTCTCTTCTGGACTTTGCAGACACGTGCACTCACTGTATATCTCCCACATAAATGCACATGCATACATAATATTAAAAATCTTTAAAAACATGATTTCTAGGTGGTATACTGAATCAGGAAATATAAGAGCAACAGCCAGAAGTCAAAATTCCCTTAGGTGACTGCTGGCTGACCTACAACCAAAATGCTAGCTGCTCCATTGTGAGGGCAGTGGCCCCTCCCCTGCCTCCAGCAGCTCCCTGCCCTGCTGGCTTCTGCTCATGCCTCATCCGACCCCATTTTGTTTTCAACTTTCCTAACAGGATGCTTTCATTGTGCACACAGCAGCCTTGGGGCCTATCCAACACTTGGTATGACACTAAACATTACTCATTTCATCTTCTAAATCCTGATCAATTCCCCTTCCTCCCCCACCCCATTCTCCACCTGGTCACACAGTAACTTTTTGTAAGCATACATGTGCTCTCTTTGTCTGAAAAAAATGAGATCTTTCAAGACAGTTACTGCATGAGAATTGCCTGGGACGCAGTTTAAAATTCCCAGGTACCATTCCAGCTTCACTGACTGAGAATTTGGGAGCAGGTCTCAGATACAGGGGTGGGGATGGGGAGGTACAAGTACACACGTGTGTGCGCAAGTGTGAAGACCACGCGTTTCTTTTCTTTTACCCATCAGCCACTATCCACCTTGGGTTTCAGGCCAGGGCCTCTCATTGAACCCAGAATGTGAGGCCAGTGAGCCCCAGGGTTCCCACCTCTGCACCCCTCCTGGCTTCCTGCTGGGCTTACAGACGAGGACTTCCATGACCAGCTTTTCATGTGGGTTCTGAGGGATCAAACCCAAGATCTTGTTCTTGCACAGCAAACATGTCACTGACTGAATCACTTCCCTAAATCCCGGACACCTGCATTTCTCCTGAGGGTAAAGTATAATCAAATATTCACACATGCCCCACAGACCTCTATGAGGTAAGTATAGACTTCTTGGCAACAATGCCATCTGGCTTGGCCTGAAAAACAAGCTTAGGCATTGGGAAGGGGCAAGAGCAGGCCTTACAGTGAGTCAGGTGCTTGGATTCATAGTCCTGGCGCCTGCTGTTGTCAAGAAAGGACACTTGTTGACTCTGGAAGATTGAGAGATGTATAAAACAAACTTGAGCCCAATGTGTGGTCTGAAATTGAGCTCACAAGCCCAGCCTAGAAGAGCTACACCCCAGGTGGCTCAGAGAAACGAGATGAGCAATGATGTGGGTGCCCTGACGCTTCCAGTGCGGGTCTCTAGTTATGCAGCGTAACCGTGGCTGCCAGTAACTGACGGACGCACAGCCAACATGGAGCCGCTCTGCACATGCTCACAATTCCTCACCCTGGTACCTAAGACCATTCATGACCTGTGGGCCCAAGGGGAAATGTTCTTCTGAATCAGCACACCTCTGTGCGTGCTGGGCTACCTGGCTCCGGGCCTTTCACCCGCTCCCTCCAGCAGAAGGAGTGCTCGGCAGAGAGAACACAGCTGCTCTCTCTCCGGCAGCCGGGAAGCTAGACAGCAAAGCATGTAGCTCTAGGATCAGTTTGCCTAGGTCTGGATCCCACTTCTACCACTATGAGCAAGAGAGCATGCACAGGTCCCCCAGCTTCCCTGACCCGGCCTCCTCATGCCCTCTTTCAGCTCTGTTGTGCGGCTGCTCCAGCGGTGGGGGCTGAGCCTGGAGCCTTGTGAATGCTAGGCCCTCGGCTGAGCCTGGAGCCTTGTGAATGCTAGGCCCTCGGCTGAGCCTGGAGCCTTGTGAATGCTAGGCCCTTGGCTGAGCCTGGAGCCTTGTGAATGCTGGGCCCTCAGCTGTACCTGCAGCCTCCTGTAGTGAGGAGGGTACAGTGTTCAGCCCAGAGCCCAGCACACAGTCAGAGGTCACAGCATCTTGTCTGCTTCTGTGGGTCCTTCCAGGGTCTACCATAGGGCTAGACTTAAGAGACTTGGTGTTGATCATGTGACTTCAATGACCAGAGCATTCTGTTTCGCTCCTTGCTTCAGACACAGAATCCTTGGATGACATACATAAATGCTACATCTGTTGCCAACTGTACCTGCTTCTCTATGAGTCTAATGGTGTCCTCCGAGGTTTTGTCCTTTGATTTCTTCAGTTTATTCATTGCATTAGTACGAACCTTCCGTAAATTTTCTTTGGCCTTGTTGGTGTTCTGCTTGGCCAGTTTTACCAGCATTTCTCTGTGTTCCCTGGTTACTCTGAAAAAGAGACACACACATACATATAAAAGTTCAACAAAATTACTCTGTTTAGTAAGACACTGACCTCCAGCCAAGAATTACACACTACTCTGTTAGCTCAACAGACTATGGCTCCAACCCGTCAGCTGATGACCTTCACCCTCCGACAGATGCCAATGGACATGCTTAGTCCTAGTGAGTCATCTAGTAAGAGCAAGTAAGAGACATTAAGGAACCAGCAAGGTACTTACAAGATCCAGACACATCCTCTCCTCAAAATCCCCAGCGGTCTAGTGGGAATCTAATGCGTGGGTGGAAACTAACTAAGATGAGCATGTGACTCAGTTAGCAATGACCCTGACACATTATGAAGATGATGATGATGGTGTAGGGTTTCTCTGTGTGGCCTGGCTATCCCGGAACTCACTCTGTAGACAGGCTGGCCTTGAACTGGGGTCCGCCTGCCTCTGCCACTCAAGTCTTGGGATAAAGGTGTGCCACACCCAGATAAATGTCAGTTTTGTTATCAGCATCTTCATCATGACAAGTGTAAACCATAAAGAAAGGCATTTTATCGCACACAGCATCACTAGTTCACATTGAATCATGATGACAACCGAGCGGCACAGCCCAGCCTTCCATTCTCCGTCCTGTAAACACTGAGTCCCAGAAGCCGAGGGAACGGAGTAGAACGCACACAACAGAGCTTCATCCTGCTCCTAAGGAAATTAGCTGCAGAGAGGCAGAAAGACATTTATCAGAGTATGAGGTGACCGACGTGGGAGAAGATAAGAGGCCACAGAGAAACTCAGCTCAGCTCAGCAGGCCTGTCCCAGAGAAATGACATCTAACTGTGGCAGCTCATAGGTCCACTCAGCACCGCTCTGGGTCTCTTGACACAGACACACGCTCTTTACCCTGAGGTTAGGCTACAAACTTACATGACCTAAGGAAATGTGTGTAAAATGCTGTGTGTCAGCTCAGGGCAGGAGCTTTCAGAGGCAGCATGAGTTCCCTGGATCACAGAAAAGCTGAGGCAGAGCTTCCATCAGCTCGGGTCCAGGACAGCTGCAAAGACCAGCACCTCCCACGGAGCTTGAGACATACAGGTCTACTGTTGCGTGCCCGGTGAGGCGTGGGAGATCGCTTGTTCCCGCAGCGTCCTCCACACTATCCTCACTAATACACCTCATAGATCCGAAGAGTAAGTTCACCTTTCTAGTGCTGGCAGGGCTAGAGGGATTTCCAAGAAAGAACATGTACAAAAGCTATGAGGTGCAATGTTGTAGAAAATATAAATTGCTAATAATGTTTATTATTAACACCTGTAATTACTGGAGCAGTATTATCTAACCCACTGACATAATCAATAAAAGACAGATACCTGACAGATTTTAGATAAGTCTTAATTTACCTGGGGCTGGGCAGATATTAACCCCCTAAACTGCCTTGTGACCACCCAGCCCCACATCCCGTGCGCTTGTCCTAATCATCCCTATCTGGCTCCTTCCCATGCAGTATCCCCGTAAGTACTTGCACATGCTTTCCATCTGGGCTGCTTCTCTCCATGCTAATCCAGAGTAAATTCCTCCTGACCACGTGGTTCCCTGCATGCTAACTCCTGGCAGTTGGCTTCCTTCCTCTCCTCTCCTCTCCTACCCTGCTCTGCCCCCTCCCCATGATCCTTCCGTCCTCAAAGCCTGTGAACTTGAGCTCCACTTCTCACTGCTGCCCTGCCCAGGTATGTTTAAAAGGTATGCCTTTTATTTAGCCAACCAGGGATAATTTTGGAGGCAAGGTTACACAGCAACATTTTCGGTATGAGATAGTTTGCTTGTAGGAGACAGCAAGTAGACCTCGGGGAGCAAAATAAGAAACAACCAAATACAAAGCTATAGTGCAAGGAAACCATGTTTCACTTGAGGAACCAGAAAGAGCAGATAAGAACAAGAAAAGGAGTAGCAAGAGGCCAGGCTGGAAGGCCATACCCCGACGGGCTTACTAGATCATGAGCTGTCCTAGTTAATGCTATTACTGCTGTGATCAAACACCCTGACAAAAGCAACCTGGGGAGGAAAGGGTTTATTGGGCTCATCCTTCACCATCACTGTTCATCACTGAAGGGAGTGAGGAGGAACCCAAGCAGGGCAGGAACCTGGAGGCAGGAGCTGATGCAGAGGCCATGGAGGGGGGCTGCTTACGGGCTTGCTCCTCACACCCTGTTTCAGCATGCTTTCTTATAGAACCCAGGGCCATTAGCCCAGGATGGCCCACCCACAATGGGCTAGGCCTCCCCCATCAATCACTATGTAAGAATATGCCCCACAGGCTTGCCTACAGCCCGATTTTATGGAGGCATCCTCTCTCTCTAGTGACTGTAGCTTGTGTGAAGGCAACATAACACTGGCCACCACGAACTCTATTTTTATAGGTAAAGAAAATGAGGCCCATCCAAGTGCAGTATCTTTGTGGCTGTTCGGGGTTCTTTGAGTCAGGTCTCACGATGTCACCCAGTCTCACCTAGAAATTCTGATCCTCCTGCTTCAGTCTCCCGAGTGCTCTGATTATGGGCATGCACTGCCAGCCCCAGCCAACATGTGGCACATTATGGGAAGTCACCCCTGGCTTGTCTCAAAAGCCACAGACTGGACTTATTATAACAAAACGCAGCCAGGCATGGTGGTGCACACCTTTAATCCCAGCACTTGGGAGGCAGAGGCAGGTGGATTGCTGTGAGTTCGAGGCCAGCCTGGTCTACAAAGCAAGTTTAGGACAGCCAATGCTTCACCGAGAAACCTTGTCTCGAAAAACCAAAACACAAAACAAAACAAAACCAAAAACCAAAAGCCAAAACAAAAACGCTCTGCCCTGAAGTGGCATCATTGGCAATGCTTCTTGACTCTCAGAGCAACAATCCTGAGGAAGCTGAGGAGGCGCAGTGAAGTCCCATGTTCTGGGGACAGCACTGGTGACTCAGTGCCAGAATCCTCCCATGCTCTGGACACATGGTCAGTGTGTGTAGTGAGGGTGTAAGCTGAGTATGCCATGGCACTGCATACTGTTTTCTCCCACCACAAAAAGAATTTCAAGCAGCCAGCTGAATTAGTGACCTCACTAAGCCCTGCAAAACCCTCCTCTCAACCTAAGAGCCCCATTCTTCCGAAAGAAGAAACTGAGTCTCAGGGATGTTAAGTGACTGGCCCATGGGCTTGAGTTACAGGACTGGGATTCAAACCTCAATCTTTCTGGCCTGTATCCTTGTAATCTATTTCAAATAAATCATAAACTTTTGCTTCCAGGCAGAAAGCTTTCAAAGTTGTAATATGAAGCTTGGGACTGAACAGGACAAAACCACCAAGCCAGGAGTTTAGGGATTTGGATCTGATCTTGTTACTTTTATGGTTTTTAATTCACTGAACAAAAATCATGCTGACATGTTTAGGTCTCTTTTTTGTTTTGCCAAAGCATATGTCAGTATAAGGAAGGAACAGAAAAATTAAAACTTGATCCACTGATTCAAAAATATAATCCTGTTGAAATACTAGGAGGGGCAGAAAAGAAAGGAAGCTAAGACTAGAAGAAACGTCTTAAAGTTCTCCAAAAAGACCTTCTTGAAGTACTTCAATCTTGTGTTTCATACATAATTTGCAATAGGTATCCTACTGTTGAGAAACCTTTAAGAAAGAAAGCTATTTTTTCACTGCTTTGTTTATATTTCAAATGAAAGAAAAAAAAAAAAACACACACACACACATTACAAGCAAAACAAAACAAAAAAAACCCATAAGACTCCTCAATAAACGCTCAAGAAAAATAGGCTATATAAAAAAATGAGATCATTGCTTCTCGGCCTTTTGGCTAAGATCAAGTGTAGTATCTGTTCTTATCAGTTTAATATCTGATATATCCTCTGAGGACAATATAAAGAGACTTGATACCCTATGACCATATACAAGGGGAGGAGGTCCCCCTCAGTCACAGTCATAGGGGAGGGGAATAAGGGAAAAGTGGGAGGGAGGGAGGAATGGGAGGATACAAGGGATGGGATAACAACTGAGATGTAATATGAATAAATTAATAAAATATATTTTTAAAAAATGAGATCACTATATGTAATGTGGCCTTAATACAGTACAGTATTTTAGACAAATGTTCTATTACCACCATTAATATTGGTTTCTAAGTGTAGCAGTGTGTAACTATTACTGACATTGTAAAAAACCATTTGTTTTAGGACTCAAGTACACAGTCAATTGTCAAAAAATGTATAAGGAAAAGGAGTAAGAATGGGGGAAGGTAAGAGGAGCTGGGGATTCTGGGTAGGAAGAGCCAACAGAAGAAGGGCAGACACACGGGTACTCAGCTTGGCCTGTGAGTAAATACAAGAGCAGACAGACCTATTTCATTACCGTCAGCAAGAAGACAGTTGTCCTTGAGAAAAAACTACTTCATCTGTGAGACTCAGTTTCCTTACATCAAGGAAGATGAAAAAAGACACTCAGAGAGCAACTCAGAGCATCAGGTACAACAAACATGAGGCAGCAAAGAGGCAGCAGCAGACAGTAGCCTCAGTACATGGGAGTGCTTATGGATGTCTTAATCAAACACATTTAATTTTTTCCTCATGAAGCAACAAGGGCACATCTGTTTTAGAAAAAGAAACATACCACATTATATTATGGAAATATCCTAATCCCTTTCCAGTCCAATGATCAATGCATCTGATCATCTGCAGCTCACGTTCATGGGCTCTGGGAAGTGTACTCATGGTTGTATTCCAGGAGCCTGATGGCCATTCTAAACTGGTGCACATTTGCCTCTTACACAACGGCTGAGCCCCTTACGCTCCAGGCCAGACCCTGGGCTGGCTGACACACACTGCAGAAGAGGGGTGCCTGCTCCTTTCCCAGAGACTGAAGGAAGGCACTATGGCTGGAATGGAGAGAGCAGGAGGTCAAGACTCTCCAAAGTGAGGAGGCCAGAAGGGCTGACAGGTGCTAAGCCACACAAGCCCTCCAGTGTCACAGTGAGTCAGCTGTGCAATGGGCTGTTACTCAGCCTCACGAGGACCGTGAGATCCTGATACACATACACGTGGACAAGCCCAAGTGAAAAGCCTAACTCAAAGGGACACCAGGGTATGACTCCATCTATATAAGGCTCCTCAAGCAGAAGGGGCAGATAGGAGAACGGCTGCCAAGGATGGTTTGTGTACAGGTAACTCTTCGATACATACAGGTTCAGTTTTACAGATGAAATGCACTGACACTTAAAATGACAAATCATTTTTAAAAGTTAATGTGTATTTTATCACAGTTTTTTTTTTTTTTTTTTTTTTTTTTTTTTTGAGACAGGGTTTCCCTGTGCAGTCCTGACTGTCTTAGAACTCACTCTGTAGACCAGGCTAGCCCCCTCGAACACAGAGATCTGTCTGCCTCTGCCTCCCATGTGCTGGGACTAAAGGTGTACGCCACCACAGCCCAGCTCATGATTTTGTTTTGTTTTGTATTTTTAGGGGAGGAATCCTAGCAGATTGTAGGACTCCTACAAACAACATGAAACAACACAAAAGGGGCTCAGGAGGCAAAGGAAACCCAACTAGACCAGAATTTTGTGTGGCCAGCAATGTGCATGGAGTGTCTGAGAAGAGGAGTCTGCGCAGAAGCTGCTAGACAGACAGAGCGCAGGCTCGAGAGCCTCCCTGCAGCAGCGTCTTGGCTGGGTGATAAAGACAGCAGCCTTTTCCGCGAGGGTCACAGAGCCTTCCAGCACCAGTCAGGGGTTTTGGCTGAGCCAGCAGGGTCATACTTTGTTTGCACAAACTCCGCCAGGCAGGTCGTCCAGTAACATCCTGGATGGGGGCCTTCCTGCAGAATTCCTTGAGCATGTTCCTATGAACAACAAGCAGAGGGCATGCCCTGCTGGTAACCAACACACGGAGAAACGCACTGGCTGAAACAATGCTTCCCATTGTTTCTACTGAATGGGACATGTGTACAAAGTTATTCACCACCAGGGAAATCCCTGTGGAGTTTGGGTCATTATAGCAAAACCCACTTATGATGTCCTTGGTCACTTAAAAGATGGCATTAAACACAGAAAGATGTGCTTTTCAGCCAAGAAGTGGAATCCTAGAGCCCCTTGCTGGCTTCAGAACTTTGAATATGACATTCGGCCTCAGCAAACTCAGTCTCTCATGTTTAGAATGAGAGCATGCGATTACTAAGAGGAAGATGCGAGGACTAAGTGAAATGATGGGTGGCAAGGGCTTGGCCCACTGCCAGCACATGTGCACTGCAGGAGCGCTACCCAGGGTGGCTACACTAACTATTCTAACCACAGGATCTCCAAGTCTCAGGGACAATAGGATGTGAGCGGTGAGGGAGGAAACACTTGAAAAGGATTTGGTCCCTTCAAGCTTTGGGCATGAAGTGGATGGAGAGCAGCAAAGGTAAGAAGGACAGAGGGCCGAGCCGGTGGTACAGCCGCAATCGTTACCTGGAGGCGAAGGTGGGAGAACTGCCAAGGTCAAGGCCTTCCTGGACTACAGAGTGAGTTTAAGGCCTGTCTGGGCAACTTTGTGAGATCCTGTCTCAAAACAAAAAGCAGAAAGAGGGCTGGGATATAGCTCAATGGCAGGGCACCAGTCTAGCATGTGGGAGGTCCTGGGTTCAAGATTCGCTACTACCAAGATAAAAACAGGAAGCAAGGGCGGCAGGAGGCAGTGGGGCTGCAGAGGCCATGACTTCTGCGCTAACAGGAGAGGTAGTGCCTCAGAAGGCAGCTGCATTTCAGGGAACAGCATATCAAAACACATCTCTGACAATTCCAGAGAAAGTGCTTGCCACCCCCTCCCCGGGCAGCTGGGAGACTGCTCCCCCCTCATCCCCCAGCAGGAGCTGCAATCAGCAGCAGACATGCCCTGCTTCATTGTTTGCTGGAAGGAGCGACTCAATGCTTTGGGGCTAAGCCCTGAAGGAAATGGGCTTGTTTGTGTAGCCCAGCCGCGTTTCCTATGCTTCTAAGTACCCTACCCCACCCCTCCCACTAACCCGTCATGCTACACTAAGGCCTCTTAGAGACATGAGACCAAAGAGAAGCATACAAGTGGGAAAGGGTCCTAGCACCTATGCTAACAGAGAGAAAGGAGATGAGGTCAGCGGTCCCAGCTCCAGCTCGCAGCTGAATGGTCTCCTTTAAGCCACTCATCTTCTCAGTCAGCCAGGAAGGACTGGAACCCAAGCCCTGCACTAAGTGGACAAAACTCTTGCTGAAGCTCACACACATACACAAATGCAAATATCACATAGAGATACACAGCACACAGACTCCACACCACACAGAGACACACATGCACACACACACCACACACATATACAGAGACACATACATACACAGACCTTCATATAGAGACACACACACTCACACACATACACAGACACATACATATTCAGACACACACACACTCGCACACACACACAAATGAGCACAGGGTTGGTGGGTGAGACCCAACCTTTGACCTCTGCTCTGCCACAGACAGTCTGAGCAGCCAGGGACGCTGCCTTTTCCTGTCTGAGCTGCAGCCATCATCCATGGACCACTTGAGGCAGGGTTTGAGGCCAGATCTCTCATGTCTAAGTTGTCTCAGTTTCCCCGCCTGTCAAACATGTCTAAGTCTATGTATGAACTGGACTATTTGAGAGCAGTAAGTCAACAGATGTGATGGTACATAGTGATGTACCCATAAACAGTATTCACTGCTACTTTCTCGTCTGTTAACACAGGACTGGGGTAGGTAGGTTAAGACGTTGCCTTCTGGGCATTAACATGACTCAGCTGCTAAGTGCACTTACTGCCAAGTCTGACGACCTGAGTGGGATTCCTGGAACCACAGACAATGGGAGGAGAGACCCAACTCCGTTTTCCTCTGAACTCCACACACGTGCTGTAGCACACACACCATAAGCATCGTACGTGGTTTTAAAACTTTGTCTTCCACGAAGAGCAGATGATAGATGCTAATTAAGGAAAAGCATATGTAGGCACTAAACTACTTTAAGTTGCCAATAGCATGAAGAATAAATGATGGAGGGCTAGGGTACAGACTAGTGGTAGAGCAGGACAAAGCCCTCGTCTCCATACCCAGCACCAAAAGGGGAAAGAACCCAAAAAGTGTGATCTTCTACTGAAGAAAAGCATAGCTCAGTGGCTATGGGTTTAGGCTCTGGAGAAAGGTGGCCCATTCCTTCACCTACTGACTGTGACACTAGGCACAGAGAACCAAAGACCTTCCTTCTTCTGTGACTGGGTTGGGTTTTTTTTGTTTTGTTTTTTTTTTTTTGTTGTTGTTTGTTTGTTTGTTTGTTTTCCATGTATAAAACAGGGACATAACATAAGGACCCCAAGGACTATCATGAACGTATTAGGTAACACACAGCAGTAGCCAGAAGAGCAGGGTCCACATAGTGGATGCTCGCACTGACTGATACCACAAACACTGGTCCCGTTATTACACACTTACTACACGTTAAGCTCTGTTCCTGGGGGCTAGGGATATACAGATGAATAAAATGGACAAAATTCTTCCCCTTTCTTCTCAAAGCACACACATTCTAGCAAAGGAGAGACAGGCAGTAAATGAATAAATAAATGTACAAAATGACATAAGTATATAAAGAAAATAAAGCAAGACAAAGAGATATGGAGGACCCTGCTATCTGTGGTATGGTGACATTCTGCTTAACTGGATCTGCCTCACCACCTGACTCTAACATCTTTTCTGCTTCGGTAATGATAACATCTGCAGAGCTCTTACCACGCTCTAAGCTGATGCATGCAGTATGTATGTACTGAGTGAATGTCACAATACTCCAGTGACATTAGTGTATGGCCTGGTGTTACAGATTCTAAAGCAGAGACTCAGATGAAGCCACAGGCCTAAGGTCTGCTGGAAATCTACACCTGGACCCTGAGCCCAGTATGGCCTGAATCCTGAATTTCAGGGGTTCTGCTAAGTTCCTCACTGTTGTTGGTTAGTCAAATCTAGCAGCTATGCTTACAAGTGTACCCTACGCTAAGATCTGCTTATATATGTAACAGGAAGAGACAGTTCGCTGCACTTGACTGAACAATGAAAGGCCCCATAGGGAACGGTGGACAGAGGAGGGTGGCAGAGACGGCAGGGAGAGCACCAGCAATTGCTAAGGTACAGTTTGAGGCCACTAAGCCCAAGTCAGATCAGCAGGCTTTCTTCTCTTGCCTTGCTTTTTCTTTCAAGATTACCACCATCTCTATATGTGTGGGCTGTGTACTGAAGTGGCCTTACCAATACTTCCTGGAATGTGCCAATCAAACACACTATCCTGTAACAAGATCCATAAAGTGAGGCCAGAACTAAATGAAACAACAGATCACATAGTTAGAACATGAACTCCAGAGGTGGATGTGTGTGAGTCTGAAAAATGGCTCTTCCTCTTACTAACCTGTGATCTTGGGCAAGTTATTTAAATTTTCTAGCCCCAGTTTCCTCGTTTGCACTATAGTCACGTCAAAAGTATATTTCTTGGTAGCTGGAAGTAAATGAGACAACTATGAAAAGACATGTGCAAAATAATAAAACAGAGCAACCTGCAGTAGTGCAGACATTTAATCCCATTTACATAGCTAAGTGCCAGTGCTCCCTGACTTATGATGGGGATATGTCCCGAAGAGCTCATTATAAACTAAAATTAGCCTAATTTGAAAGTGCCTTAGTTCACATACCTAGCCTTCCAGGCCATGCAACTTGGCAATACAGCAGCCTTTACTTGTGATCATGTGGCTAGCTAGGAGCCGTGACTCACCATCTGTACCAGGGTCACTGTAAAGCTACTGTGCTACTGTACTGTGTATTGCTAGTCCAGGGAAAATACTCAAAATCTCTCTCTCTCTCTCACACACACACACACACACAAACATACACACACACAGACATACACACACACACACACAGGGTCAATTCTCAGTTGTTAAGTTCTTTCCCCTTTCCCACTGGTGTCAGCCCTGCACTGCAACTGAACAGCCTGTTGACTCCTGCCCCCTCTCTCCTTCATCCGTCACAGGATTCTCCCAATCCTTCTTCACGCGAGTAAATGCTGAGATTATTCTGTCTTATACACAAAGAAAGGGGCTCAGAGAGTTGGAATATACTGCCCAAGGACACAGTGCTTTTTAAATTTGGTTTTCTTAGGGCTGTCCTTCAGTTCTGCCGTGGCTCTCCCTGGCTGCATAGCAAGTTCCCTGCTCACTGCACGCAGCTGGGACCATCCTGCCCACCTCGGCCAGTCTGCTGTCATGGGCAAGTTTCCTGCAGAAACCATGTATGTCTGTGTATGGGGAATATGGACATTGCCTGAGGGAAAGGTAGCTGAGACTTCTTGCTGTCTTGGAAACTCTGTGGTCTGGTTCTGGGAGGAATTCTCCTTTGATTACTTCCGTAGGAAGACGGAAGCCGGCAAGGAATCAGATCTACCACCCAGCATCCAGAGGGTCAGGGAGCTAATGACGGCAAGCATCCAGTAAGAAGCCTTGGGGACACAGGTTGCTGGGTGGGGAGGACAGCTGGGCTCTCTACCTTTACCAGAGACGTAAAGCCAAGCTCTCCCCAACTTTTCTACTTGGATATACTTTCCAAGGGGTCTTGTTCACTGTAATTCATAGTCAAAGAATAAACCAAGTGCATATTAACAATCACACTACAGTGCTCCAGAGCAACTTAGATTCCAAGACAATTACAGCATAAGGACTCAACTCCCCCCAGCCCTAGCAGCAGAGGGGGGAAGCCATAGTTAGGAGGCCGGGGGAGGGGCTAGTGTGGAGGAGGGAAGAAAGCACTAAGGACTAGAAGAGAATCAGTGGGCGGATCAAAGTAGCCTGGATTTTACTCCCAGATATCCAGGAGTTACATACCAAAGGAAGAAAAGAACGCTGTGTCTAAGACTGCTTAACCACGAGAATGAGTCAAACACTGAAAAACAAGGAGTTAACTGAGAACCCAGGCCCCAAAGAAGAAGTCCACTTATAATACCTGAGTCCTCCTCAAACAACTGACAATCTCATTTCACTGATGAGGAGGCTAAATTCAAAAGTTACACACTTACCTAGGGTCAGGCCTGGGCTGAGCACAGTTGCCCACAGCTCCTAGCTCCCAAACTGTCAGACCCTCCACTACACTTGGCTGAGATCATTCCCAAACAGACTCCCTCACTATTCCCAGCCAATAACCAACCATTCGCAGGCCTCCTCCAGGGGTAGCCTCTGCCCAGGGTCACCCAGTAGCCATACTATGTAAGTGTCCTTTCTAACCTTCATCCTATCCTTTTGTTCAGACCTGCTGTCATCTCTGGGCTGTCTCCTTCTCCCCACTGTCTCTCACAGGTCTCACTGCACAACTCCCACACATCTAATCCTGTCTTGGTGTCTGTTTCTTGGAGAATCCAAGCTGACATATTCCCATGGGGTACCACATTCAGCTAGCATGTGCAGATCTCTGCTCACTCCCCATTCCAGATCCCTGAGGGCCTTTACCCTTGGTTTCCTCTGCTCAGGGCTACACACAGCTACACTAAGCTCCCCCACATGCTTCAGTTGCCTGCTGTGTGATCACCTCTGGAGACAGCCATGAGGGCCCTCCCTACTCAGTCCCCATCCTCATCAGCTCCATTCATGGCATCCTGCTCCTTCCCTGCCTCACTTTTATGTAGGAGAAAGAGCACAACCACTCTCATTCATAACCCCCCTCTCATTCTGTATGTGTCACTGACCATCTCCTCTGCTGACGTTCCATATGGCAAATGGCTTTGTCTAACCTGCTCTCTACTTTATCCTTGGTGTGCACACCATGCCTGCATATAGAACGCACTCAGCAAGTATCTACTGAATAAGCTAATGACTGTCCAGGATGTTTTTGATTTATGAGGAAAAGCCTGAAACAAAACAAAAAAACCCAACCCCTTCTACACTCTTATAAAAGTAAATGGTGGTTGGTATCAAAGGAGGAAACGTGGGTGGGTGCAATAGGGAGATGGGAAATAAAAACTATTTTATATCTTGAATGAAATGGTAATTACAGGTACATATACATTTACCCAAACTCACCATCATGTTCATTTGAATTTTTTAAGATGAACTCACCATCATACACACTTGATTTTCATTTATCTACTTATTTTGAGATATGATCTTACTATGGAGCCTGGCTGTCCTGGAGTTCACAATGTAAACCATGCTATCCTTGAACTAACATAGATCTACCTGCCTCTGCCCTCTGAGTGTGTGACTAAAGGTGTGCACCACCAGCCCAGCATTATATACACTTGAAATATCTCACTAAACTTAAGAGACACCTCTAAGCAGAGTGAAAGATTCCTGAAGAACTGTACCTCAGACTGGCCAACTGAAACATGGCATACGAACCCACTGTCTCATGGTGTATCCTGATTTGAGCTTTGGAAATTATGGTTTGTTTGGCTTTTTTTGTTTGTCTTGTTTTTGTTTTTTGTTTTTTGAGACAGTGTTTCTCTGTGTGTATCCCTGGCTGTCCTGGACTCACTCTGTAGATCAGGCTGGCCTTGAACTTACAGGGACCCACCTGTCTCTGCCTCCGAGTGCTGGGAAAAAAGGTGTGTAGCACCACGCCCAGCTTGTTTGTTTTTTTTAAGATTAACATGGTTTTATTTTATGGGTATGAGTGCTTTTCCTGCATGCATGTCCATGCCTGGTGTCAATAGAAGCCATAAAAGAACATCAGATCACTTACAACTGGAGTTACAGACAGTTGTTAGCGATCATGTGGGTGCTAGAAGTTCAATCTGGGCCCACTGCAAAAGCACAAAGTGCGCTTAACCATTGAGCCATCTCTCTAGGCCCTGGAAATAGTTTCTTCTACACAGTTTGGGTTACTATTGTGGTGGTGTGAATGAAAATGGCCCTCACAGGCTCATATGCTTGAATGCTTTTGTAAAAGTATCTTTTATTTGCTTGTTTTAATTGTTGTCTCAGGATTACTGTCTCTGTCTCTGCCTCTGTCTCAGAGGCTGAAAAAGTTCTAGGCCTAGGATAGATTGTATGGAGGCTAGAAGCTTCCAGGCCTAGGCCTAGGATACCAGATAGACATAGTAATCCTCTGAGACAACAATTAAAGCAAGCAAATAAAAGATACTTTTATATATGGCGCCCAATGTGGGAAGCCAAAAATGTTGTTTTAATTGACAGTCCCTGATTCTTCTATTTTACCAATAAAGACTCAAGAACCAGATGTTGTGGTGAAAAACCTGCTAGCTCAGAAAGGCAGAGAAAGCACCCAGCTGACCTTCCTACTCAGCTCACATCCCAATGGAAAAGCCCCCAAAGGCTCACTAGCTCAGCTGACTGCCCAGGAAGAAAAGACCAAATACCCAAGGCCAAAGTCTTGCTAGCTCAAAGCCCCAAAAGCCAAAGGCCAAAGAGGAGAGGAGCTCTAAGAGCCAAGCGGAAATCCCAGACTAAAGACGCACCAAAGCCCAAAGACCCCAAGACCTCTTCTACTTCTCCACAGTCTTAAATACCCCTCAACTCAAAGTCCTGCCTACTCTTTTTTTTTTAAGATTTATTTATTATTTATACAATATTCTGCCCACACATGTGCCTGCCCACCACAAGAAGGCACCAGATCTCATTACAGGTGGTTGTGAGCCACTATGTGGCTGCTGGGAATTGAACTCAGGACCTTTGGAAGAGCAGCCGGTGCTTTTAAACCTTTGAGCCATCTCTCCAGCCCCCCTTTCCTACTCTTTACTCCCTGTCAGCTGGTTTCTTGCTCCACCTCTTGACCTAGGGTTAACTTTATTAAATCTTGTGTACACATAGCTCTTGGATTAAAGCTGTGTGTAAGGCTGGCTGAACCACACCTAATCACCTGTTTATAATAAACAGAAAGTTCTTGGATTAAAGGTGTGTTACGGCTCAACCACAAGAAACAGATTTGCAGCTCAATCTCGGGGATCACAACAGAATAAAAGACAGGTTTCTACAGTTCACAACCTCAGGGATCGCAATGGGATCAAAGATCCTGTAACATGCCCTGTGCCTGTGTGGTGGACTGTTTAGGAAGGATTAGGAGGTATGGCCATGCTGAAGTAGCTGTACCTCTGAGGGTGGATTTTTACCCAAACCGGTATTTCTCTGCATGCAAATCACGGTGTCTCAGCTAACACTCCAACAATCATACCCACCTGACGCCACACTGCCCACCTTGATGACCAAACTTCTGAAAGTGTGAGCAAGCAACTCCCTAATTAAATGTTTTCTTTTATAAGTTGCCTTGGTCATGCATCTCTTTACAGTAATAAACTAGTAACTAAGACAATTATGTTACTGCAATTTAAAATATCAATCACTGGGCCATTTACTATGAAAATAAGCAAATGTAAAACAGAGAGCACACTCACAAGTCTACAGAATCAAGAATACAAATCTGATGTGAAATGACCCCAAATTTGGATCCTCTTTTACTCTGCTTGAACTACCTAATGAACCTGAGCAAACTCTCAAAGGTTTACAGTGATTACGCATAAAAACCAGGCAACAGCAGAATGAAATGAAGCAAATAGGGAACACATATTGTCACCTTGCTTACTGTGAGCCATTCTGTGCAGTGAGCCAGAGGTGGCACCAAATGCTACAGAGGTTTCTACACGGATGACAACATGTTTGGGGCTGTGGAACAATGGAGGGGTCACCCAGGTATGCTGTAGATGGTTGCGGAGCCGTGAAACGTCCATATCTCTAAGCAACTTAGCACTGTACCATGATGCTGCAAACACACAATCAAGCAGCAAAGGCAACACTCAGGCCTACCCTCCATAGTCACATCTTTTTCCCAAGTCCCAACTCCCCTACCTCATCTGTTCTCAGCAGGATGTGGAGTTAAGGCTTTATAAGTTAAAGGAACTACAACGCAGCTAAGAGTCTGGAAAGAGAGCTCAGCAGTTAAAAGCACTGGTCCCTCTTGCAGAGGACTCAGGCTGGCTAATCAGCACCCACATGGTGTCTCACAGTCATCACAGCTCCAGCTCCAGGGGCTCTGACACCCTCTTCTGACCTTCATGGGCACCAGGCACACACAAGGTGTACACGCATGCATGCAGGAAAAACACTCAATTAAACTAAATAAATCTAAAAGAGTTACCAAAAGAAAAACAATTTAATGTAAGATATGTGACATTTGGGAAGCAGTGCTGAAGACTCTTTAAGAAGGATAAGGAAGCCGGGCAGTGGTGGCGCATGCCTTTGATCCCAGCACTCAAGAGGCAGAGGCAGGTGGATCTCTGAGTTCAAGGCCAGCCTGGTCTACAGAGCAAGTTCCAAGACAGCCAGGGTTACACAAAGTAACCTTTTCTCAAAAAACAAAAACAACAACAAAAACCCAAAAAACAAAAGAATAAACCAGGTGTGGTGCTGCACATAAGATCGAATATTCAGAATCATTTTTAACCAGGAAGTCTAGGGTTAGCCTAGGCTACATGAGACCTTGCCTGGAAAAAAGTAAGGAATTCTCATAGAAAACATGGATACAATTACTTCATTTAGGGAGAAAACAGTACAAGAGCTATTTTCTGAAGAACAGGATAGGGTATTTTTTTCTTTTTAACCAGAAGAGACAGCAGGATGAATTCCTACAGCCACCAAGCATGGTGTCACACACCTTTAACCTGACTCGAGAGTCAGAGTCAGATGGGGTTCTATGAATTCAAGGCCAACCTGGTCTATATAGGATAGGGAGCTCCAGACAGTCAACACTACTACACAGTAAGACCCTGTTTCAAAACAAACAAACGAACAAACAAACAAACAACCCTGGCCACAGAGCTGATCTTTGGCAGCAAAAAGAGGAAAGGACTAAGCAGCTTCCTGGCCTGACCTCCCGAACCAAAGAGACCTCTCTTCCAGCTCCTCCTCCTGGATCAGAGAGCCGAGAACTCGGTGAGATCATTTGCAAAGAACTAAGGCTGACAGGAGCCCGATGGCATGCGGTGAAGCTCAGGGTGGCTGCAGGTAGAGGACAGCTGCGCTGGACAAGAGCAAAGCTGCCAATGATGCTGAGGCCCAAGGGTCACAAATGGCCAGAAACGGCAGCTCCTCCTAGAACTAAGCTTGAAATTTGATAAAATAAACAGAAATGGGTCTTAGTGATTTACTCTTCTGACTCTCTTGTACTTTCCAAACCTGCTTTGGGTGTGTGCGTGTGAGTGTGCCTTACACATGCTGAGACCCAGGGCCAGCACTTTAGTTTTCAGAGAGGTAAAAAGAGCTGCTACTGTCATGTAGCCAAAAAGAAGAGCTGGATGCCAACTCAGCAGGCTTTAAACCTAAGCACAGTACTCCGGTGTGTTTCCCCTGTGTGTCAGGCACCTGACGGCTCCCACTGCACTCACCCTTGCCCACTCCTTAATGCTCACTGTTCATTGAAGTAACAGCGTATGCAGTTTCTTTACTGTCTCTCTTACCCTCATGAGATCTCTGCCTATCATTGTGTACCTTTCACCTACTTTACAGATAATAAACACAGAAAGCTCCTAGAGCCATATGGGAGTCACTGCCAAAACCTAGTGGAAACTTTGGTCCTTTTACTTTAAAATCAACTCTTATCCCTTCACACGACACAGCCTCCATAATAAAGAACAGACCATTCATTTTTTATCTGGAAAACTACCAAACACATAATTCAGTAAGGGGCCTCATGACCCTACCACCTTGTCAAAGAGAAGAAAGTATATAAAAAATGAGGTTTGCAGGAGCAGAGGGTTTTGGTCTGTCAACTTTCTCTTGGATTACATCCATTAGCCAAGATAAAATAATGTAAGAACTAATGTAACGAATCTCCGTGTCTTTGAAAATACAAGTTAGACACCCTGACCCTTCAAACTTACGCCCGACACACCAAGGGCAACTGCTAACTCCAGCGGGGATGCAGATCCGTGTGTTATGTCAGTTTGATCTTTCCAATAAAACTGTGACAAGCGTTTGCACTGCTCTGAAGAGAACCCGAGTCAACAGTGAACACAGATTCATAGCATTGCAGAATCTGAGGACTGTGGGGGAACCTGGCAGACCTGAAGACCGCCCTCTTATGTGGAGCAGTGGGAAGCCAAGGCTCAGCCAAATGGAGTGGCTTCTAAGTCTGCAGACAGAAGATTAAGAACCAGAGAATGAAGACATTGACCACTATCTATTTCTCTTGGTTTTTTGTTTTGTTTTGTTTTTGTTGAGACAGGGTTTCTCGGTGTAGCCCTAGCTAGCTGTCTTGGAACATAAGGTCTATGTGTCTCTAGCAGAGGCTGGTATAGACACATGCTCAAGGCAACCATGTACCAGAACTGAACTCAAGTCTTTGTGGATGTTACACACAATGTTATACTGCCCAAGCCACTCTGAGAAGAGCAGAGTGTTAATTCAGTTTTATATAGTATAAAGAACACAGCTATTTTCTGGGCAAAACAAAAAAAAGTTCCTGAAGGAAGTTCTTCGTTCCCTCAGGGTTATGACTGGTTCTCATGGCTGAGTGTGGTGGCACAAATCTGTAACTCATGCTACTCCAAAGGCTGAGGCAGGATGGTCTCAAATACCTGCCACCTAGCAAGGCCTCATCATCATAGAAAGAAAGAAAGAAAGAAAGAAAGAAAGAAAGAAAGAAAGAAAGAAAGAAAGAAAGAAAGAAAGAGAAGGAAAGAAAGGTCTTGATGCCATCATACTTTGTAACCAAGGAAACCTGAGCCATAGAGCTCCCAGTTAGTAAAAACTAAGGCCTCATAGGCAATAGTTTACCTCTTAGAGCTGATGATATGACAAATGAAGCAATTTCCACAAAGAAATACAGCATGGCAGGTGACACAAAAGGAGTCCCAGTCCTCCCACTTCCCTTCTAGTTACTTGGAAGACAACATTCAAATGGCCCCAGATTTCTCTAACTTTTCTAAAGACTTTTTTTAAATGTATGTGTAGGTGTGCATGTGTGCATGCGTTCATGTGCACTATATATGTGCAAGTGCTCAAGAGGCCTGCTCTGGTTCGAGTGAGAATGCTCCCCATTTGGTGCATATGTTTGAATACTTGGTCCCTGGTTGATGGCGCTGTGAAAGGATTTAGAGGTGAGGCCTTGTTAGAGGAGGAGTGGGGTTGGCTTTGAAGCTTTAGAAGGACTCTTGCCAGCATTCACTCTTTCTGTTGTGAGCTGTCAGCTGCTATTCCAGTGTCATGCGTTCCTGCCTGCCTGCCTGCCTGCCACCATACTTCCTGCTTTGATGGTGATAAATGTCTATCCATCTAGAACTCCCAGCCCTAAATAAACTCATGTATAGGCTGCCTTGGTCATGGTGCTTTATCACAGCAACAGTAACAAAGACAATGCCAGAAGGAACTAGAGATACAGCTGTAAGCTAATGTGGGTGCTGGGAACTGAAGCCAGGCCCTCTGTAAGATTGGGCGGTGGCCTCACCCACTGAGCCATCTTGCCAGCCGTCCTGTCTCTCTCCCCTGCTGATTCTTCGTAGACATTACCATCACTGGACACTACACAGAGACTCTGTTATAGCTGCTCAACTGTCACGTGAGCTTCCGAGGAACAAGCAGTTTTGCTGTTCTGTTTACTGCTATACCCCAACAATTAGTTAGTACCTAGTAAGTATTTATGGAATGGCCAAACAAAAGTGATCCAACATGAGACACTGTGTAGGCTTAGTTCTTCTGATGTGTAACCATGGCTCACGGTTCACCGGGACCGCCATAACTTTGACTGTTCTTTTCATGTCTTCTCTGTCTTCTGAATTCCATATGTTAAGCAGCGATGAGAGAGACACTCACAAAGGACTATCAGGTTAATCCTTTACATCAGCCCATCCAGTGGCTTCTCATTACCGTTAGAAGAAATCCCAGTTCCTGCCATGGCCTGTGCCACCTCCACACCAGTACCAGTCCGACCCCTGCTCTCACTAACCTCTCCCTGAGCTTCAGACGCTTCTTTTACTCAAATATGCCACCATCCCGTCAGGTCTTTCGAAGAAGAGTTTCATTATGTAGACCAGGCCAGCCTTGAGCTTGTGATCTTCCTGACCCCACTACTCAAGCATTAACTTAAAAACATTTTTTAAAAATGTATTGTTCGGGGAGGGGTTGCTGCTACAGCGCACGTGTGGAGGCCAGAGGACACCGCCATAGAGTCAGCTCTCTCTTTCCACCTTTGTGTGGGCTCAGGGATTGAACTCAGACTGCCAGGCTTCTGTCAGGCAAGGATTTTTTTTTTTTACTCACTAAGCCATCTCATCAGCCCTGTCCTCGCTTTTTAAATTTAGGAGCAAAGATCTATTTTTATTCATTTAAAACTCCATTAAAAAAACAAAACAAAAAACCGTGACTCTGGGCCTATGCCTTCAATTCTTCAATTACCTAAGACTAATGTAAAAATAATTCAACAGGGAATATGGGGTTAGAGTTGACAAGTGTCAAGTTGCTTTGTGATCTGAGGCCTTTGTGCTTGCCACTCCCCCTTCTTGGAATGTTTATTCCAGGCTGATGATTTGGCCTCATCATCAGGCTCTCGCAGAAACGTTAGCTCCTTACAGAATCCCCCCCCCCCCCCAAACCCTGCCCTTTCCGCTCTCTCTCCTATCAATCACTCTCATTTGGGTACTAGTGGCTTTATTCCATTGGACCTGCAATGACTGTGTGCTAATAACCTGTCCTAACCTCCCAGCCAGACTGGGTGAAGACAAGGTGTTCCGAAAGCTCTAGACCATCTCACACACACAGGCATTCGGGAAGCAAGTCTGCACCAGCAAACTGAAGTCAGCCAGGGGGAAAGAAGCAGGTAGGTGAGGCACGCCACGGGCCTGAGAGTGTTGCCAGGTACTGGTTTCCATCCAAGGACAACTACCGCAGGTCACTGAAATACATGGACTTCAGCCAAACTTACTTAGGAATGGGCACTCGAATTAATGTTCCTTCCACTTCTGGGTTCAGATTCATTCCACTTTCTCTTATAGCCTTGATAGCTGCAGCTGTACACTGAAAACCAGATCAAAAGGTAAACAGAATTAGTAAATAATTATTACCAGATGCAAGCCCTCTGTCGATAACTGGCAACCCATCTTGGCAGAACATGGAAACATTTAGTTCTGTTACCAGTAAGATCAGGAAGTTACACTGGTGTAGAGTGCTTTGATCAAGCTGAATAGCAAACTATGTCCACTCCTGGTACCAGTGTATTGCGGAAGGAAAAAAAGAAAGAAGAAAAAAGAAAAAGAAAACAGCTCTGCTTCTTTGAAAAGATTTCAATGGTTTGAGGCAACACAGATCAAAACCACAATACATCCTCAAGGGAGGAGGGCTGGTCTCTGCAAAGATCGGTGCAAAGACAGATGAAAGATTTCATACGTTAAAAATTTCAGTTGACATTTTACACTCAAAATATACCAGTGCCGATTTGGAATGAGTAAATAAATTTAACTCATTCACATCCACACTCATACCAAACTCACTCTTACTTTGGACTTGAGCAGTGGCCCTCCACTGGCGTGCACAGCAGGAAAAACAGAACGGGGGAAGAGCGAAAGCATGGGTCTTGGGGTCAGAAAAACTTCAGTTGACATCCAGCTCTGGGACCATGCACCCTTAGCACTGACACTGACCATTCAAAGTCTGGGATGATGTGGTACCCAAGCATCACTAAGCCGGTGAGAGAGCGTAAGCCTGGCACAGTTAACAGGTGGGAGCATTCGTATATGAACAAGCCATGTCCATGTACTGAACTCATGCAAAGTCCTCAAATTTATGGCAGAGTTAATGTAACATCACACTGACACTGCTGTCCTCCTAGCATCCTTCAGAAACTTCTCTCAGGCTCACTCACTGGCACAGACTCCCTGATTCCAGCCTCTCCTTGGGACATGTGCTGATTGCACCTTGTATCAATCCTAAAGGTGACAGGGAGTGAGTGGGTGGAAGAGATTTCCACTGGATGACAAGGAATTCAAGAACAAGGCTCTACACGCTCAAAAGGCCCTCAGGTCTTTCCACAGCTGATCCATGCCACTTGAATCCAAAGGCCAACTCCTGCCCTTGAGTTCCTCCTCAACTTTTACGTCGGAAAGGCATGGAGGCTGGTACACACCTATTTTACTTTTCCAAGCATTTCATTGTTAGTGTTTTACAGGAAGTATCTAAAACACTTCCTGTTCCATCCTTAAATGACCTTAATCCTATACCTCTATGAGGTCAAACTGGCAAACCAGAACACCCACACACAGATGTGTGGAATCTGAATGTGTGCATATAAGTATGGTCAATGATAAAAACAGTGAACTTTTAAAACGGTGCCTCAGACTGTAGGGGTAGGGGTCTGTGACATAACCAAGCACTACCTGCTTATTATGAACAAGGGGCCTACAGAGGAATGTCAAATCCTTTAGAATAGATAATATTCCTTCACAGCCCAAGAAATATGCAATATAGAGACAACCTATCACACTTCAGTTACTCTCAGGCCAAACTGCATTTAGTCATCTATACTCTTCATAAACCCTCAAGCTCAATGTATGCAGAAGTTATTTCGTGAGGAAATGACTAGACTACGAACAATATATATCAAAGTGGAGCTGAGGAGATGACTCAGTGGTTAAGAGCACTGGTTGCTTTTACAGAGAAGCCAAGTTTGGTTCTCAGCAGCCATGTGGCAGCTTACAACCATCTGCAGCTCCAATTCCAGCGAACCCATCACCGTCTTCTGGCCTGAGGGCACGGCATGCACATAGTGCGCATAGAAGCAGACAAAACACTCACACACAGAAAGTAAGATGAAAACAAGTTAACCGGGCAAAGAAATAAAGTTTGTTATCTCTTTGCAGAGTAGAGCTGCCCTTAATAAAACCGTTCATTCTTAGGGTTATGAGTGAAGGGAGAGTCCCCACTTTATAGAGGAAGCTTTATCTCCATCTCCCAGCTCTCTACAGCTTTTTACCACATAACCCATAAAACACAGCTGTGGCACCCCTCCCAGCACAAAGCTCCCTTTCTGTCTGGCCCAGGCAGCTCCATGTAGCCTCCCCCTGCAGGTCCAAGTACTCAGTGCTAACATGGAGCTAGGCAGGAAGTGTGGCTCAGTGTCTCCGCCTTCACGGGAGAAGGCATCTGCCAGTGAAGTGCAGGGCAAGGGTGCAGCAAAGGCGTGATGAGCGAGTTCCATTGTAATCCTGTTTCAACCCACTAGAATTTCCTGACTTTACTTCAAAAACCTGTTTTACAGTTTAGTTCTTGCATGTCTTCATACTCAGGGGAAAATGTTACCTGAGATTTCTTATACAGAAACCCACTGAAAATTACTCTCACTTATCCTAGGTATGTATATTTTGGTTTGATGTGGTAGGACATGGTCCTCAGGAAAACTATAGTCATTTCCCTAACAGTGTATTTAAACTATTCATAGGTCAAATAGAACAAGACAAACATGCATAGATAATTTCCATCCCTTACCTTAGCCTTTATTCCATCACTGGACAGGGACACTCACTGGTATCACAAGGCAGACTTTGCTCTTAATACTAACCAGCTGGTTATGGCTGCTGGAATACTGAGAACTGAGAAAGACCAGGAACAAGCATTGAGGGTTCCACTATCAAATGGCAATGCCTGCCCTTGCTATTCTTTTTTTTTTTTTTTTGAGACAGGGTCTCTCTGTGTATCCTTGGCTGTCCTAGACTTGCTTTGTAGATCAGGTTGGCTTCAAACTCACAGTGATCCGCAAGCCTCTGCCTCCCGAGTGCTGGGATTAAAGGCGTGCGCCATCATGCCCAGCTTGCCCTTGCTATTCTTAAGCTTGTTCTGCAGGATGGTCAGGGAATGGCAAAATGTCTGCTAATGCCGTATCAATGACTGGTTTTCTTTACACCTCCATGAGTCCCTAAAATAAAGGTACATGAAAACAGACCTCTAGTATCTCTTAAGCATCAATGAGTTCACAGCCCCCACATGGAGCCTACTCACTTGAAGGACTCGAAAGACATTGGTGAATTAACGGGAGGACAGTGAAAGGAGCACAAGTCTCTGTGTCAAGCAGAGCTATGTTCAACAGTGTGAAGCTGGGGGAGAGCGTGTCCTTCTCTGAGCTGCTGCCTCACCTACAAAACACAACAGTTGTGTTGACCTTACTGTTGACGGTGTGAAAGAAGCTGTAAGGAAGCGACTGCCAGCGCAGCAGAGATGTGCTGCACGTCAGTTCTTTTCCACCCACAGAAAATAATGGAGACCACCGAGATTTGTGGTTGCTGTTCTTTGCTTTATTCAAAGGATGCTATGTTTTTATTCCCTTCTTTTCTCTGCCATCATTAACTGTAGCTTCAGGCATGTTTAGGGAAGACAGCAACTGTGTGCACCATTTATCAAGCAGAATCTGCTAAACAAATGCAACACTTTTTTGCCTTCAATGCATTTGAAAGATTATACATGTAAATCTGCATTGTGTCACAACAACATGACACAGAAATGTTCAGGTTTGGAAAGAAAGCCAACTGCACGTGAAACAGAAAGGAATTCTATAAACACAGGGAGGATTAGCTCAGCATTTTGAAGCTATGAAACTCGGTACTCTACGGGCAACTTCTAAGCTGGAGGAAGGAAATGATTAGTTAGAGCTGTTTGTTTAATGTATACACCAGATGAGATAAAGAATTCAAAGGACAACGTAGCTCCCACTTCCTCAGCATGTCTGTATGTGGACCCCTCTAGCGAGACGCTAGTAAGGCTTTTCCCAAAACCCAGGGAACTGCACACTGGAGAAATGACACAGATACGTTAGCTGAAAGATGAAAAAATACTCCATCTTCCTAAGAAAAAATTAAGCAGTTAATACCTCCTCCTGCCTTGTAAGAGATGCTCTGGTGGCCAATGAGGTGCTACTTCTGTGAATATCATTTGCTATTTAATAACAGAAGTGGCTGGCTCTGAAAAGCAATCTGCCTGATGAGGTTTTCAAGCTGTGTAATTAGGAGGCTATTCCCTAAATTGGCCTACTGTGCCCATGGGGTTAGATGAACAGGGCAGAGAGGCCTCAGTGGTTCAGAGGAGGCCGAGGAGGGGAGAAGCTGACAGTTCTTTCATCCATTTCTAGGCTCCTCACTCACGCCATGAATGAGTGCTTCTCTTCCATAAACCTAGTAACACCCACCCACCAATTTAAGGACAGTGTGTGGGCCAGGCACTGTGACGTGGACACGATGAACATATGTGACTCTTCTACGATACATGGCTCTTCTACTGAAAGCTTACAATCTAGTGAAAAAGTGACAGCTACATTGTAATTCAAAACATGAGTAGTGACTAGCCAGGCAAAACTGCTCCAAGCCACAGGAGCAGAACCTACAAGGGCCCAGAGGGTGGAAAAGACTTGATGTGTCTTAAGGCCAGTATGTGTAGAGCAGCGCACCAGGACACGAAACTGCACACAGAACTGCAAAGACTGGACGCAGGCCAAGGCCAGATCACCCAAAGCCCTTCAGCCACAGTAAAGATTTGGGGCTTTTGTTTCTTAAAATTTGTTCGAATTATGAAAATGCTACAATCCGATATATACTTTGAAACATTAAAGTTCACTTAGGCTGCAGGAGGAAGAATGCAGGAAGGCAGTGGTTAGTAACAGGAACTCCAGCAGTGGCCCGTCAGCCGCAGGCTTCTCCTGATTGGAAACGGTTTGTTCTGCTCCTACTGTTAAGCTAGTTTGTCAGATCCAACACACAGCCTGCCATGGACAACACCACTGAAACAGAGACCAGAACAGGAAGGTGAGGTGATGGAGGCCCAGCAAGAAAGTACCCTGCCAAAGGACAATGCTAGCTGGAGGCAGAGATAGGACTAGATTTGAGGCTTTCCAGGTTTCTCAACTGCAGCCTCAAGGTTAGCTGCACCCCATCCTCCAGTCTCTAAAGCCAGGGTCAGCATGTGTTGCTCTGTCTATTTTGAAGGAAGGTGAACTCCTGGAGGGTCTTCTCCAAATTCTTTTAGTCACAAAATGAAGGCTCATGCTATACCTGACCCACTAAAATGTTTTTTGTTTTTCTGTTGTTGTTTTTTGGTTTTTCGAGACAGAGTTTCTCTGTGTAGCCTTGGCTGTCCAAGACTTGCTTTGTAGACCAGGCTGGCCTCAAACTCACAGGGATCTGCCTGCCTCTGCCTCCCAAGTGCTGGGATTAAAGGCGTGCACCACCATGCCCGGCTCCACTAAAATGTTTTATTTGTCTGAAGGGTTTTCTGTTTATTTTGAGACAGTCTCATATGTAGCCTTAAACTCCTGATCCTCCTGCCTCTGCCTCCCAAGAGCTGAGATAACAGACACATGTCAGCATTCCTGGCTGTGCCACATTTTTAAAAGAGAAAATGAATTAGTTCAAAACTTTAGAGAACAAAACATACTTTGTACGACACTCAGGGCTATTAGTTTATTTTGAAATAAAAATTAGAGCATCTGCTAATATTAATTACCAGGCCTATACTTCTGCTTGGCAATTTTCAGCAAGAACTGGGCAGAGGTGCCCTAGAGATCGGCCACATGATGATTTCCAGCGAGGTGGTCTCAATGACAACGCCCCATTCATACACTTGAATGTTTGGCTCCCATTTGGTGGAGCTGTTTGAGGATTACCATGTGTGGCCTGCTGGAGGAGGTTTGTCACTGGGGGTTAATTTTGGGGTTTCCAAAGCTCCTAACTATTCTCCAGCTCCATGCCTGCCTGCCTGCCTGCTGCCAAGCTTTCCTCCATTTTGGTCATTGACTAACTCTCTGGAACGGTGAGCTTAAATTAAACACTTTCTTTTATAAGCTGCCGTGGTCATGGTGTTTTGTGATGGCAACAGAAAAGTAACTAAGACACTAGGTTATCTGAGCCTTACACCCTCAAGAGCCATCACTACCTTGCCATTATTGTTTTTCATATAATTTACTTGGTCACTATAACATTTGAGTTTAACAGGTAAGAAATATAGAGATAAGAGAACTTTTCATATCATAAATTTTCTTTAATACACTTTCCCCCAAACTAAAGGGAACATTTCCTTCTGATCTGATCAAATCTTTCTTTTCTTTTCTTTCTTTCTTTTCTTTTTCTTTTTGTTGTTGTTGTTGTTGTTTTGTGTTTTTCTGTTTTTGGTTTTTCAAGACAGGGTTTCTCTGTGTTATATTGGCTGTCCTGGACTCGCTTTGTAGACCAGGCCGGCCTTGAACTCACAGTGATCTGCTTGCCTCTGCCTCCCAAGTGCTGGGATTAAAGGCCACTACCACACCCAGCTTTCTGATCAAATTTTTATTCCAAAAGAAACTCTGAAGACAGACCCTTAAAATAATAGGGTAACTTACCTCTGGGAAGCTGGCCATGTTCACCAAAATCAACTGTGGCGATTTCATGGAGATCTGGCCAATCTGATTAAGAGCAAGCTTCCCATCAGCAGTTACCACAGTAACATGATCAAGGGATCCTAAAGAAAAAGTAATAAGATTTTAGAATTCTAAAGGTCCTTAGAAGCCCACATCTCTTTATCTAATTCAGATTCAACAAACATACAGGAACCCCTTGCTGATATGACAAGGTTATTCATAGGAGCAGTTTCAGGCAATGGAGAGAGTGTGCAATGCCAGCAGAACCCTGTTGGAATTCCTTACTAGCACTAAGGAGAGTCACTGTTCTGGTTTGCCTGGACTTAAAGCGTTCCTAATGCATAGGACAGTTCATCACTGATGGAAGTCAGTACAAGAACTCAGGCAGGGCGGGAACCTGGAGCAGGAGAATGCAGAAGCAATGGAGGGGTGCTGCGTACTGGCTTGCTCCTTGCGGCTTGCTTAGCCTGCTTGCTTACTTGCTTGCTTGTTTTTTCTTTTCTTTTCTTTTTGACTTTTTGAGACAGGATTTCTTTGTGTAGCCCTGGCACTCACTCTGTAATCCAGGCTGACGTTGGCCTCCAACTCAGAGATCTGCCTGCCTCTGCCTCCCAAGTGCTGGGATTAAAGGCATACACAGCCACGACCAGTCCCAACCTGCTTTCTTATAGCATCCAAGACCACCAGCCCAGGGGTGGTACCACTCACAATGGGCTGGGCCCTCACCCATCAATCACTAATTAAGAAAATGGCCTATAGGCTTGCCTACAGCTGGATTTTTTTTTTAAGATTTGTTTATTTATTTATTATGCATACACTGCTCTGCCTGCTTGTACCCCTGAAGGCTAGAAGAGAGTGTTAGATCTCATTATAGGTGGTTGTGAACCACCATGTGGTTGCTGGGAATTGAACTCAGGACCTCTGGAAGAACAGTCAGTGCTCTTAACCGCTGAGCCATCTCTCCAGCCCCATACATGGGGCTTAGAGAAGCCCCATGGATCTTACAGAAGCATTTTCTCCATTGAGGCTCCCTCCTCTCAGATGGCTCTAGCTAAGGTGAAGCTGACATAAAGCTATCTAGCACAGAGCTGAAACTATAAGGTACTGATTCTCCTTTTAGCAGCTCTGCCACTTAGTAGCTAGAACAGCACTACGAAGTAAAGCATTTACCCTGTCTCTGTGTGCCTTGGTTTCCAACTCAGCTTAAAAGAGTAGCTGCTTACAGAATCAGTGATGACTATAGCTAAACAGGAGTGGCCAGGCATATAAGGTACCAAGAACAAGTACAGAGAAGTCGCCTCTTACTGTCCCTCTTAGTTCTTCCCACCTTCCCGCCCTGTGATGCTATTATTCCTACCATCACTTTACAGAGGAGAAAAGGAGACTTGAGAAAGATAAATGGACCAAGATCACAGAGTTGACAAGTGAAAAAACAATCAAGAGCCAAGAGTCAAACTCAAGTGTGCTCAAGTGTGACTTCAAGCAAAGTTCTTTTCTACTGCGCACAAAATCACGAGCCTTTACTCTTGCGCACGCGCGCGCGCGCGCGCGCGCACACACACACACACACACACACAGACAGATCCTGATTCTGTGGTAATGTTTTTAATTCACCACACAATTCTAGCACATAGCCAGTTACAACAACTTCCTTCTGTCACCTTGCCTTTGGTCCTGAGACCCTCTTCAGAAATAAGTCTATTCAAAACAAAACAAAATAAAAGGTATTAACACCTCATTATTACCTGGATCTGATCTTTTTCCAGACCTGAATTCTGTAAAATCCTGAGCAAAATTTTCATTAGTCAGAAAAGATAAATAAATCCCCAGCTCTGGCTGGGTTATTATTTAAAGTCCCTGATTTCCTATGCAAATGAAGCTAGCAGAAAACCCTTACCACTCACAGTAGGAACCACTCGTGGATGGCTCATTCTGGGATACAAAGAGAAACAGGGCGGGAGATGGGGGAGGTATTGTGGTAATATATCATAGGATTAATGCAGTACCACACTATGGCCCAAAGATCTGAATATTCAGCCAGATTCAGTATCATCATAAGATGACAGTTGTTGACACCACTGGCTTTAACCTGCAAAAAGTATATGCAGTATAATGATTTTAAAAAAAGAAAGAAAGAAAGAAAATTACCATGATTCTAAAAACCCAAAGACCTAATACCAACTCACTGCTCCCAGATTCTAAGCCCCTTCTGAGCCTCCACTTCTAATCTTTAAATGAGACAAAAGCTGTACTTAAAGGGCTTTCGTGAGGATAGGCTCGAAAGTATATTGAAAAGCATTTATAACTATGATGCAATAATGCTGCTATTATTTTTTGGAACTTTTGTGTTTTAATCAAACTAATATCCTTACATGTAATTTTCCTTCTATTAGGGACATTTCTTTTGAGATTGTAAGTTATTTAGTTCACCATAGCTGAAAACCAAGAATAAACTTAACTAAAAAAGTATAGATGTCTGCTTTAGGAATTACAGAGCAGTGGTCGAAGGGCCTGAAAAACACAGGGCTGGGAGTATCTACCATGCTCAGACCAGTTAGTTTTTAAACAGCCACCTCACCCAGAGTGACCTCCAGAATCAGCCACTGAGTGGTAGGAATCAGGTGATTGAATCACCTTATACATTTTTAAGTTGGCTCATCTTTTAAAATTAACTATAATCACTTAGAAATCTACGTTCAGGTTTCCATACATCAATAGGCCAAGCTGAAGACAACTGGTATCTTAATAGCACTGAATCTCTTGACCCATAGGATTTTAGATTCACTATAATTTTTCTCAGCATTTCTTGAATAGATCGTATTTGAAGCTGTGCAACTGGCTCACTCCCATGGTCTTAGTATTTGGTTAGCTGAGCTAGGACAATTGTTATAAAATTCTAGTATATAACTTTTTTCTTTCTGAGGTCTCACTATGTAGCTTTGGCTGGCCTGGAACTCACTATGTAGACCACTACATACAATACACTTCTTTAGTCAGATGATCTTGCTTCCTCTTTCAAGTGTCTCTGCAGTGGTGCCTAGCCTCAGGAACCTTGCCTGACTCCTCAGGTGTCTTCCTGACCCTTCTTACGAGCCAAACATCCTAAGCAGGTTTCACTAAGAATGATGGCAGCCTTAAGTTACTGGTGCATCCAATAAGAATGCTTCATGTTAATGCTTCGTAATTATCTTGTGATTATTACTGCCACCATTTTACACATGAGGAAACTGAGGCCTACAGATTGATTTGCCCACCATCAGAAGATCTCCTAATCACATAACTTGCATCCAAGCACGAGCGTGGTCATCTCCAGCCATGGTCTGCTGGGCCATGTGGTTTTATACACACTGGTTCACCTGTCTGCCCTTTCATAGAGGGTCTAAGTTCCTAAACATTAGGGACACGAGTCTCCCTCTCCACATCCACATCTCTTAACGTAAGAGGCACAAAGTGTGTGCTCAGTACTGCTGTGGCAAACAAACAAATGGATAGATAAAGGATGAAGGGAAAGGGGCAAGAAGGAGAGAACAAGCCTGCATCTTAAACGTCAGCTGTCTCTGAGACAGACATGGGGCAGATGGAAGTGAAGAGGAAAAGCGTTGCTGCTTCAGGTGGCTGAGAGAAGCTGTGAGAGAAGCTGCCTGGCAGAGACACTGGCTAAGTTTAGCTTATTTAATCCAGTTTCTTTACAGCCTCAAATTCTACACAAACATTACCCAAACTTAACCAAAGAAAGGAAAGAAGAAATGCCAAGGGGAGGCTGCTGGCGATGGGCCTTAGCTCAGCCTCCCTGACAGACGGGCTGTGAGAGTCCCTGCCACACAGTCCCCACATGAGCATCTCAGTGTGCAGTTGTGGTGGTGCCTGTCCCCTCAATCCATATCGACATAATGCATCAAATCCTTTCCCCTCGATCTGTCCCCAGTGAGAATCTCCCTCAAGCTCACTCCTGCCCCTCATTTTCGCAGAGGTTAACATTTAACAAATTACACTCCCACCCTCTTTGCAAGCCCATCATCTTTTTAAGTTCAACAAGAGTGGAACTGGCTGGCTCATTTTAGGTATCACGTTTCTCCCTGGGCTTCTCTCAAGCTGCTCTCTGGTTTCGGCTGCAGAATGTTAACAGGCCAGAAAGCACAGGGGAGACAGAGCACTTTATCAGTTTCATACCTAAAATAATAAGCAAGCTTAAAATAAACAGTTGGGAGAGATTGAATGGCACGCTTTACTGTCAGCAAAGGCAGAAACACCCCAGTACAAAGGTTAACAAATGCCAGGAACTGCCTTCCAGTCTCATGCCAGATCGCATCTCTGAACGCAACATGGTTCTGGCCGTTTTTATAATGAACTGAGTAGTTTCCACAAACAAGTTCATGAAATATCTTCTATTTTCTTTATGAACTTCCCAATCACAACCTGAGTGGGAGAGGTTGGAGCTCCTGCAGGTTCCTTCAGAGGGGGTCCCAGGCTTAACTAAAGGATGATGACAATTTGCAAGAGGCCAATTTAACAGCAATTGGATTTTTCCTGCCCACTTGCACCATTAGCTGACAACCCACTTCTCCATCACATCTGCAAACAGTTCTCCTAGACAGTTCTGACATTTCCCACTTAGAAAAGCCACTTTCAGGAAGCTATTAACCTAAACGGAATCTTCCTGGTCAAGCTCATGGGCACAGAAAGGCCTCAGGTGGGCAAGTCTGTAGACTTTGGTTTTCAGTACAGGCTAGAACTACCAAGTAGAACAAGTCGGAAAAAGCAGGTTAAGGACAGAGAACTATGAGCTTAGAGTGTAATTCCACACGAGCGCTGATCACCAGAGGTTTTGCTCACCCCTGAGCTGTTCTCTGTGGGCCAAGCACCATGCTACCCCACAGAAGACAGCTGCTTAATGGAGACACGCAGCACGACTCCAGTGCCGTGATGCACGGATGCACATGAACTCAGTTACCTCCTACTGCCCAAAGCCAACAGCAGGAACTGGACAAGGAAACTCATCAGTTATGGAAAAGTAACTGCTCATAGACACGTTGGGCATGCCAAAGCTGGGACTGACACAGTGACAGGGCCATTTTCTTTCCCAATGTGACAGTCCCTGAGCCGTGGGGCCCGCCACTAACCTGGTGCAGTCCTTATGTTGAGGGTCTTATTGAAATTATCTTTGAGTGCTTCCATCACAGATTTCATTTCTTCATCCACCTCTTCCAAGTCGATTACATCCTCAACCAAGGCGGCATTGATATTCACCCTGGCCTGGGACTGTCCTTTCCCTTTAGCTAAAAGTCAGTGAACAAAAGAACAGAAGCACACACACAGATAATAAGCATGGGCTTTAAAAAAAAAAAAAGTGCCTACTGTGTCAAGTGCTAGAATTTTATATAAACCATCTCTGTCCTACACAGGAGTTCACATGTACTAAGTGCCAGCCAGCTCCCAGGTCTGCCAAATCCTTGAACATTAGCAAGGGCACAGGCTTTATGACAGACACTCTGGGTTCACCCTGCTGTAGTGCACACTGGCTCTATGATCTCGGGCCAGTTACTCAATTTTTGTACAAGAGGACTAATAAAGTCCATGCTATAAAGCTGATTCCAGAATACAAATGACGTCACTCACATACCCAAAAGAGTAATACCAAGGAATCCAGAAGTAAATTAAGACCCTATTTTTTCAGAAAAATGAAAGACAAAAAAGGTAAAGTGACTTGCCTAATGTCACAGGTCAGGAAATGGCCAAGTCAAGATTTGGTCCCAAATCTGTCTAATTTTAAGCACATGAACTTTCCATAAAACCATCTCCACAAATCTAATGGAGAGAAAGGAAATGTATTAATTCAGTTTCAAGCATACTGAGACAAGGTTGTGCTCAGCACCGTATAGCTGATCTGGGCAAAATGAACCACAGAGACATTAACTACCGCCCGCCAGAGCGCACTGACTTATACTTTAGAAAATCAACAGTGCTGGAGGGCGGATGGAATCTGATTTCATGTCTAAACCATAGGGAGTTTTTCACATACATTCGGTACTGTGCATGTGACATAAACACTCTAGCATTTCTACATGGGGGGTGGGTGGGAAAGAAGAAGGAGGAAATACTTCAATAGTATCTGTGTAATGTTTGTTCACTAAATGTTTAACAAAACATTATTAAAATTCATTCAGCAATTTTTATTATCTACAGCTAGCTCGACTGTGCTGGGTTCCACACCCTAATTTGCAATGCAATTTCAAATATATTCTTCCATTTGATATTCAAGACAGTTCTCTAAGGTAGGAAAATGAGAACTCTGAGATGCACAGCATTTAAATATTTTTCACAAAGTAACCAACGAATAAGAAGCAATGTGACTTTTTTCCAAAGATCTGTTCAAGTCACCATCCTGCTTGAAGCCTCAACTGCTTGTGAATAAACAAGCTAAGGGCTTAGAATTTTTGAAGCTGATTTTTAAAAAATGTCAATTCAGAAGCACTCATTAAAAGAAGGACAATAGAAGCAAATCCATATCTGAACAAATTGTGAATAAAGAAAACCAAAGACATACAGATCATTTTAAAAAGCTGGAGAGAAAAGACAGATTTATTCATAAGGGATCAAAATTACATGTTGAACAAAGAGGCCAGATACAAATATACATTACTACAGTAAAAAAGCCACAGAGTAGAATATATCCTGAATGGTTTGATAGCAAACAAAGCAATTCATGCCGACATCTGACTAACAATGGGGCACGGGGAAGGGTGGCACTCACTCCATGTGGGTGCTGAGAGTACTCCACACCAGGACCAGTGTGTTCTACCACCGAGCTACATCCCCAGCCTCTGGTTTCTGAGACAATGTCATGCTATGTGTGTCTGTCTGTCTGCCTCAGCCTCCCAAGAGCTAACATTGCAGGCAGGCACCCCCCCACACACACCAGTTCTTGATTGTGGGGAAATGAGAGTCTTGGTTACAATGGTGACTCCAGTTTGTGAAAATTAACAAGTTGTGGCTTTATTACTACAAAAAGGTTAAAAGAAAAAAGTTAAGGGTAACTAGCCAAGTAAAGACAGATGGTGTACACACATAGCTTGCAAATCAGCAGGGATGAAACAGGAATAAAGAATCCTGATTAACTTAATAAAAAAGAAGGAAAAGAAACCACAAAAAAGTATGAAACAAAATTAAAATGTAAATACTCAACAAATAAGATAAACAGAAATGAACCAAAATGACTAGCTAAAATCTCAAGGCTCTCAGTACAACTTTAAACTAACCATACAGAATATATAAGAAAATTTATAAATACATGTGAAATCACAGGGTTAAGGGTTAGGAAAAATGTTTATAAACCTGGAAATGTTAATGAATGTAAAGTTAGTTTTATTAATAACAAGAAAATATTTTAACAATTTGAATAATACATTCTAACAATGTATTATTAGAAATGAGGGCTACTTCAAATAGTATCAAAAGATATGTAACAATTCAGGATTTATACATACATACATACATATATTTACTTACACACACACACACACACACACACACACACACACACACACACACAAAGTAGCCACAAAATGGAAAAGGAGAAACTGTTCATTCTAAAACCACACCAGGAGATTTTAACACATCCTTCTTGGTAACTGCTAAGCAGAACAAATAAAAAGTTAAGTACGTGGAACTGTGATTCTAAGCATAGGCTACCTTAATGCCATTCACTCAGGAAAACTATATCTGTGAATTCAAGGCAAGCTTTGCCTACATAGTGAGTTCCAGGCCAGCCAGAGTTACATATTAAGACCTTGTCTCACTAAAATATTATTATCAACAAAATAAGAGACTGACAACATTAAAAGATTACTTAAAGTTTGTAAATTTCTGGGGAAATGATTATGATATGGAAGATGTAAACATATGCTAAGGAAAAAAAGAACATAAGATTTATCAAAACAGTGAAAATTTTCATCAAAAAGCTATTAGGCACAATTTTAGACCAACAGCTTTGAAAACGGAAAAGAAATTCTAAAGTAGACAATATAAGCAGTCTCATAATTATTAAAGAGACTGAATCTATAATCTATATGTACACACCAGATTCAGATGAATTTAAAGGCAGGCTGTAGTACCAAAGAGGCAAGGAACTAACTAGCCCTGACTTTAAACCATCCAATCAAGAGAGATGTACTGACCTCACACCATGAGGCTAAGATAAACAACAAGACCTAAAAAGGACAGTGACAGAGGTAAGCCCTCAGTATGTGGTATTACGTTCAGGCTAATCCTATGCATGCAAACACAGGCTGAAGAGCCTCATACTTAATCCTACAAACAAACTTGATAAATCCCACAGTGAAGACACAGATTATATATCGAGCAAGATATATACAAATTATTATTATAAGAACAAGCAGGGTTCTTATCAAAAATGCAAAAATGGTTTAACACCAGAAAAGCTACTAATGTTGAGTTATTATATGAATAGATTAAAGTCAGGGAGTGCAGGGGATTCAGCACAGAGTAGAGCACATGCTTAGTATGCACCAAGCCCTGAGCTCAAGCCCCAGTACTGCAAAAAGTAAAGGGGCTGGGGAGGTAGAACCATCTCAATAAACATGATGTATCATTTGATTAGAATTGAGTGCCTTTTTTAAAAGCACAAGGATTATATCTACTTAAAAGAGATTATGAAAACTACAAAAGAAACATTCTTTATGTCAACATATAAGAAATGGTCTATCTAAAGTCAAGAATAAAAGAAGAATGCCCATTTCCACCAATCACACTTGCTCAAATTAGAATAGCGTTCCTAGGCAGCACAGAGGGAGGCAGTTAAGGGAGATGGGGACCCATGGGCATGCATACAGACCAAAACACACGGACAAGACTGCTTATACTTCAACGATACTGTTAGTTTAAGTCCAAATTGGAAGCAACCCAGATGCCACTACGGGATACATACATAAACTGCAGCAACATATTTAGGACACTATAAAAGTCAAAACACACAGCAGCTGTTGTAGGTGAAACAGGCAAATCTGTTACCCCACAGAGCCAGACACTGAGTTCAAAAAGGACAAAACTAAAGCCAATCTCTTGGGGAAGCTAGGGTACAGATGACATTTGCTTCTTCTTTTAAAATAACTTTTGTTACTGTTTTTGTTTGCTTGTTATTTTGTGGTTGCTGTTTTGAGACAGTGTCCCACTGTGTAACTGTGCTGGCCTGAAATTTGCTACACAGCCCATGGTAGCCTTAAACTTGCAGTGATCCCCCTGCCAGGATCACAGGCATGTGGCACCATGGCATGTTCCACTTTATTTCTTTAAATTTTATTTTACTGTTTTATGCATTTAAGTGTCTGGCTGCATGTATATGTGTGTGCCACATGTGCCTGGTGTCCAGGGAAGCCAGAAGAGGGTGTTGGATCTTCTGGAATTGTAGTCACAGATGGTTGTGAGCCTCCATGTGGGTGCTAGGAATCAAACCCAGGTCCTCTGGAAGAGCAGCCAGTGCTCTTAACTGCTGAGCCATCTCTCCAGTCCCCCTACATATTATTCCTTAATCTGGGAAATGGAAACATAGTTGTGTACATGTTCTAAATATCCATTGGGCTAACCAGTTAACAATTAGGTGTATACTTTTCTGTATATGTTATGCCTTAAAATAAATTAGGAGTGTATAATAAAATGATACAATAATGATATCATTTTCTAGAAAATACTGGCTTGTGACTATACATTTCACATAGAAAGGGCAAGAAAAAAATGTGTGTGACAGATAAAGATCTGCAGTAGAGTTTTCAAGGCTTTATGACTGATTTAAGGGAGTAAAGGCAATTTGGTGCAGAAGCAAAGCAGTTCAACAAAAGACATATACGTAAGGAAATGTGACACACAACATAGGAGTTAGCACCAACTGGATGACAGAGTGCCAGCAACACAGCTTATAGCCCATATGGAAAAGAAACCTAAACTGAGCTTCAGTTTCTGTTTTTTGAGGAAAAAAAAAAAATCTTACTCTCCAAACCAGGGTGCCCTGGAATTCACTATGAAGCCCAGGGTCACACTGAATCAGAAGTAATCCTCCTGCCTCAGCCTCTCCAGCACTAGGATGACAGGTGTGAGCAACCACAGCCAGCTTTACAGTTAAGATTATTAACTCACACCACATTCAAAAATAAATTCCCCTGGGATAGAAAAGAGTTCTTGAAAAGGCTATGAACTGTGACCACAGTCAAAGACATGGCCTCCTAGCACTAACAATAAGGGATCTTATCCCTACAGCAGAAAGACCCCAGTAGATCTAAGAGAACGCCAACACCAGCTCTCTGAGGAAGCATCCAAAGACGAGGAACGCTTCTGCTTGCAGACCGTGCTGAGTCTAGAAGACTGTGACGCCACAGCCTCAGAAGCCCCATTCCTGTTCTTTCTCTCTGGATGAGGCCACGGGCAATTTTCCCCCCAAACAATTGTACCTCAGCCTCTAAGCCTCTATATTTGCAAATGTTAAAAATCTATATTCATTAAATAACTGTAAGGGTTTCATCACTGGAAAAATATAATTGTTTTCAATGGATAATGGTAAGGATTGGATTAGAAAATTTAAAAAATAACATACAAATCAAACACTAACTTAACAGAATATAAGTCTTGTATGTATTAATTTTCTTTCATCGATCTGTTAAGCCTCTTTTCAACAAAAATCAGGTCTGGATCTGTGTAAAAGCAAAAAAGGAAAGTCAACGGGGAAATATTTAGCAGCATACTTCTAGCACCATCCTCAAGAGGGCCTGCCTGACACACCACTGCAAACAGCAGGTCTGCCTGATCATTTTCTGTCTTTCATCTATCTGACAAAGCTTTTGAAAACACAGTATATAAACAGCCCTGGAGAGTGTTCCACAACCACACAGAAACAACTGATCTTCATCAGATCCAATAGGGCAGACAGGTAACAAACAATAATCAATTTTATAACTGATTAATTAATGACTGCAGTTCTAAGTCTGTCTAAGTAAAATAATAGTGTACATGAGTGCATGTAACAGGGGACCTGACCCAGACTCAGGCCAAGGAAGACATCCCGGAGGAAGTGGCATTTAAGCTAAGACCTGCGGTACATCAAAATCTCATTCTTGGATGACATAAGTCATTAAGATCATCCATCTAAACCCATGGCTTTAATGCCCCGTTTACCCAAAACCCTTCTGGCTTTAATTATACCCCCAATCTGACTCTTCCTAAAAGACGAGAATAGGCCGATTCTTGCCATGAGCACTCTGGTTTGCTTGGTACTTTTACCTCTACTTCTGCACTTAAATGAAATAAATTAGGCATTTTCTGAGCTACCAACAAAATAAATGAGGTCTAATAGTAACAAAACAAGCCCTGGGTCTTGTGAACATCTGAGACATCATTTCCTTACATGGATGAGGAAAGAAACTCAGAACAACTCCGCGATCTCTGCCGCTTATGAGAAAGGGGTGAGACCGGGAAGGAGATCAGCTACCTTTGGCCTTCTTGGTTGCGAAATGACGAACTGGTACCCCTGGATGGGCAGAGTAGTGTCTGTGGTCAGGCTGGCTTCCGCTAATGGTCTTCACGGAGATTTCCGAAACAGGTCTGGTCAAAGTAGTAAGGTAACTGCGGAAGGCAGGGTGCAGCAGCCGGAAGCACTTCCCTGCCATGATGGAAGACAATCCTCAGAAACAGCCACTGAAGAGTCAGGAAAGAAAAAAAAAATGGTCTTATTAAAGGAGATGGTGGAGGCAAATGCCTTTAATCCCAGCACTGAGGAGGCAGAGGCAGGCGGATCTCTGGGTTCAAGGCCAGCCTGGTCTACAGAGTGAGTTCCAAGTCAGCCAGCCAAAGTTATACAGAGAAACCCTGTCTCAGAAAAAAAGGAAAGGAAAAAAAAAAAAAAAAACCTCAGTAAAAGAAAACCCACAGCAACTTCCAAAACTAACTCATGCCAGCTACCGATGAACTCCTCCAAGTAAGCAGGAACTTGGCCCTGAGTATACATGACCCCTAGGCCACCTCCCAGCAGCCTCAGGGAGAACTGTTACCTTCATTTTACAGGGTGAAGAAACTGAGGCCCAGGGGCCTTAGTGACCCAATAGTCTGTGGCCTTCTTTCAGTTCATCTAAATGCCTGAAAGCAAACGTGCCGCAGCCTAAATCTGTAACGATGCTAATTAAGCCCTCGTATGAGCAGAGGCACAAAATCCTGATAAAGCTTGAAGAGGAAGGGCAGAGCACTAGAGGGGATTTTTAAGTAAGAAAAACATTTTAATAGGCATAAAATGACTAGAAAATTTACATGGCAGCATTTAATTAAAATTTTCTTTGGTTCCTTATGCACTGATTACCAATTAGAAGGCACTTTAATTTGAGTCTGAAGCATGACTGAGGCTTGAGGTCTTCTACGGTCTAGAACTGGGAGACGCCACCATCCCCCGAGCTAACACGGCTTCTACACACTTCTCAGGTCTCTGACCACACACAGATGCTATCGCTTCCTCTGAGACAGAACACAGTCCTAGCCAACAAATATCACACTAGGAGCTTCTGCCAAGAATCTGCCTGTTACTTAGCTAAAAATTAAGAACAATTAGTAGCAAGTGTCTGGAAGCACTATCTTTGAAAATCACATCTCATTTTAAAAAAACAAAAAACAAAGCAAACAAACAAAACCCTGCTGAAATGTTGATGCAGCCTAACGGCATGCACAAGAGCAGACGGCCTGCAGAAGGACCATGAAGCTGATCCCAGCTCCACATTGACCAAAAGCCCCTGAGAATCTCTGCATCTGCATCTTCTCATCTGTAAAATGGGACTGAGACTTATTCCTTCAAGTAGGGAATAACAAGGCGAGGCAGGCATACCCTACCTTTTCAAGACATGTGACTGTTAATATTATTACTTCTTTTTAATGGGAAGATGAGCTTGACATAATGCCATGGGTGGTGAGGCATGCCTGTAATCCTAGCAAGTTAGGAGGTGCAGGCAGAAGGAATAGGAGGGATGTAAGGTCGTCCTGTGTCAACATATCCTGTGTTAACAAAACAGAACAAAAGCAAGCAAAAAAATAAATACTGTTAAGGCAAACAATTTCTATTGATGGAATTTTTAATAGCAAGTTATGCCAAATATCTGCAATGAGTATGTGAAGTCTATACAAACTCAGCCCTGTGCAGATTGCTTTATCAGCTCACTTACTGTTAATAATGCCACAGATAAAGCAGTACAGTCCCCAGTTTGTAGATGCTGAAACTGAGGCTCAGAGAGATTAACTCACTGTCCAAGAATAGGAACTAACCGTCTGGTTTACAAAGCAAGTCCGGGACAGCCAGGACTACAGAGAAAGCCTGGCTCAGGAAAACAAACAAAACAAAACAAAGAAAACTGTTCACAAAAGTTTGGCTCTGAGTGATAATTCAAATCGAAGTTTCTACCTAATATAGCCAATGCCCAACTCACATTTATATCCAAATATGAATGCATAATAATGTGTGGCTTGGGTTGTTTTAATTGACATGGCCTCAGTCTGGCTGCAGTGTGCATGACAGGTTCCCGGGAGTTCCTGCCTGGGTCATAATACCAATCCACAAAGCAACAGGAAACTAAAATGGGTTAGAAATAAACAACCTTTGACAGAAAATGCAGCACCAAAAAGCACACCCAATGCACGCGGACCGAAAGACAGTTCTATAAATAACCACACTGCTGGAATGCTTGAGGCATACGTCTCACTGCACAGAAGCCAGGAAACGTCCCAGTGCGAGTTCACTAACACAGGCCATTGGGTCTTTAGCCTTATGAACATCAAGTCAGGTCAGCACACATGAAGGAGTAAAACCGAAGAGGAAACTTCTTATGAGAGTTCAAGTATGTTCGAATAACACTGACCCCACACACACAAGCGACTATTTCCCCACTTACTACATGTGTGACGTTGAGGAGGTTAGTTACGGCTGTTGGCACTCCATGGACTGTTCTAGTAGACGAATCTACCTACTAGTAATCCACGTGTTTACTACCTTGTACTTAGTAGGGCACAAGAATACAGATATCATACAAATGTGGTGTGTACAGTAATGAACTTCCGGAAAGATTAAATCCTTGCCCAATGTCAACATGCTGGCCTGAGAGTTGGGCTCCACGCCTCTGACAGCAGGTCCTGGGATCTACTCCTCAACACTGCTTCCAGTATGCCCTGGGTTTCCAGTTATTTGCTTGGAATAGGGTAGGTATGCTCCCTTTCAAATTCAGTGTCACGTGAAGAAAGGTACTTGAAATAGCTGACTCGATGCAGCATCCAAATGCCTTGGCACAAGCCAAAGGAGGAATGCTAAAGATTTAACAAGTGGACAAATGGCATCACCTAAAGACTAGAAGACTCCACCTCCCCCATCCGCATCACACCATCTCAGGAATTCATACCCACCCATACTCAGAAAGCAGGTACCACAACCCTACCAAGGATGGGAACTGCAGCAAGTACTTTATCCTAGCCATTAACTGAAGGAATCGGATGAGGTTTCTAGCCTTCCCAACTACAAGTTCTCCAAGAGTCTGGGAAACGCAATGGAATGTGGTCACCACCTATGCGACCTGCCATCTTTGGTGGAACCAAACATCACCAAACAGACCCTTACCATGGAAGATCTTTCTAAGGTTGAACCCTTAGACACTTTAAAAAAAAATATATATATATATAAAGGCCAAGATCCAGGATAAGGAAGGAATTCCTCCTGACCAGAAGAGGCTGATCCTTGCTGGTAAGCAGCTGCTGCACTTTGACTTTAACACTCAAAAGGAGTCCACCCTTCAACCTGTGTTGAGACTTTTCTGGTAGTGCTGAGAAAGGGACAAAGTGTTACAATCACTCCCAAGGAAATGACAAAACTAGTTGTCTTCGTCCACAGTGTCCTTCTGATGAATGTGGTACTGGAGTTCATGGCTAGCAGCTTTGACAGACATTGCTGTGCAAGTGTTGTCTGACAGCTACAGCAAATCAGAAGACAAAGTAGTTGTGTATGAGTTGATATAGAGAGGAACGGGGGAAAAGGAAAAAGAAAGAAAAAGCACCAAACTTTGAGATGGCCTAAGCAAAGAGTTCTGTTTCTAGCACTTCCTAAGTATGTGATCTCACTCTGTACAATCTGACGCGCCATTGAAATGACAACTGTTTGCCCACAGGACGACAGAATGACGATTTAAAAAAAAAAAAAAAAAAAAAAAAAAAAAAAAACCCAGGTGTTCAACTCAGGCCCGGGTGGAATTTAAACTGCATCACTTGGGAGCCGCGTGACCTTGGTAAAGATAGCGCTAAGTTTTTGTTTCTT
This sequence comes from Acomys russatus, assembly GCF_903995435.1. Taxonomy (NCBI): domain Eukaryota; kingdom Metazoa; phylum Chordata; class Mammalia; order Rodentia; family Muridae; genus Acomys; species Acomys russatus. The sequence continues at coordinate 47,118,571 of NC_067160.1, forward strand.
CATCACCGATAATAACTATTCCCGTCAGGTGACGTCCTAAATATCAGGAACTATTTACCAAGCTCCCTGGCAAGGCTCTAAACGCCGGCTAAGTGACACAAGCCCCGCCCTACCCTTGTGAGCGTAGAGGGACCAGAAGTCCCGCCCCCGGCCTTAAGGTCGAGCCGAACTCTGCCGAACCAGTCACGGATGGTAGCCCCACGAGGTCCCCTCCCCACCCCCCGAGGTCCTTGAAAAACTGTCACTGGCACCTGGATCCCGCCTGCTCCTGGAGACAACATTCCCCCCCCCCACCCCCCGCATCTCTTCCCACCCTGAAGGCCACTCACCACCTATAGCCGGGACTACAGTGAAACACACACGCGACACCGGAGGCGGCGGGGCGGCGTCATGACGTCACGGGGTGGTGCGGCGGCGCAGGCGTAGCACGTCACCGGCAGCCGGGCGGCGAGAGGTGTTTCGACCGAGGTATCCTCACGTCCCTCGCTCGGACCCCAGCATCGGAAGCTTCTTTTGGGGCATGAGCTGAGGGCACACCTCTGAGGCTAGCGGGTGAGTACACGAAGCTCAGCGCCATCCTGACCGCGGGGCCTTGGTGGTGACTGCCCTCTCCGGTAGGCTTCTAGGCCCCGCCCCGGATTGTCCAGTTCCTGGCCCGGAAATAACAATCCCATTAGGGACTTTTCGCTGCCAGGGATCGGGAAAGCCTGATTCCTGCCCTGACCCCGGGGTTAGCGTGTAGGAATAAGCGACCCTAGGCCCCTCCTGAATTCTAGGCTTGATACAGCTCAGCTGGGAGGAATAGATAGAGAGGCATTTTGTGAACTGTTACTCCAAGGAGTTGTCGCCTTTGCAAACCCCAAAAGATTTGATGGTCGCATACTATCTCGTTAGACTTTACTGTTTCTCACATGTCCACGTGCTGAGCTGTCACCTGTATAGTCTTGTTTAAAATAACCACGTGATACAGGAATCATTATCTCCAGCTTTGGAAAAGAAGAGAATTTGCTTTGTTTCATTCATTCTCTCAGAAAACAGCACCCACTCTGAGCCATGCAGTCCACTGTAGGCTGGGCATAGAACCGTGATCACAGCGGCAAGGTCCTGTGCTGTAGTAGTTTTTATTATTTTGGAGACACAGGCAGAAAGTAAATAGCCCATTGTAGTCATAGTATATGGGAAGGGGAAAAGTGACGAGGTCAGAGAACGGTGAGGAAGATTCCTAAGGGAGAGACTGTTATTAAAGGCACAGTAGTTGGGAAAGTCAAATTTGAGTCCAGATCTCTCTAGCCCTACGTCTTGTATTCTTCCTGTTGAAACATGGACGCTTTGGCACTTTTAAGTATCTTTTGATGTCACCGTTGCTTTTAAACATGAAAACAGGAATTCTAGCGTTCAAATCTAACTCCACTCACCCTATAGTGCGATCCTCTCATCGCCCTTCTCAGTGTTGTTTACGGTATCTCCCTAGCTGTCGTTAATTACTTCAATCTTTTGCTTATTTTTTTTTTTTTTATTTAGTTCTGTTCCCCTTTCAAAAATTTCTGACAAAAGGGATTATTTCCTACAGGGCCAAGCTCTGAGGCACTTCTAGATGTAGAAGACATGTTTTCTAGCAGGAGCACTTCTAGATGTAGAAGACATGTTTTCTAGCAGGAGGTCTGAAGCCTGGCACAGCACAACCTGTTATCATCCCTTGATCATCTTATATATTTATTAAAAATTTATTTTTATCTATCAACTCATTTTTTATCTTCTCAGCAACCTTAACTACTAAGCAAAACAAGGTTTATCTTTATGAATTTTTTTTTAGATTTCTTTACTCTATGTGCACAAGCCCTTTTTTTTTTTTTTTTTTTGCCTGTATCTATGTATATGCACCACATGTGTGCAGTAACTGCAAAAGTTAGAAGAAGCTGTCTCATTTCCTGGAACTGAAGTTAGGGGTGGTTGTGAGCCACCAAGTGGGTGCTAGGAACTGAACCCCTGGGTCCTCTACAAGAGCAACATGTGCTTTTAACTGCTGAGTCATCTCTCCTGCCCCTCAGAGTTTATTACAAAACATGAAGAAACTGGGCCAGAAGGATGGTTTAGCCATTGAAGGTGCTTCCCATCCAAGCCTGACATCCTGGGTTCAATCCCTGGGACCTAAGTGAAAATGGAAGGAGAGGACCAACTCTTGAGAGTTGTCTTATGGTCTCTACCTGTGCTACATGGCATAAACTGCACCCCACCACCCCCACCCTCTGATAATAAGGTCAATAAATAAGAACGAGGAAACTATAAAGTACCAATGAAAATTACCTCCAGTGAAAATGGAACAACTTAAACCCAAATCTTTTTTAGTTTTTTGAGATAAAGTTTCTCTTGTAGCCCTGGGTATCCTGGTCTCGCTTTGTAGACCAGGCTGGTCTTGAACTCACAGAGATCTGCCTGCCTCTGCCTCCTGAGTGCTGGCATTAAAGGCGTGCGCCAGCACCATGCCTGGCTGGCACCAGGCTTTTTGCTCTTTGCATTGTTGCCTCCATCACAGCCCTCGTTCTCCTTGTCTGTGAGATGAGCTCCTGCAGGAAGGAAGACGAGTGCTAGTTGATCGGTCTTGAACAGCTACAGGAGCATGGTTCTAAAGGCTGTAGGGGTATAACTTGGCAGAGACACTTACCTTTATGAGGTACTGTCCTTGGGAGGGAACGAAGGTGAAGAGAAGTCAAGTGACTTGCTGAAAATCACACTAAGAAGGCAGTCTCTTGTTTCCGCCAAGACAGTAAACTTGGTGATCAATAACTGATAGATATCGGCTACTTAGTGTTGTTAAGCACAGTAACGTTCTTATGTGCCGAGTCTTCACAACTAGCCTATAAGGCAAACGCTATTGCCTTTAAGTTTATATTTGAGGAAAGTGAGGCCTGTAAAGTTCAGATAGTTACCGAGGTTACACAACCTGCTTTCAGATCCAGCTCTAACTCCGGACCTTGTGCTCACAGCTTTGTGCCGGGTCCTCCCCTGTTGTGTATCTCCAGGAAGAGCAGGAGCATAAGCTAGACTTCCTGCACATTCCCTTCAGCGCCACCAGGACTGTCTCCTTTTTCCCTGCAGCATTATGTGCTGATAGAGCCTTTGGCCTCCTGAGTCAGGAAGACTTAAAACTCGCCACAGAACCGTACTTCTCTATCCTAAAAGGCGACTCTGGCTGCCAGGCGGGCTGTTCCAAGGGAACTGGCCCAGGGCTCCTGCTGGGGAGTAGCAGGCCTCTAGAGGACTGCCCAGAGAGCATGCCCTCCTTAGACAGCTGCTTGGATTGCATGTCAAGTCTTATGTTCACACAAGGTTGTTTCACTCTCCTGCCTGAATGTTCACATTGCCTTTAGTATTTCTTAGAGATTGATGGAAGCAGAAACCAAAACTCTTCCCCTGGAGAACGCATCCATCCTTTCAGAGGGCTCTCTACAGGAAGGACACCGACTATGGATTGGCAACCTGGATCCCAAAATCACAGAGTAAGTCCAGGTTGCTTAGTTGGTGTGCGCAGAGGCTCGGTGTCTGCTGCGGGTGCTCAAGAGCCATTCCACGGCACCTTGATCCCTTCAGTTGTTTGGGGTTTTCACCCAAGGGGACACGATGCTATTCTTGGCCGTTTCCACGCTTTAGATCTCCACTCAGACAAGGAGGGGGCAGCGGAAACCACTCTGGGGAGCACCCCCTACAGCTTGGGGTTTAGATGATGGAGAAGAGTAGATGAAGACATTAAGAGCCCGGGCTGACTCACACACCCATCCTCAGTCATCCGAGAGGATGTTAATGAATACAGTGCACAGCCCAGTGTTGCCATGGCCACAGCAACGTCACATGAAGACAACGCATCTTCAGCATCCCTGCCACTTACACGGACACCGAATGAGAGCCACGCTCATGTGATTCGAGCCTCTGCAGGGTTAGGAGCTAAACTCTCTTTTGTGGTGTAAAATTATAGCTCTTCTTTCCTAATCCCAATCCTTGAATATATACCTCATCTCATGCTAGCCTCCCATAAGCAGCTTCCTCTCTTCTTGCCTCTGTGCTTACTTAGCTCTACTCTAGGACTGACCCCAGGACTGCTGGTTTGTTCCAAGCTGGCTTTGAGTACTGACTCCATGGAGGTCAGTCTACTTACCCTTTGCTATTCTGCCACCAACCAACACCTTCCCCACATCAGAGAAGTGGTGAAAAGAAAAAAACCTATTCATTCTCTGCCACTATAATGGCCCTGAAGGAAAAGTCAGGACTATTATGTTCAATTAGTAACATGATCTTGGGCAAAGTGATTCTGCCTCTAGACTCTCATGTCCATTATTGTAGGGAAGAGAGTGGATGGTACAGAGGTCCCCAAGTGATCTCGACCCATGGAGCCTGCTTAGGAAGTGCCAAAAGAAGAGTGGCAGTTGACGAAAGGCTTCCAGGACCTCTTCTCCCTCCTTGGTCAAAGTATCTCTGGAGTCCTATTTTACACAAGGCTTCCTTCAGATTCACTTATCACAGGGCTCCTCTTGTTTAAACTGCTCAGCATAGTGTGGGGCACACACCAGACACTCCAGTCATTTTATGAATGACTGAAAACCAAAGGCACTCAGGTGATCTCTAAGACCTCTTCCCACTCTCTTTCTTTCTTTCTTCATATACATTGGTGTTTTGCCTGCATGTGTGTTTATGTCAGGGTGTCAGATCCCCTGGAACTGGAGTTAAAGACAGTTGTGAGCTCCTGTATAGGTACTTGGAATTGAACCCAGGTCCTCTGGAAGAGCAGCCAGTGCTCCTAACTGCTGAGCCATCTCTCCAGCCCCATCCCCCACCCCACTCTCACTTTCTATGGTTCTGGGGGTGCTTACAGCAGTCAGTCAAGTGGGGCCCATATGCCTATTCTCAAAGATCTGGAGACTACTTCTTATTCCTCCATTCTGAGAGACAAAATATGCCTCCGGTTGGTTCTAGAATGACTCCCGTAAACACTGGGTACAGAATTGAACAATTGCAAAGAGTTCCACCCTTTGTTGAATAGGAAGAAAGAGCCATATGTCAAATCCAAAGTATGTCCTTTGTTGGTGTTGGTTGGTGGCAGAATAGCAAAGGGTAAGTAGACTGACCTCCATGGAGTCAGTGCTCAAAGCCAGCTTGGAACAAACCAGCAGTCCTGGGGTCAGTCCTAGAGTAGAGCTAAGTAAACACAAAGGCAAGAAGAGAGGAAGCTGCTTATGGGAGGCTAGCATGAGATGAGGTATATATTCAAGGATTGGGATTAGGAAAGAAGAGCTATAATTTTACACCACAAAAGAGAGTTTAGCTCCTAACCCTGCAGAGGCTCGAATCACATGAGCGTGGCTCTCATTCGGTGTCCGTGTAAGTGGCAGGGATGCTGAAGATGCGTTGTCTTCATGTGATGTTGCTGTGGCCATGGCAACACTGGGCTGTGCACTGTATCCATTAACATCCTCTCGGATGACTGAGGATGAGTGTGTGAGTCAGCCCGGGCTCTTAATGTCTTCATCTACTCTTCTCCATCATCTAAACCCCAAGCTGTAGGGGGTGCTCCCCAGAGTGGTTTCCACTGCCCCCTCCTTGTCTGAGTGGAAATCTAAAGCGTGGAAGCAGAGTTGGTTGGCTGTGGTGGTCGTAGTTCTCCGTAACGAGAGACTTCTGTGCTGCGCATGCCCTGATGCTTGTCAGAGGCTTCACAAGGGCATCTGCCGCGGGCTATGTCAGACTGAGGGCAGGAACATATTCCGGACTCACATCTTTCGCAGGAGTATGGATTAAGACCTCCCCGTTGATGTTTCAGTCAGATGCAGACATGAAGTGGCAACTGTAGGTCAGGGCTTGCTGGCTGGGAGTGCAGTGCTCCACCTGGAGTATCCCCATGTCTGTATTGCCAAAGCACTGTTCTCTGACTTCCTTACCTTGCAGGGATTTGTCTCTCAAACAAACAGATGTGGTACATGATTTATTTTCAGAATCGTAGCTGCCAGTCAAAGCTTACGGCTCATCACATGAAAGCTCAGCATCACTTTGCTAAATTTCATGAGTCTCATGGAAACGTTATTTCTTTCAAGTTGCCCACGTACATGAACTTTCAGATGCTGCTTCTCAAAGGGTAGAAAATAGTTAGTGAACCTGGTTAAGTGATTAACATGCAGTCCTCCCAGCATTGAGGGGGTGAACACGTGGTACTTACATTGTCAATTGAATCCAAATCTTCTAATGACTCGAAAGGGCAGTTTACAAAACATCTTCTAGTTTTCGTAATTGAGCTTACCCAACCAAAAGCTGCTGCCACTTCCTGCTACTTTCTCTTCTACAGACCCTTACTCCTTTCCTGGGCCTGTATCCCAGCTCTTTAACACGTATTCTTAATCTCTTACAGAAGTTGATTGGAATGTTTCTCCTTTAGAAATGTTCCCTTCCTTTTAGGAAACTGTCAGAAATAGTTACAAGGGATCTAATATAATCATAGGGAGTATTTTTTGGTTTTGTTGTTTTATACATAACAGGTATTTTGGCTGCACGTATGTCAGGTACACCACGTGTACGCCTAGTGCCCTCAGAGATCAGAAGAGAGCATCAGATCCCCTGGCAGAACTAGAGTTCCAGATGGTTGTGAGCCACCATGTGGATGCTGGGAATGGAATCCAGGGTCTCTGGAGGAGCATCCATGCTCTGAACCTCTCTGAGCAATCTCTCTAACCCTGATGGTAGTTTTTGGTTTTTGTTGTTGTTTTGGTGTTTGTTTGTTTGTTTGTTTTTTCGAGACGGTTTCTCTGTGTAGCCTTGGCTGTCCTGGAATTCTCTTTGCAGACCAGGCTGGCCTCGAACTCACAGAGATCCACCTGCCTCTGCCTCCCAAGTGCTGGGATTAAAGGCGTGCGCTGCTGCCACCACCACCCAACCCGATGGTGGTTTTTAAACAGCGTTTGGACAATGCAGTCTGTCATTCATTTTCCCCCGACTTTTATTTTGTGATTAGTTCTGGTCATTCTGTGTTTATCTGCATCTTTTAGTTACTAATCTGAGTTTTTTTCAAGCTGTACTAAAACATTCTTCAGTCCTTTCAAGAGTATGAGAGTCTAGTGCTCAGACGCTCTGCCCTTTGTGCTCACGGTGATTCCCAAAACTCCTGGATCCAGCTCCTCTAGGCTAGATACAGTGAGCCCATGTGAATAATTACAACACAAGCACTCCCAAATACTGCTGTAGTGTAAAGTAGAGCTTTTGTGAACATAGAGTGATTGTCTTGTCAGTCTTACTGTTTCCCGACTGTGCTGCATGCCAGAAGCAGCCATGGACGAGGTACCTGTTGAGAGAGTGATGAGCACTTGTTCCTACAGCGTAGTCAAGCCTAGGTCCATGTTCTCTGCACTGTGCTCTACTTTCTCAGCTTCACTGTGCCTCGTGTTTCTGTAAGGTTCAGCTGTTCAGCTACACGACGGGGCTGTTTTCTCTGACTGTAGCACTGCGTGAAGTCCCCTTCTTCCACCTCACAGCAGCCTGGGTGAGTGGAACAGATTCGCCCTTTTTGGTAGGAAAAGGAAAGTTACGCAAGTTGGCTCAGTTTACAAAGCAGTCTCTGATGGCGCTGGCTTCCTCCGGCCTAGTTCGGTGCACCTTCACTCAGATAGTCTGTAGTCGGAGTAACTGAACAGTCATGACCTAAAGCATCCTGTTTTGAATTTAAACATGTGGAAACTTCTAAATTGCTGTGGGACCCAGACTATAAGCTTAGGACAGCCCCGTTAAACATCACCAGTGCTTTCTGCACGGAAGCCAAGTTAGTGTCTCAGAGGTTGATTGCCGTTCTGTACTTAGTGCTAGCTTTCTTACTCAAATCTTAAATGTGCTCTGTAAAATAAGTAAGTAACCCTTGCATTGTATGTAAGTGCCAGAGACTGTCAGTAGAAATTCCAATAGTGCCTTCTAAGCAGAGGAAAAGTCATGAATGCATGTAAGTCAGGTAAGAGAGAGAGCTCCATAGAACCAGAACCAGAAGGACCTTTTGGCTTCAGGCGAGAATGACTACTAAATGGCAGTGAAGCGGGTAGTTGACAGTAGAATACTGTCAGGTAAAGATGGAGCCTTCAAGATGTATTTAGACAAGTTGAATTTCCTGTGGAAGAGCCCCACAGGGATGTTAACAAGAACCTGCTACCAGGACAGTAATGTTCTAGTGGGGGATTCAGCTGCACACATACAAGGTGGGTTCGAAGGGCCAAGGCTGGGGTGCAGGGTAGTCAGGGGATAGTCACCTATGAGCGCTGTCACAGAGATGGGACAGTGAAATTACAATGGTGGGTGGGTCTGAGCTGTGAGAAACAGGAGTAAAGAAGAGTGGCGAGTAAGGATGATTCTGAGGGGGTTGCTAGTTTTGTTTTGTAACACTGGGGCTCAAATTCATAGCCTCGGGCCCCGGAGAGTTCTTGCCTGGGAATTAATTCAAGTCCCCACTGACCCTGGGGTAGTTTGTGGTGAGGAAATCAGTTTGCGGCACAGTGAGTAACTTAAAGCTAAGAGGTGGGGAACCTGCCAGGTACAGGTGACCTTCTGCTGCTGACTTTGAGGGGCTTACCTGGATAAACCAGAGCTCACAGGAAATGGATGCATGAGCCAGGAACAGCCGTTTGTTTACCTCTCTCAGCCCGTTCCATAGTCTTTCCTTCATAGTCTGTGGTTTGCATGAAGTGGCATTTGCTGTTTGCTTACATTTGAAACAGTAAAGCATTTACTAAGGGGTATGGCACAGGGCAAAAATATTCTCCTTGTAATAGTTTCTATTGACGGGCTAGAGAGATGGTCAGAGGTTAAGGGCACTGGCTGCTCTTCCAGAGGTCCTATGTTCAATTCCCAGCAACCACATGATGGCTCACAACCATCTCTAATGTGTTCTGATGCCCTCTTCTGGCCTGCCAGTGTACACACAGGCAGAGCACTGTAATCATAATAATAAATAATAAATTATAAAATAATAATAATTTCTATTGACTATAAAGAAATTTTTCTCTAAAAACTATATACTTAAAAAAAAAAATCTAGAGGCCATTTCATTGGCTCTTCGTTGCCTCTCCATTTCCTGTAACCTCAAATCAGAATTTCCTGAACACACATTCCTCATGGCCTGCCCTACTCTCTGTTCTCTTCCAACAGCTCAGACTTTACCTTTCTCATTGCATGGTGTTCACTCACACTAATACTGCATTCAAATGGCTGTGTTTCTGGAGCTTTTCTACACTCTTGCTCTTTGCCCCTGTGTGTGTGTATGTGTGTGTGTGTGTGTGTGTGTGTGTGTGTGTGTGTGTGTGTGTTTATCTTCTCTAACTAGCATTGAGGGCCTAGAAGAGAGTTGTATTCATCTAGGGGTCTTGATGCCTAGTTGGCCCTTAGCACATAGTAGGTGTCTGTTTTAGCGTTTGTGCAGGAGATTGCTTCTATGGCACCAGACAGGAAGGCTATTTTGATGACTCATTAGGAGAAGAAAGCACTGATTGGGTTACAGAAGTGATTCTCTCCCAGAGGCAGCAGGGTGCATGTTTCATTAAGGGCCGAGCCTGCTGGTGAGGACTGAGCTCCCATACTCCAGCAGCAGATGAGAGTACTTGCAGATGTGAAAGCAAGAGGCTGCAGGCTTCTTTCACTATCAGAGCCTGCAGTCTCCGTCTCCAGGAAGCAGAGCAGTAAACATTTCATTCCTTTTGTTTCAGTGTTCCGATAATTTCAAGAAATTATCAAACAAGAGAAGAAATCCTAGAGAAGTTGAAAGACACAGGCCTAAGCAGATGTTCCTGGGTTCTTAAGGTCACACATCTCAGGCAGCGTGTGTTTGTTAGCTTTACAATGAATAATCTGTTGGCATTTTTTTCCTGAGTAAATTAAAATTCATTTCCTAGGAAATGCCAATCGTGTTACCTTCCTGCTATTTAGCAGAGCGCAGCTAATGAGAAGATAGTAGTGCCGTAGCAGCCTTAAGTTTTGTTTTGTTATAAATGGGTTTGACCCACCATTCTGTGGCATTGGCATGGTGTGAAGGCTTGAATGGGTGTTGTAAGAGCAGGTGTAGCTATGGATTAGAGCCCATGGGGGAGACTCAGCCTTGCTGTAAGCCTGTTCAGACAATCAAGAACAGAGGTTTGTATTAGAGGGGTCTCCCGTTCCCCCCGGCCCCCAAAGAGTCCTGCATTCTCACTAGGTAACTGAGGACCAGATTACTATCCACAGTGGAATTTGGGAGCCTTTCATCGTATCCCAGTATTAGACCTGTATTGTATCTTTCTTCAGTGGCATCAGACAGCTGACTAAATATAAGAGACTTGCTTATTGACACATGTTAGTGTCAGATTTAGTGCAGTGTGTAATGTGTTTCCTATCTCTGCTTCCCAAAGGAGACCTTGCTCAAGAGTAAAATCTTGGTGAGTTTCTCCTAGAAAACAATATGACTATAACTGTGCCTGTGAGGACTTTGCTGACTCCCCGCGGGGCAGAATTCCGAGTAGTAACACATTTAGCATGTGGACTGATACCTTTTTAGTATCAAGGGGACAGCATTGTTTAGAGAAAGCCTTGACTCCGTTTGAATAGTTGAGAGGATGCCAGGAGGAAGGCCAGAGGAAAAGGAAATGGGAGAGCTGTTGGTTTGTCTCACCCTTACATCGGATGACAGGAAGTCAGAATGGAGAGCGACCACAGCAACCTGCTCAGGCCACATCTGTCTGAATGACTCAAAGGTCGTATGGGAACCAACTGAGTGTTAGGAGCGGGGAGGATAAGAAAGGGATGCGCGGGCGGCAGGCTGTAGTGTGGTGAGCCTCTGCTGGGAGTCAGTTCCTTCCCTGGCTGTGTTTAATGTGACTGTGCCCCACAGGATACGCTGTAGTACTGAAGCTGAGGGGGGCTGATCACAGAGCTGGCCAGTGTCCCCCACGTGGTGAGACCAGCCTCGGTCATGTTTGGCTTCCATGTTGTCCTAATTTCCAGTTGCGTTTTAAGCTTTGTGGAAATGCCACTAGCTGTAGTTTGGGCTTTAGCAGAGTCAGTCTCAGGTACAATTTGTGTTTAATGACTAGCTACAAAATCTAATACCGAGGTGTTTTAGGACTGGCTTTTATTTGTGTGAATAGGGATGGTTTTGCAACTCTGTTTATTTTTGAGACAGGGTAGGTTTGAGGATGTGTGTGTGTGTGTGTTTCTGATGAAGTTGCAGATACTCACAAATGCTATTTCATTGCCAAGAAATTAAAAGGTAAATAAATCAACACTATTTTTAAAAGCTTTTCTCCAAAAGAAAAACAAGCGGTCCTTGTGGGCCAGACAGCTGCCCGCTAGCTGTGGTTTTGTTGTTTGGTGTTTTGCGCTGGACAGATGCACAGACATGATGGTCCTAGTTCCCGTTCTGAATAGAGGCAAGCAGCCCTGTTTCCAAATAAACTAACAGCAGTTTGCAGAGAACATTTTTTTGCTGAGGTGAATTTTCTCCCTTTTGTAATCTCACATTTGAGGCTGAGCGGCCAACAGCATTCCCGAGTGAACTCTGTGCTCTTCTGTCTCCACAGATACCACCTCCTCAAGCTCCTCCAGAAGTTTGGCAAGGTGAAGCAGTTTGACTTCCTCTTCCATAAGTCGGGTGCTTTGGAGGGCCAGCCCCGAGGGTACTGTTTTGTTAACTTTGAAACAAAGCAGGTAATTGAGCTCCCTCCCCCTCATAGTCTGCACTCTGTCCATGTCATAGGCAGGAGTCGTGTGTGCTTATCCTCGGTGTGCCTCACACTGAACTAAAGGATATGCTTCTTCCACCAGTGGATCTAGGGAGTGCAGCTTGCACAGATGTCCTCTCCCTGGCTGGGCTGGAGGGCTAAGGTGATGGGCTTTTACTGACCACATGATTTGGGATGCACATGTTGAGCCTGTGGACACTGCCCTTCCTAACTTGTTTTGTTGGCTGCTTCAGTGGCAGGCCAACAAAATCTCTTTTTCTTTCAGTTGATTCTATAGAGGCCTTGTTTCTGACAGAACACTCACAAATGATCATTTCATGTTTATCTTTTAAACATATACCCTTCTGGAGATAGGGAATGGTTCAGTCAGTAAAGTGTCCAAAGGGTAAGTGGGAGGACCTGAGTTCCGGTCCCAGTACCCACATAAGGCCAGGCATGGTGGCACACATCTGTAATCTCAGTGCTTCAGGGAGGGACAGGCCATTCCCCTGAGCTAGCTGGCCAGCCAGTGTAAGCAGCCCTTGAATTACAGGTTCAGTGAGACCCTGCCACAAAAACCAAGGTGCTGAGCACTCAACAGTGACCTGACTGCTACATGTGCACATGCATGTAACCACTCGTGTTACACATATGCATACACATATGCTGGGAATTAACTGCTTCTGCCCCTTCTGTGCTATGCTGGGATTAAAGCTGTGCTCCATCTTGAGCCCAGAGTCATAGATACTAGCTAGGTCACCCTGGTGAGCTAACCCTGCTCGGTAGCACATGTTGCTCTTCAGTGATCTGTATCTGAAATTGGTACAGTACACAATTGACTTAGAGGACAGTTAAAAAGTAATCATCAGATGACGGTGACATACCTGTAATCCCAGTATTCACGAGGTGAGTATAGGTGGGGATCTCTGAATTTGAGGCCAGCCTGGTCTTATACAGTTAAGTTCCAGTGCAGCCAAGGCTACACAGTGAGGCTCTGTTTCAAAAATCACAATTTCTGGTGACTGCATGACATTATATGGACTTATGTTACCTGATCCCGAATTGTTAGTTATTTGAATCACCACCAGTGATTGGTTATATAAACTTAGAGTCAGAATCATTATAGCTATAACTACATGTATTCACTGCATTTAAGGAAATGGAATGAATGGCATCACCAAAAGGCACCGTTTTAGCCATGCGTGGTGGCGCACGACTTTAATCCCAGCACTTAGGAGGGGGCAGAGGTAAGTGGATCTCTGATTTTGAGGCCAGCCTCGTCTATAGAGTTCTAGGATAGCCAGGAATACACAGAGAAACCTTGTCTCAAAAAACAAAACAAAAGCTGGGTAGTGGTGGCGCATGTCATTAATCCCAGCACTAGGGAGGCAGAGGCAGGTGGATCTCTGTGAGTTTGAGGCCAACTTGGTCTACAAAGCGAGTCTAGGATAGTCAAGGCTACACAGTGAACCCCTGTCTCGAAAAACCAAAAAGAAAAAAAAAAGAAAAAGAAAACAAAAGGCAAAGGCATATTTTTTTTTTTAATGTAGTTGCCACAGCTGCCATGATTGTACATGCCTGAAATTCCAGTACTTGGGAGACTAAGTCAAGAAGATTGAGCATTGGGGGGCAACCTGGACTGCACAATACGGAAAAGAAATGTAGTTGCCAGAGTACCCACCAGAGATGATGCATCAGAGAGTTCTAAGATTGCACAAGAGCATCATTTATCCTCACCAATGCTGAGGATTTTTTATTTCCTCTAATTTTTGCAGATATAGGCAACAAATAATATGTTGTTAGTTTAATTGTCCACTTCTTTGGAAGCAATTAAAGGATGTTCATACAATAACCATTTTTCAATGATTTTCCTTGATAGAGTGATGAGGATTCTTGCAGACAGCTAAATTCAGAAGCCGTGTTAGGGATGCATGTTCATTTAAAAACCCTGGGCTAGAGCTGGAGAGCACTGGCTGCTCTTCCAGGGGACTTGGGTTCAATTTCCAACACTCACATGACAGCTCACATTGTCTGTAACTCCAGTTCCAAAGGATACAGCACCCTCACACAAACATAGATACAAGCAAAACACCACTGCACGTGAAATAAAAATAAATAAAAAAGTAAAAGCCCTGGACTAGTAGTCATAAAACATACTTTATCTTCCTGTATCTGTTATCTAACTTTGAACAAGTCTCTTTTGCCCTCAGGTTTATCTAAAAATGGGGTAAAGGAAGAGGTTCTCTTTCACAAGCTGGGAGGCCACGAGGCTATGGAAGTATGCATACTGTGGCGAGGCTCACATTTAGTGTCAAGGGCGGGAACTTTGAAGCATGTGCAGAGATGGAAATTGTCCTTTTAGAATAGTGTCCCTTGTAAGCTTCTGCTGCTCCTGATACTATGGAGCTCAGAGCACTGTGGACATTCTGAGCCCCAAGTGAAACACCCATGTCTCCTGTCTAGCACTGTGCGCTTCAGTGGCGAATTCTTGTGGCTGATACACAGTGGATATTAGTAAGTGTTTAGAATGGTCTGCCTCTCAAAGAGCGAGACTCACTGCTGGCACCAGTGTATGTGTCTGTGTGTGTGTGTGTGTGTGTGTGTGTTACTCCTCAGTCTCTGCGCTCCCTGTTGATACAGGACTCCTCACCCATACTAGATGCGCATTACACTTGGCCGAATGCCTCATGGGTACCAGTGGGCCAGAGGGTTGTCAGGATGGGGAACACAGCCAGGTTTGCGAGAGTGACTTTTATCCAGCTTTAGGGATTCTTTTTAACCTTGTTGCTGCTAGATCTGATCAGGAAAGGGTCAGGAGAGTTTGTGCTCTGCAAACCAGGTGTGTAGATGAACGCACACAGATTCCTTGCTCAGTCTCTTAGATTAGCCCCTGCTTTTTCCAGCCTGATTCCTTTCACACTTACATCCGTGAAGCTGTAACCCATAGCCCAGGATATGGCTCTGGAGCTCCTGAGGGGAGCACAGGTTTGTGATGTGGTGCTCTGCACACCCTAAAGCAGGAGTGCAGAAGGATAGCCCCTGAGAGGGCAGTGCTGCCGCTAACACTCAGGAAGTGCCTCCTCTGTGCTCCCTGCTTTTCATGCCCTCTGAATACTCACAGCCACCCCTGAGGAACAAGTAATAGTGACCACATTTTACAGCTGACAAATGCAGCTGCCAAACACTGTACTGCCAACAAATAACAGGATTTGAAATTAGGTTTCACTTTTAAAACTTCAGATGTTGCTGAAGTTATAAGCCATTGCCAAGTTACCAAAAGCAATTTGGTCAGAAACCCAGCCACTGAAACTTGCTGAGGCCCTATGAGAATCCAGGCAGCTAATAAGCATTTGAATTTCTGAAGAACTCATGTCCCTCTCTTGGACAGGAAGCAGAACAAGCCATCCAGTGTCTCAATGGCAAGCTGGCACTGTCTAAGAAACTGGTTGTACGATGGGCCCATGCTCAAGTCAAGGTAAGTCTACGGGAGACACAGCAAAACGCCTCCTCCTGAGTCTCTGAGGACAAGCTCTGACCTCTGCATTGCATCGAGCCTCTTGGTCTGCAGGAGCCGCCCTTTGTTCTCTTGTGCTGCTGTTTACTGTGTGTCTTGCCAGACTTTGCTTTTGAAAAGCATCTCAGGAGGGAGCGAATTCCTTCATTGTTTCTCTACACATGCTCACAGATCCTGCTTTGATTGATTTTTGCATGTGGCTGATGTGTACACTCAGACCTCTGTCGCTGTCTGTCTATCTGTTTGTTTTTATGGAAGATGTTCTTGGGAGGGGAAAATTAGTTGCTGTGGACATTAATAGACTCTAAGGAGAGTTTGAGTGTGTTCATTATTATAAATGCTTGAGAAATGGGAAGTTTCTCTGTTTAAAACAAGGCAGTCTCCCTCCTTCGGGAGTTGGGAGCGAGACTGTGGATTTGTGGGACTTAGCAGGGTCTATATGCTTTGGGCCCAGAGAAATGGACCACTTCCCTGTGCATCTTATAATCTTATAAGTTGGTCTCTTGGGGAAAAGCCAGGCAGTGGTGGCACACACCTTTAATCCCAGCACTTGGGAAGCAGAGGGAGGGGGATCTCTGTGAATTTGAGGAAGACCTAGTTTACAGAGCAAGTTCCAGGACAGCCTGGGCTACACAGAGAAACTGCCTTGAAAAACCAAACAAAAACAAAACAGGCGGGGGAGAGAAAAGAAAAAGGTAAGGTATTGTGTTGCAGCTGGCACAGCGGTGGTGAGTGTGTGGACCGTAGCAGTCCCAAGAGACAACTCTTGCTCTGGTGGATCTGGACAAACCTGCCAGCAGAAGATGTGCTGCTGTCAGAGCTGCAGTTTCTGCTCATAGCTAGATGAACCCAGATTGTTATCTGAGGCACACTGCTCACTTCTCAGCACACTTCCCCAAAGGGAATCAGTAACCTGACATCCAAATGGAGTATTCCTGCTGAAAAGCAGATTGCAGAAGCTATGAGGCCTGTGAGCCCAGATCTTGATGGTGAACACACTTGCTGTCTAAGACACAGAATTGCCAACTGCTTTCACTCACATTTACACTAAGTCTCATTTGCCAAACTGGCTGGTGTTTTCTTGTCCTGCATCTCATTGAAGAGGCAAGCAGGAGAAGCCCCCGTCATCCTGCCTGTCCTCTGAAGCCTCTGCCTCGTGGCTCCTTTTTGACCAGAGGCTCCTGATTGCTCTTAATATCGCACTTACTTTTCCCAACAAGTGTGTAATTACCTGACATCAAATTAAGCTCCCTTCCTATGTAATGTTTTCTGCATCCGCCACTGAACATTGTTACTGTTCCTCTGCTCCTCTCAGGCCCATTAAGAGTTGAGTATTGTGCTCTGTACTTCACAGAATCTACCAGAATTTTAAAGTGTTTTGAATAAAACAAATATTGTAAGAGGCATTATATGGCAGTTTAAGAATGTAAGAGGGCAGCCCTGCTGTGCATATGTACCATCTGTGCATTTGAACAGTGAAATTCTTAGCCGGGAAATTCTTCCTCTCCCCAGTGAAGAGGACTAGTGACTAGATAGAGGCCCTTTCTTGACTTCTTTTCCTAAACTGACAGCTTTTAGGACAAAACTGTGTGCATTTTTGCATTAATATTAAATATAAAACAGGCCTAAGATTGTCTGGAAATATATTTGTGATAAACTGGGTAGGATTAGCACGTTTTCAACCCATGCGGCACAGTCAGGTCTGGTTTTTGCCCAGGTGAACTAATTTACCCTTTTTCTCCCTTTCAGAGATATGATCATAACAAGAATGATAAGATCCTGCCCATCAGTCTTGAGCCGTCCTCAAGCACTGAACCTGCCCAGTCTAACCTCAGGTAGGTGGCCCCTGGAGGACTGTCATTCAGCAGTTCAACCGTTCCTTCTTCCACTTCTTCATGTACAGCAGAGTGCATCTACAGGCTCTTAGTCTAGACTAGAATTCCTGCTTTGTTGTGTTGAAGGATGTGTTCAGTATAGAGTCCCTCTTTTTCCACACTCCCCCACCGCTGTCACGTACCACCATGTATAGAATTCATTCTCAAAAAAAAGAGCAGGTTTAATTGTCACACACCAGGCCTTGAGCTAGTGCTGGGGCTACCGGGATAGATCACACCCTTACTCTGAAAATAGGCGTTCTTCTGAGGCCTCAGTCCCTGTGTTCTCATCACATGCTGGCCCCTCCCTGGCTATGGGTTCCCTTATGTTTGCAAACGTTTAATTCTATGTACCCTTGCAGCAACTAGAATAGTTTTGTTCCAGTTTGTAAGGATTGTCAGTTGCTTCTTTGGAGTTAATTCAAAACAGGAGCACTAGGAGTTGAGTAGGGAAAAAGAAGTTCAGTGGGATTTTAAGCAGAAGCAGTTCTGTGTGCGTGTGGTGTTTGGGGGTTTTGCTGTTTTTGTTTTTTCTTTCTGTGCATTGTAGCTCAGGGAAAAAATTTAACAATAACAATAGTCAGGATCTATTGAGCTTTCTATAAGCAAGAACTATGCTAAGTACTTTACTTAGAGTATACCCTTTAATGCCATAAAAAGTACTTCACATATGGGAAAACTGAAGCTTAGAAAAGTGAAATATAACTGCTGAAACTGTGCTGGTAGTTGGTAACAGAACCAGAATTTAAAAACAAACTTCAAAATTGCCCCAGGTTAGAAATAAAGATACGTATTAAAGCCTTTTCAGGAGAGCGGAAGAAGGCATGTGAGGGAACAGCTGGAGGTCGGGAACCAGCACGTACACTCTGTTGTAAGATTACCAACTCTGTGACACCTGTGTGGATGGAGCACCAGACAGGAAGGACACATGTCCTCCTTATATGTGATGTGCACTGGGCTGCGCAGCCTTAAAAGCAAGGGAAGGAGACAGTCTCGAAACATTTCTTCAGCGTCACTGAGAGATCATAGCCGTGAGCCATCTTCCCCATAAAATCTGACACTCCTTGACCACAGGTCAGTCTCTTAGAGATCGTCATAGCTCGCCCGTGCTGCTCGCTGACCTCACACTCCATGGACTCCATGTTACAGTGAACATCGGTTTACCTTCTCTGCCTCTGCACTTGCAGCTTGTTTACCAGATAGCCTGGTGTTTGCCACCTACTTTTTAGTCCAGAGAATCTTGGCCTTTATTTTTCTATTTACAACTATGCCTCAGTAGATGAGGTTGTTTCCCTGTGACTCATGCAGATTGAAGTCTGGCTGTCTCATTAATGGAAGAAAGACCAAAATGCATCAGGATTTGATTGTAGTGTAGGCTGCTTCTACTGATGGCATGTATTCAACGGATTGCATGTATTTATGGGATCCATGTTTGAACACATGCATGCAGGGAAACCATCTTCCTCCTCCCACGTTTGTTCCCTTCTTGTTGACTTAGTTTTTAATTTGTTTCCCACAAAAACGTATGGGAATATTCAGCCGCCCTGTGCCCTTTGTGGATCTCTAGAAGACCATGTGGACATTCCTTACAAGCCATAGACCTTTGAGAGCATTAAATATGAAAAATGGGGAATCTGAGGCAACACATTACGGCCTGAGTGCTTTGCATTCTGGTCCAGGTACTGCAGCGACCCCAGTCAGAAGCAAGCGCCTCACGGCTTATGCAGCATCCCTCACTTCATCCTTTTTGTAGCTGTAGAGCTATGCAGCTCTTTCTGTCATGGGGAGGAAAAAGCAAAGGCTTTTTCAGCAAAGAAACTGGTTGAATCCTAGTCCTGCAGGTTGTTAGCATTGTGAGCCCTGAGCACATTTCTTTGCATTTGTCCCACACAGCCCTGCAGTTAACCCTTCTTAGGTTTTTATAAGGACCAAAAGCAGTAAAGTCCTGAGCATGGTGGGTGTCTGGCTCAGTGTAACATACTTGGCTGTAGAGATGGCTCAGAGGTGAAGACACTAGCTGTTCTTCCAGCAGCCACATGGCGGGCCACAGCCATCGGACCCGGGGGCACCAGGCACAGACATAGCTGCAGGCAAAACGTACACATAAAGTTCAAGTTGTTTTGCTTTTAAAGAGAGAAAAAGAGACTTAATAAGAATTCTAGAATTATTTTTTAATATTATTCAGTGGTCAAAAAGATGTGGTGGTGTATTAGATATTAATGACATGGGCTTTTGAGCCCATATCTCAACTCTCCATAGCCATTTAACATTTGTGGAAAAAAAGAAATATAACCTACCTTTTAACACCATTGTCAGTCCTGTCTTTCTGTCTCCTTTCTGACGAGCACTAAGACACTGCCTAGAGTCCGTGTCTGAGGACTGACTATTCACGAGCATGTGAGCTGTGCCCAGGTTATATTATAAAAGCAGAACTGGTTCTCAGGCTTTGTCTTCTTGGTTCCTGTTTATAATTTTATGTTGTGTTGCTTCCTCGATCCCCATCAGCATGAGAAGGGGAAGCTACAAGCGCTTTTGAGCATACCTAGTTACCTCTCACCCTCTGCTGTGCTCTCTCCAGTGTCACTGCAAAGATAAAGGCCATTGAAGCAAAGCTGAAAATGATGGCAGAGCATCCCGATGCAGAGTACCCGGCAGCGCCTGTGTATTCCTACTTCAAGCCACCTGATAAAAAAAGGACTACTCCTTACTCTAGAACAGCCTGGAAGTCTCGGAGATGATGGTTGTGAATTACCAGAGCAGCGAAAGCAAATGTCTCCATGTCTGAAGTCCTTCGCCTTTGTACTTTGTAGATGTGAATGGTACTACAACGGAGCACAGTCTCTTGTTAGGGCTGGTCACATGACACTTGGGGTATTCATATGGATGTGTCTTCCCTGAACTGTCTGGAATTGAGCACCATCCAGAATAAATAGGAATGTGTCCAAACTGTGATGTGAACGCTGAGATGCTCTAGTTGGCTGCTTTGTTTGGATTTGTACTCCATGAACACAGTGTGCCAGAGAGAAAAACAAGCATACAAAGTCATTATTTAAATCAGGAAGCTAAATTTATTAACATCCACCAAAAACTTTTGGCATTTTTACGTATACACATCTTTTCAACATAAGCAAAAAGAAAGGGCGAGGGTGGGAAGTGAGATATAGTTTTAGAACTGTTTGGGAATTTACTGTGGAAATCCTTCAGTCGGACGAAAGAGAATTCTTGGCAAAAAGCAACTGATCCCTTGAGTGAATGTTGTAGCAATCTGTTTAAGAATTATGCTTATTATTTCCAAATCTCAATTAGGAAAACATGGTGTATGTCTTCAAATTGTTGATGTGAACAAAGTGTAGAATCAACATTTAGCAATTTACACTACAACACATACTCTTCTTGGAAATCCAGGTTTTATCCTCTGGCAATCATGGTTTTGAATCTGAGTAACCTCACCTTCTGTAATACCAAAATGTTATTACCAACCTGGATTTTAATACACTTACTGCATGAGATTGTTTTATAGCATGAGGTGTTCCAGTTAGAATCGTATCATGATCAATCTAGGTAGAAAAACAAAATTTCTTTGAAAACCTAAAGTTTACTGTATTGCTCACTCTCAAGCATTACTTTCTAAAAGTCCTATGGGGTTGTAAGAAGTGGCTGAGTGACCTCGTGCAGTTGAAAACGACAGTGCAGTGGGCACCGGAAGTCAGGAAGGCCAGTGCTCTGGCACCAAGACCGTAACACCGTAACCACATTGTTGTGTCGTTTCGGAAGACTGCACGGCTTTAAAGTGAGCCTTATTCTGTCAGCATGCTTCTCTTCTCTCCAGATAACTGTCTCTAGCATCGGGACATGCACAAACGGACAGCCTTGGGACGTGTGTCTTCAGCCTCGTGTTGATTGTTTTGGTGCCAGGCAGGCTTGACAGACTGTTTCACTAGCAGCACCGTTCTTCACTGGGCAAAGCACTGTCACTGCAGGTGCCACCCGTGATGACTTGGATTGTAGAAACTCAAGTCTCCCTGGGGTTAGGACACCTGACCTCTGAAGTTTCAAAGTCCACGGAACTGCTTCAGAGGAACCCTTACCACTTTTCCCAAGGCCAGTCTTTTTTAGCTAACTTTAGATACTGAGTACGTTGCGAATTTAGTAGTCGTGTGTATATGATACAGGAAACTCTCCTTCCACTTGGGAGCTCGTTCAGGGAAGTGGGAACACTGGCTCCCATTTGTCTGGTGACTTCTCAGAATATAGAATTCACCGTTTCATCCTTAAGTTCTCAAAGGGTTGTGGTGGAATAGAACTCCATGCCAATAGCCTTCTATTTTTAATAGGAACCTAGAGAATACTTAGGGTTATCTAGAGTTGTTTCTTTAGAAACTAGAGCTATTTATTTGTATTTAAACAATGTCTATGATTTGTACCGATTCTTACCCTCTCTGTGAATAAACTCAAGATGGTATCTGTGTGGTCTTATCGTCTTTTATCCACGCCCTGCATCAGAGCTCTGGTAGACTGCTTTCCGCTCAGATCGGCCAGTGTGTCCAGGTGATGTGCTTTCAGTGTCTTCTCTCCAGAAGGTTCCACGGACCAAGTCGCTGCACACTTTTGCCTGCCTAGCCTTGCCATTAGAGGTGAGGACAGAGCCTGGGTGGTCTCGTGGCACAGGTGCCTGGAGGGAAAGTGGGAGGCTGGAGTCCCTGCACGTGTCCCGTGTTCCTTCTCTCTAAGCAGAAGTTTTAAAAGAA
Source organism: Acomys russatus (assembly GCF_903995435.1). Taxonomy (NCBI): domain Eukaryota; kingdom Metazoa; phylum Chordata; class Mammalia; order Rodentia; family Muridae; genus Acomys; species Acomys russatus. The sequence goes on from NC_067160.1 coordinate 47,140,409, forward strand.
TGAATGCGTACATTGCAAATATGCCAAAAGGGTCTGAAGAGAGACTTCAGAGTGCAAGGGTTAACCTGGGCTACTAAGAGGTGCTCTGTACTGTGAAATTATTCTTTGTTTTGCTGTTTTGTCAAAATCATCTCACTTTCAGTTTTGGCTTGTTTGAGTGGAGAGTTGATGGAAATACTGAGTGTGAGGTGGGAGTGGAGACTAAGATCATGACCACACTCTAACCTCCTGACTTCCTCTACGTGGGGAAAGGGTCACCTGAGAGGATTCACAAAGCACGTTGTAAATCGGGAAAGCCAAGCATTCTATGACGCTTGTCTCTTACGAAGATGAGCAGCTAATTTCCAAATCCATACATACATCTCTGATTTTTATACTAGTGTATAAAATAACAAGGTACTCTTGCCTTTTAAGTTAGATGTTAAAACACTTCCTGTGTGTAATCACTGTGTTCCTAAAATATTTGAACCCCAGCAAGTTTGCCCTTGATTTCTTTTTTCTTTCTTTCTTTCTTTCTTTCTTTTTTCTTTTTTTTTTCCTCCTTCTTGCTCTTATCTAGTCCCTCTTCCAAACACATCTTGAATACGATGACTCCTCACCCAACATTGCTGTTTTTGCTTGGGTCACAGCTATTGTCATGCCTCGCTGATCGTCCCACACACACATACACACACAAAGGATTTGAACTGAAAGGGTTGAACCCAGGAGTTTGCCTGTGCTAAACAAGTGCTCTATCTTTGAGCTACATACCCAGCCCTTTTAGTGGCTTTTCATTTTAATAAAGCATCTCATGCTGTAACCCAGGCTGGCCTTGAACTTGTGTCTCAGGCCTCAAACAGCTGGCCTAACAAATCTTGTCACCTGACCCAATGAGCCTTTATTAAAAATTCATCTTGAGGCCGGGTGTGGTGGTACACGCCTTTAATCCCAGCACTCGGGAGACAGAGGCAGGTGGATCGCTGTGAATTCGAGGCCAGCCTGGTCTACAAAACAAGTCCAGGACAGCCAGGGCTACACAGAGAAACCCTGTCACAACAAAAACAAAAACAAAAATTCATTTTGAATTGTCATTCTCAAACTACATACAATAGCATGTATCTGTTGTCTTAGCTGTGTGAGAGGCAGAAGTAGAACCATTTAAGTCCAGAAAATCATGGAGAGCCTCTATACCATAGCAAGATGTTTAAAAGTTCAAACAAAGGAACAAATAAAAGGCTTTTCACCACATCTATAATAAAATCCAAACATCTAAATGGTCCCAAATGACTTGTGCTTAACTACCTGTCCACCCTATGGCCTCTTCTCCCCTTGGCCACTGTGCTCAGCCATAGTGGTCTCCCTGTTGCTTTGGGTACAGGGACGCAGCTCCCCAAGAGGTTCCATTGGCCACTGCCGTTGCCTGGGATACTCCTGGGCCCACACCATCTGCTCTTTCTCTGCTTACATGTCAGTGATTAAGAGGCTGGCCATGGCCTCTCGTTAAAATTACATCCCTGCCACTCTCCAGTTCCTGTCTTCCTATTTTCTAAACAGAACTTACCACTACCCAACATTCTGCATAATTTGATATCTGTCCTTTGTTTAAAATATAATGTCGACTTCAAGAGACAACTCTGCAACTGCCGTGTCACCAGGCTGTTAGACAGCGCCTGTCACGTAACATATGCTCAGTGAGTTTGCTGATTGAGGCACTAGGATCCTGGTGACTTGAGAGTCTCTTCAACTCTCGAGTCCATCCCACCTCGCCTCTTTGCTGTCCAGGTGGGAAGTAGGGAAAGCCAGAGGCATGATGTGGCTTAGGCAGGATTACACAGATGTTATGGTGTCGGTGTGTCCCTCAAGGGTTCACGTGGTGAAGCCGAACCCAAACTCGCTGTAAAGGATCAAGAGGTTGGACAGACAAGCCAGGTCTGGTGGCGTGTGCCTTTGATCCCAAGATGCAGAGACAGGTGGCTCTCTGGTCTACAAAGTTCTAAGCCAGTCAGAACTACATAGTGAGACCTTGTCTCAAAAAAAAAAAAAAAAAAAAAAAGGAAGATGAAAGAGGAGGAGGAGGAAGGGAAAGTGGAAGACGCATGTACATAGACTTTGTCCCTGTGACTCATCTCGTATACCTAGTCATCACTAGATACCATCCCTTGACCTCCAATGCACCTCCAGGACTGTGAGCTGAAGTCAGCCTCTTCCTTTATCTATAAGGCAGCCTACCTCATGTACTTCATTATTGTAAGACAAACGCAGCACAGTAGAAGAGCTCTGGGTAGAATCTACAAACGTCAGGCCTACCAACATCTCCCCAGGTAGGCGGTCCTTCAGCAGAGTGGCACACGCTACCCCTTTCTGTGCAGCTTGTGGGTGTTAACATGGCTGAGGGGAAAAGTCAAAGGCTATTGTCTTGTGACACATGAGAATCGAATTTCAGGGTCCAAGGAAGTTTTAATTAGAACACAGATGTCCTCAGGAACTCACATAATATCCCAAAGCCATTTTTCACTGTAACAATATTTGAGTAGTTACAAAAAAACAAAAAGCAAAAACAAAACAAAACAAAACACATGGTCCCTCCAAGCCTGAAGTATATTCCTACGGCTCTAAACTGCCCTGAAAATGCCTTTCTGCCAAGGAAACATACTCACTCCCCTACCATAGACACCACCATGGTGTCTACAGAAATACAGAACACAGGTGACGTAATGATGTGCAGTGGGTATCATTCCCTTCCCTTCTTCCCTCTCTGTTCTGTGTACGGATGTTTTGCCTGCATGTCTGTGCACCGTGTGCACTCAGTGCCCTCAGAGGCCAGGGGGGAGCATCAAGTCTCCTAGAACTGGAGTTAGAAGAGTTGTGAGCTGCCATGTGGATGCTGGGAACTGAACCCCGGTCTTGTGGAAGAGCAGCCATCTCTCCAGTCTCCTGTTGCTAGTTTCTTATTTGCCTCTGGAAGAGGGACTTGTCTATACCCATCCCAGTGTCCCAGTGTCACTGTACTTCAAAGGATTGTAACCTCTTCATTGTCCACACGAGGAAGTCAGGCCATATGAGCACTGGCATCCGGGCCTGAGTTCATTTTTCCAGTCCCAGCCAGAACCCTTTTCAGCTCATGTGGCAGAAATCAACGTGGTATGAATTTTATTGGCTCGTGCAGCTCAGAAGTTCAGGTGTTCAGATGATACATTCAGAAGTCGGCCTCTGGATTGTGTTTTCCTCTTGATTGGATCCACTCTCAGGCCAGCTCTCCCTGGTGGTCTCTGGAGAGGAGAGAGATTTGAATCTTGCATTTAAAAAAAAAAGAGAGACCTATGGGAATCTATCCCAGGACACTGGAGTTTTACCTTCTTCCCTCCTCATTAAAAGTCCAGCTTCTACTGCGACCATTGATTACACAGGATGACATTTTATTTTTCATGTGCCCTATGACTTTCCTGAGGTAGAAACATCGTGAAATCGGTAGCCTTTTTCCTCCCTAAAAGCTCTGCTATTTGAGAAGCTGTTCCTGCCCCTCCCCCCAGCCAAGGAACCATATCCCACAGCCATAGACTATGTCTGCTGTACAGTATCAGGAAGGCTGATGGAGTCTGGTCATAGTGCACGATCGCACACTGTGATAAAGGCGAGACCCCCTAACACAGGTAGGGGCAGAGGCAAGGGAATAGTGCTTTCCCAGAAATCAACTGTGCTAAGCCAAGGACTTAAAAGTGCATTTTCAGGGGTAGGGGGCTGGGGGTGGGGGTGGAGGGGTGGTGGAGACAGAGAGAACAAATAATCAGCATAAGAGCACCTGGGATTTAACTGCTATGGAAGTAAGCTATGTCCAAGCACATGTATGTGTAGAATAAACTAGATTTGTATGCTTTTACAGTCTGCCCCAGTGTGCTGTCCCCTAGCCACAGGAGACTCAATACTCCAAAAGAGAATCTCTCACATCCACCAGCCACTGTCACCACCCTGCCAGAATCCCTGTACAAGACGTTCCTTCTACCTAGAAAGCAATGCTGAAGGCAATGCTTGCGTATCTGGCCATTTGTCTAACATGCCTTTCTACAAATCCCTAAAGGTTGACCCAAAGCGGTTTCCATCTTTCTCCTTTTTAAATTCTCAGTTCAGCATTCATTACCAGATGATCTTCTTTATCATTTAAAAATGCTCATCACCGAAGGGAAGATGAGCCTCCTCGTAGCTCCCAAAAAGCAGGCAAGGCCACTCTTCCCATGTTGGGAAATCTTGGCAGCTCCTGCGACTTTGTGTCTGTCCCCAGTTCCAGCCTCAATTCCTGAACACACACCCCTGTCCCCATACCCTGACCAAGACTGAGCTTATTATACCTCCCTACCTGTCCCGAATTGCCCAGCCTGATAGAGAAAATAATTGGAAATTAAAAATCCCAGAGTTATCTTTGTCGTTTCCCACTACATAGTAAAGTTATATATGAAGCCACTAGACTCATATATTCAATAAAAATATATACAGATATTTAATGGTTCTATAGGATCATATCTACTGCATAAGATTATAATATATGATTGTATCATCTAACACTACACATGCCTTTAATATGAAAAACCAATTTAGGAATGGGTGTGCTGTATGTAGTTTTAAGTATATAATATGTGGCTGGACACGGTAATAAACCATATATTTCTTCATTATATTTCTTCCCATCCTCTTTGTTCCCACAGCTGCCTCTCCCCTGCTCAGGGCTCACTCCCCACTCTCAAGTCTGTCCTCACATCCACGGCCTATCATCTCTCCAAATCCCCAGTTTGACTGCATAAAGGTCTTCATGCATAAAGGTTTTTGGTGGCTCCTCACAGTTTGTTTGGAGGCTGATGTTCCTTAGCATGCCACGCAAGTCTTGTTCCCAGTGGAGTGATGTTTAAGTTTGAAACGATGGAGTATGTCAGGTTGACTGTGCACAGTGTGATCAGTGCAGAATTCTCCACTGATGCAGTGTCTTTTGTTTTAATTTGTTGTTTTTGTGGGGGTTTGTTGTTGTTGTTTGTTTTTGGAGACAGGGTTTCTCTGTGTAACCTTGGCTGTCCTAGGCTTGCTTTGTAGACCAGGATGGCCTCGAACTCACAGAGCTCCACCTGCCTCTGCCTCCCTAGTGCTGAGATTAGAGGCGTTCATCACTGTGCCCCACCCCCACCCCGCGCCAGTGTCTTCCTTGTATCCATGCATTCTGAGTGATGACAAGGGTTTTGGGTGAGGAAGCTCTTACCGGATGTTGGACCAGTGTCAATTTGTTTGCTATTATTGTTGTTGTTGTTACATTTATTTTCTCACTTTGTCTGTACATGTTGTGTATTTGTGGGGGCACACATGGGACATGACATATGTGTGGCATGTCAGAAGGCAGCATGAAGATATCAGTTCACTCTTTGCACCATGTGGATGCCGGGAATTGAACTCAGGCATCAGGTTTGGCAACCAGTCACTTAACCCACCAAGCCACCTCGACAGCCCCAGCATGAAGTTCTTAACTTGAAGATACATCTTAGATTCCTGGAATATTCCAATACTTTTAAGTGAAGTTTCTGCTGGTGCACGTCTTGTGATGGGGAAGCTAAGGCCCCTTAGAGTGTCTCAGATGCTATCGTGCCCCACAACTAGTGTGTAACAATTAGGTTATCATCTCAAACGACCAGAATCCTCGGCTCCATTCTGTACAGATCTGCAGGGACAGCAGAGCTGCCCATTTGTAGACCCAGACTTTGAAGATGAATCCAAACTTGCCGTCATTCTCCCTGCCACCCCTGAGCTCCCACCTACCTTCTCTCCTAAACATGACCAGTACACACTGTCTGGGTCCTCAGCTTTTACACTGACAAAACCCTCCCTTGGTCTCTGCCTGCCTCAGCAGCTCATCCTTCCTTACCTCCCTGAAAGGTCACCTCCTGGGTGATGCCTTTCCTTGTGCTCCCCTGGGGAACCAAGCTAAGCACCCCTCCTCCCAGGGCACTCCTTGTAATACGCACCAAACCACATTGCACCCTAGCTTTTCTCTCAGTAAGCACGTGGGTCCTTTGTGGCAGAGACCAGGTCAGCTTCCTCTGTGTTTCCTGGTCCTCACTGGAAACAAGAACGAAGCAACAGCTTCATAAATATCTGCCAACCTGAATTTACTTAGTGGGTCCTCAAACTGGGAGAGTTGGAGTGACTGTACCTATAGACACTTTCAATATACTTTGAGGTCTAAAGCACTTACATAGATGAGTTCATTCAATCTTCTGAAGTTGATAGTGTTCCCACAGTTGAGGAAACTGAGGTTCAGTTTTCTCAAGTTCACCCAGCCAGGAAGTGCCTGGACCAGGATTCCACCTCATGTCTCTCTGAGTTCAAAGATCCCAGATCATCTGATTAAAACAACGTGCACTTTTTTTTTTTTTTTTTTTTTACCACCAAAGGCACTGTAACTAGGAGAGATAAGTTGTTGGCTGAGGGTCATTCAGTTTGTATCCCACTTGGTGTCCCTTTCCTGAACAGGAAATGTCCAGCAAGGTGACAAGGTGAGACTAGGGTCCCAGACAGGAGAGGAGTGTGGTACCTCTGTCCCTTCCCATTTACTCCCTCCCTGTGTGTCACAACCTGAATGTTTAAATTTTGTATTTAGTATTTACTCTGAAATGGCTTTCATCTGATTTCCCCCTTGCTCACCAATTTAGCTGTCAAAGTAAATAAATGCGAAGCTGAGTCTCCAGTCTCTCCAGCTCACATTACCTTCCTAGAATTACTCCCGGCGGGGAGGAACCACTGCTGGGGGCCTCCCACAGAATTATCCGGTTACTAATGAAGCCCCTTTTCAAGCCCAAGCCTTAGAGGATGCCTGCCGGAGTCTCAGGTGGGGGAAGGATGGCAAAACCCACCTCAGAGAACCAGATGACCAGATCCTCTTAGTGACCAATGGGAGCTGAAATGATGACATTATGGATGCCTGGTACTAAACATGGCCACGGAATGGACATTTGTAAAAATATTCGTGTTTAATGTGTGGTTAATTGTCACCCCTGAGGGGTAAGCCCCCACCTGCAAGTTGGCAAACCAGAGTTCTGACAGGCAAGGTGACTTGCCCACAGTCTCCTGTAGGAGGAGGGTGGCCATCCTGTCAGAGCGGACTAAACGAGTTGTTCTAAGTTTGACAGTCTGGTTTCATTGTGCAGCAGGAGCCGAGACTTATGGGAAGGAAAATTTCTTGTCCAAAGTGATTTCATTTACTTCTTTGAAGTTGGGTATGCTCTGTGCTAGAATACTAGGTCTGTAGCTTCCTTGGCTAAATTGTTCAGGAGAGTTGCTGATTATTTGGATCACACCCTGCCTATTCCAGAAAGAATTTGAAGTAGTACCCAGTAAAATAAACACCACAAAATCTGGTGGGTCTTTGCCACAGTGACCCCCAATGTTTATTGGCTGGTTACTGTGTGGCAGGCATTTTGAGTCATTAACATAGAAGGTGGACTCTGTTTTCATGCCCACCTCATAGGTGAGGAAACTGAGGCCGAAGAAGCAAAATACATGTCAGCCTTAATAATAAAGGGCAGTGTTAAGATTAGTGCCGAGGCAAGCTGCCCTCAGTCCCTGGACTTCAGTGCTGACAAGTTCAATGCCTCTTATGCTAGTTTTGATTTTTTTTTTCCTCTGAAGATTTAATCAGAATCCAGGTGCGGAACTGCATACAGATAAGAGTTTCTGCTCAGAGTTCCAAAACTCAGTTTATATTCCAGTAAACAAGGGCACTATGTCATTTTTGTAGAGTTGCTAGGAGGATTGAGCGGGTGGCGCACTCGGAGCAAAGCTCTGTCACATAAATGGGAGTAATCATTGTCATGACTCTGGGAGCATGTGCTTCCAACTCCTCCTGGGGCAGTGGCGCCACCTGTTTGCTCAGCCACTGGACCTTTGCCCGCATTTCTCTACCTGGACCGATGTCTTCTGGCACCCAGAGTATGTAAATCCCAACTGCCATTTCGTTTTTGTCTGGCCTTCCCTTACCTAAGAAGACTGTGTACTGGCCTCTGGACTCTCTATGCCATTCAGAGGAGAAGAGAGAAAAGTGAGGAGAGGAGGGAAGGGGAGGGGAAGGGAGGGGAGGGGAGGGAAGAGGAGGGGAGGGGAGAGGAGGGGAGGGGAGGGGAGACACAGACACAGTACTGTTGTTATTTCATCATTGCCCATGAGCCAGAAGTCATCCAGGGCTTTTGGCAAAATATGGAAAGTGTGTGTGTGTGTGTGTGTGTGTGTGTGTGTGTGTGTGTGTGTGTGTGTGTGTGTGTGCTCACCATGAGTGATCATAGTCGTGGGTATAGCCTAGAAATCAGGGTCAAAATCTCTGTAGGCAGTTATTAGTCATGCGGCACTATGATGGGTGTGATCTCTCTAAACCTCAGGTTAAAATGGGTACCAATAGGGAATGCCGCCTCACAGAGGAAAATGAGATAATGACTGTAAAATGCTTAGCATTTTAATGTCTGGCTCAGACTAAAGCATCCAAGAATAGTAGTGTGTGTGTGTGTGTGTGTGTGTGTGTGTGTGTGTACATATGTGTGCATGTACATACTTCACTTGCTTCCCCAGTGTAATCTCTTTAGTAGAAAAGACTGGCTCAGACCCCTTTTCTTTAAAGGTCTGTGCCCAAGAGCAATAAAATACTGGACTGCAAGGGCCGATGCCATTAGCTGGCACTGTGTTCTGCCTGCTTCTATCCCTAAGGGTTGGGAGGTGGGTTTTCAGTACTGTGCTGGTGTCTAGCCAATGTTGTCTGCGTGTGTTTCTGGCTATGCCTATTTGCGCAGTTGGAGACTGACAGCTGGAATGCTCTTCTTTGCAAAGGTGTGTGTTGCGTCCTCGTAAGGTGCCTGACTCACCACCTGTAGGAGATGCCTCATAACAGACAAGAGGTTACAAGGGGGGGCTGGAGCTCTGTGGGAGCCTGGACTTTCCTGAGTATGGCTGTGTGTACACGTGTACAGCATCTGTAAATGAAGGCAATTACAGAGGTGGTGGTCTGTGGGATGGGTGGGCTGTTGTGCTATGCAGGACTGGATCTAAAGCTGAGTGTGCAGAGTTTTTTTGTTTTTTGTTTTTTTGGGTTTTTTGTTTTGTTTTGTTTTGTTTTTTAGAAGAAGGTGCATTTTTATACACTTCTCTAGCACAGTTTGTGGGGGAGGAAGAAGGCTGAGTAGCTATAAGCGTCCATTTGTGTTTGTCAGCATAAGGACCTCTGAGTTTGAGGGTTCTGTGTTTGTGGGCTGTGCCTCCTATCAAAATGTCTGGGTCTCTGCCTTTCCCTCACTCTCGTCATCCTCAGAGCCCTAAAGAAGAAGGTAGAAAGCGAAGCTAAGTCAATCTTGAAGTCAAGGTGGATGTCCCAAGCAATTCCTTCCGAAAGAATCCAGGGGAACTACCTTCCCACTGCCACTAGCAGTCTGCCCTGACCCCAATTGTATTCAGCACTTAGAAGCTGGTACACGCTCTGTTATCGAGCAGAGATAATCTTTGCCAGGAGTGTGAGGGGTGTGTAGACATCTGGGTCCTAGTGGGGGGTTGGTGTGAACAGGTTACCATTTGCGCCCATATGTACACGAGCGTGCCAGGCTCAGAATGTGGCTTCACATGGAATCCAGTCCTGCCGATGGGCTGACCACGGATTCCTCTCGCACTTACGAAACGCTGTGTGAGGGCAGTGGGTGCCCTTGAGGGAGGGGCGGTAGTAGGAAAGGTTGCGTACCAGCGAGTGGCTTTGTATGTTAGCATGCTCCGAGAGTCTCTCTGTAGCGCCGAGTTTCTGTGTGTCTCTCAGTGTGTATGTCTCTGAGTCTCTGCCTCCTTGTGAGTGTCTCGTTCTTCTTAGCGGGGAGGGGATTGGTCACGCATGACTCATCTTGAACGGAGCGGGGCTCCAGCGGCAGGGCGGTCGTCGCCGCAGCTGGAAGGGGAGGAGGACGAAGAGGAGGGAGAGGAGGAGGAAGAGGAGGAGGAGGAAGAGGAGGCGGCGGCAGCCGCAGAGGCAGCTGCAGAGACCTCTCCAAGTTTGTCCGGACCTTCTTCGGAGGCAGTGGCGCCTACAGCTAGGGAGGCCCGGACTGCTCTCAGGCCGGGGGCGGGGGCTGGGGCTGGGGCTGGGCCCCGGGCGGAGGAGCCGGAGCCTCGGTTCTCCCGCTCTCGCTGCAGCCTCTGCCCCCAGGGCGTCCGAGGCCCGGCTTTGCGCTGCTCTTCGCGCAGCGCACCCACCGAGCCCTCCGCTCCTGGGCCCATGTACTGGAAGCATGAGAGCGCCGCTCCGGCGCTGCCTGAGGGCTGCCGATTGCCGGCGGAGGGTGGCCCCGCCACTGACCAGGTGAGCGAGCCGGGGAGTCGGTGAGCCTCCGCGATCCCGGGGCCAGCGGGAGCCGGGATTCAGCTGGGCCCGGACCCGTGGCGGGCGGCAGTAAGGAGGAGGGGTGCTGGGTGAGCCTGGGAGTGTGTGTCTGCAAGTGTGTGAGCGCGCGAGCGGGCGGGTGGGGGTGGGGGGTCGCGGAAAGCGGGAACACATTATGCAAATGTTGGAGGAATTTCTCAAAAAGCGATTTAGCAAAGACATAGGCGAATCAAGAGGAGGCGAGGCCAGTATTGTCCGTCTGAATAGGCGCTGATAGCGCCGATGCGCCACGGGTTGTGCCGGCGCAAAGCTGAGGATCTCGATGCGGGGCCGGTCCCGGGCGCTCCAAGAGTCTGGAGGGTTCTCTTTCCTCCTCCAAGAGGCCTCTCTTTTCTCTTTTTGGCCTCATTTCACTCGCTGTTCTTGCCCTCTTTGGTTTGGGGCTTCCCTTGGACTGGCCCTCCAAACGCGTTTGAATCGGTGTCAATACCCCCGCTTCAATTTCCCGGCGCGTGTCGGGCGGGCGGGCTGATGCTCCCCGTGCTCTGGGTTTTATTTTGCTCAACCACCACCACTACCACCACCACCCCTATCTCCTTTTTATTTTCTTTCTTTCTCTCTTTTCTTCTTTTTGCATTTTGTGCCGAGAGTAGGGGAAGGGAGGGGGGTGGAGGGAGAAAAAATTCGATTTTTAATTACTACCATTAAAAAATCAAATTTGCAATTCTTTGGGCGGCCTGATGGATCTCACTGATTGACAGTTGGAATTGACACTCTGGCTACCTCTTATCTTGGGCATTCACGACAATTTCTAATTGCAGGTAGTTTGTGTGTGTGCGCGTGGTTTTTTTCCCCCTCAGAGGCTTGGATTGCAAAGGAACTAAGCGATTACTTCAAGAGCCACGGGTTAAGTGCAGGGAGAGGGGGAGAGAGAGGGAAAAAAACCCAATCCAAATTCAAATTGCTTCATTAGAGAGACACCGCTTTTGTGGGGAAGGGCTTTAAATGCCCACTACAAAGTTAGGACTCATTGTTCGGCGCCGGTTTATATAACAGGCGCGGGGAGGCGCTGGGCTCTGACAGCTCCGAGCCAGTTCAGCAGCCGCCGCCGCCTGCATTCCCTCCCCCTCCCCCAGGTGATGGCCCAGCCAGGGTCCGGCTGCAAAGCGACCACCCGCTGTCTTGAAGGGACTGCGCCGCCTGCCATGGTGAGTCCTTTCTGCTCGGCTTTCTGCCCTGAGTACCCCCAACAGCACAGGCCAGGGCTTCTTGCTCAGCTTTCCCACTACCAACCTCTACCCTTGCGCGGGAGAACTGCCTGTAAGAACCGCCTCTCGCAGAGCCTTGCTTTTTCTGGCTTGGAATGTGAACTTTGGCTACTTCCGGCACCAAGGATGCTGTGTGTTAAAAGTTGGGGGCCGTCCCTTCTTCTCCAATAGGTCCTTTCATTCTTGTCCTCCAGCCTAGGGCGCGACATTCCCAGCACATTTCGTTGTCAGTTGGTGCGCAGGGAAACCAGATTTGTCTTTGCTGCAGCAACTCTTGAGTACCGGGCTAAGCGCTTCGCCATTCCTCTCTCCCATTTCAGGCTCAGTCTGACGCCGAGGCCCTGGCAGGCGCTCTGGACAAGGACGAAGGTCGAGCCTCCCCTTGTACTCCCAGTACACCGTCTGTCTGCTCGCCGCCGTCTGCTGCCTCTTCGGTGCCGTCTGCAGGCAAGAATATCTGTTCCAGTTGCGGTCTCGAGATCCTGGACCGGTATCTGCTCAAGGTGAGTCAGGGTAGGTGTTGCCTGCATGTCCGCGGGTGTGGGTTGCGTCCCGGAGAACCGTAGGGAAGCAATGCCCTTGGCAGGTCCATTTTATTCGGGCTCCTAGTTCAACCGCTGACCCATCGCACAGCTTTGGGCAAGTGTGTGAGGGCCCCCTTTTGCCCCGAGTTCCATCAAAAAAAAAAAAAAATGCAAAGAGTGTATTTCAATTTCCCTGTGCTTCTGTATTATAGAAGAAAACTAGGGAAGCCACGCGCCCCTTCTGAGCTTCAGTGTCTCTTCCTGCAAATGAGTTTGGGAAGAGTGGCGGGGGGGGGGGGCGTGAAAGAGGCCCGCGTTGAGCCGACCCCTACCTCCGCCCCCTCCCCAGGTCAACAACCTCATCTGGCACGTGCGGTGCCTCGAGTGCTCCGTTTGTCGCACATCGCTGAGGCAGCAGAATAGCTGTTACATCAAGAACAAGGAGATCTACTGCAAGATGGACTACTTCAGGTAGGCTGCGGCCGTCGGGCCAGCAAATGCTGGTGCACGCAGGCCTTGCACATGCGTGCCTAAGACATTTGTGCGGCCTACGGTCTCCTGACTCCAGAGCTCTGCGGTCCCGAGTGCACTACGTGGCTCGGCGCTCTGGCCCAGCCTCCTGCTCCGCGCGTCTTTCACAGAAGGCTCTAGGCGGAGCGCCAGTGCCAGCACGAGTTCGGGCGGGCGATCTGCCTGCGGTCTGACTGGCCCTGTCCACGGGTCTGGCTCCATCTCTGGTCTGTTCTGAGTCTCAGGCTCCAGTTGTGATCTGTAGAGCTTTGACGTCCGAGGTTTTGGCACGGGTCGGTTCGGATCCTAGCCGCCATCCCGCTGCATCTCTAGTGAGCTCAGCTCCAACTTGAACTCCAGTTGTGGCACGGCACGGCTTGTCCTGGGAGGGATCCTAAGCTAAGCTCAGGACTCTCATTCTCAATTCTGGGCTCAGATCTGCTCCAGCCCCAAGCGCCAACGCCACATCCGATTTCGGCCTTAGCCCAGATCCTAGCGCTTAGCCTAAACACCAGCATTGATCTCTGCCTCCGCCTCATGCTGTGGCCGCCTTTTAAATCTGGCGTCATGCCTCGGTTCCAGGCTCCTGTTCCCGCCACCGCGGGGAGCCATCGTTTCTGCCCAGGTTTAGATCCTAGCTTTGGGTCTGCAGGACCCGCTCTTGGAGCGCTATGTTGCGTTCCACTGAGCTACACTCCGAGTCGCGGCGTGTAAAGCGTAGTCCCCTGCAGCTCAGGATCCATCTTTGCTGGTTTCATGGTTCCGCCTGGCCCTGGCCACTCAACATCTTGCCGGCACCTAGCTTCTAGCCGCGCAGCAGGCGCCTGCTGACCCGGTCATGGGGTCGAGGTCACAGCAGAGCCCAGGGGAGCTGTGAAGGATCTGCCAGATCTAGGCGGAAAGCCGAGAGTCTGCTGGAGAACGGTGTGGTATTGGTTCTTGCAAGAAGCGTTGCGTTCTTCCCAATGCTTTCTCCGGAAGTGGAGAAAGCTGCCCCGTGGTGTACAGTCTCCCTACACAGACAGACAGACAGGCAGGCAGGCAGGCAGGCAGGCAGGCAGACAACTGCACGGACGGACACACACACACACACACACACACACACACACACACACACACACTTCTTCAGGAGAAGAAGTCCTGAGTCAGTCTTCCGGAGAAGACCTCAGCCCCAGAAAGCTCGTGAGTCAGAGAATACAGTGGGTATCGACCCTCAACCTCTTTGAACCTCCAGGGACCTAGGAAGAAGTTGGTAGGTGTGAGTGCAGTTCTCTGAGAAACCTGGAGAAGCATGGTTAGAAAGCAGGCTCTCCCTGTCATGGGGATGCTGTGCTCTGCCTGCCGGTCCTGGGACTCTGTGAGCAAGCAGCCTGAGTGTCTATATGGTCTGGAATCTGCAGTGGCAATGGAGACGTGCCATGGGGCAGGGTCGGGGCATATGGACAGTGGGCATGTTCCTTTATAGAAAGACATGTCTTTCTATTCACGTGTGAGTGTTGATAACACAGGTCTTACATGTGACTGCTGAAACTTTGTGGGTTGCATGTGTGTGATTTTTCCAGGTGCTCTTGACATGCCTGGATCAAGATGTGGGAGGGCAGGTTGGGGTGAGAGGATTCTAACGTTATTCTCCACCTCCGCCTTCTTCTGAGGTGGTGAAGGGTGTGGTGTGAAGATGTGCCTTTGGGCTGGCAACTGCTGTGCACGAACATAGACAAAGGGAGGTTATGCCTGTGTAGTGTGTAGCCAAGAGTATGTGGTCTCCTCCCACCGTCTCATCTGACAGTTTTATTGGTTTAGTTTAGGCAGGAAATGGGTATTACAGACATTTGCTACTCACCTTCTACTCTAGGCCTAACTTCCACTAGGGACTGGGAGACACTGTTTGGGGGGGGGGTCCTTTTGCAGGTGTCAGCTACCAGGGAGCTCAACACAGTGATACACACACACACACACACACACAGGTCCTTTCTTCTGGCTTTTTTTGATGATAAAAGCCCAGGCAGCTTCATCATGTGTTCAAATTCCTTTCCATCTCCCTCCATGCTGGACTGAGACTCCTGGAATGCTATGCTTTACCAGGCCTTGAAGGACTAGTCAAAACTAGGCACTTGATTCCATCATTTAGAGCCTTCAATAGTTTCCCACCCCACTGCACTCCTGTGGTGGACAGCATGTGCAGCCAGCCTGAGAAGAGGCAGGAGACAGAGTTAATTATGACCTTGGGCAAGTCACAGCATCTCTGCCCTGGATGTTTCTCTCCCAAGACAGTCTCTCTGAACTGCCAAAGAGGCCCCCAAAAGGAAGCAGTCTCCATCAAGGCTCATAAAAGGCAGTGAATATGGATGCTTGGGTTATCACTGTTCTGATCATTGAGAGGGTGGGTACCAGGCACGAACCTGTGATGGCATTTCCCCAGGCATCCTGGAGAGCTGGACCTGGCTGTCCAGCTGGGCCATTTCTGGGAAGAGGTCCAGACTGATGACCCTCTTCTCAAAGACAGGAGATCTAGAAAGTTGAGTGAATAACAGTTCACTTTGTCCAATGTGAAGGTAAAAAATTTGAATTTTGTGAATGTTCGGGTCCCTTCTCTCTGTACCCGGTCTCCAAGCAGGCATAAGTCATCTCTGGCAGCCTCGCCGCTGGTGACAAAAATAATAAAACCAAAGAAAGGGAAAGAGAGAGCCTGCAGAACGTCAGGCGAGGACTATTGTCTGTCTGCCTGAGCAGCAACACAGACTCTTCCCAGGGAGGGCTGAATAGTGGTGTGTGGGAGGCAGAGTTCCCACTCAAGGGCTGTGGCTTAGAGAAGGCACCTATGCTTCTCCCGGCCTCCGCTTCCTGAAACAGGGGTCAAGGGTCTGACAGGGGTGTGCACTGAAGTACTCTGCCAAAGGGAAGCAAGGTCTTCCAATGGGGTGGAAGAGAGAGGTGAGAGGAGACGGCCAGGACTCCAAGGAGTGGACACTTTGGCCTCTCAGGGGCTTCTAACCTCTGACCTTGCCCCTACAAAAGGGTGTTACCTCAGATTCTACCCCCCCCCTTCTGCTCTAACCTTATCTTGTAGATTTCCCCCTATTTCCCCCCCCACACCCCACCCCATTGGTCAAGTAAGTGTTGGTAGCTCAGAAGTTAAAAGATTGGAAGAAACTCCAAGTTCAGCAGGGAAGGAAAGTTGCAAAGCATGGGAGAAAGTGGGGGTGGGGGTCAGGTGCTACTCCTGGCTTATTTGCACTTGTGGGAGAAGGGCCACTGGTTCCCCCATTATGTACCCTTGGCCAGATTTCTGGACATTTTGCCTCTGGTTTTCCAACTCAGGCTCCAAACAGGGAACTCACCAGCCATTATGAGTTGAACTTGATTTTCTGTCTGCCCCTACTCTTGGCAAGTCATGGCAGAAACATAAAATCACTGATTGGGAAGGAGGGTTTATTTTAATTTCTTTACTTTCTCGATAGGATCATTTTCCCCATGACACCCCCTCCCCACCAAGAACTGAAGAATATTTTGGTGTGTGTGTGTGTGTGTGTGTGTGTGTGTGTGTGTGTGTGTATGCTCCTTTTTGGAGCATTCGGCGTTTTTCCATTGCCAGCAGCAGCCACATCCCAAGGCAGTCCTTTTAGCCCCTTGAATCTGCCTACCTGTAGCTATTGCCTGGTAGCCTTCTGGCAGTGCCCTCAAAGCTCTCTTGGCCATCTAGAGCACTGTGCCCATTGTGTAGTAGAGAAGACCTGTGTGCCAGGTGGGGGAAGCCCAGGGTCACCCAGAGATTGAGAGCACCGAGTGAGGCTATCAAACTCTTTATCTGTTGTATCCTGTATCTGATTTAATCACGTGATTAACCCTGGATGATCCTGTCAGTGTCCCCATGTTATGGGAGGGGAACCTGAAGCCCTGAAGGACAAGGTCGATGGGCCAATGAGTGGTAATGCTCAGGTAAGCCAGCATGGCCACCTGGCTCCACAACCTCCTCCTCTAAAGTCCCACTTGGCTTCTTTTACAAGTCATGATGCCTCTTGCCATCTTGCCACTCTTTTTGCAACTGTAAGGCATATGGGATGACAAAGACTCGGCTGTTCCTATGGTTCTCGCCCAGTTTTCCTGATTCACACAGAGAGAGCCCACTAGATGCTCTGATGTGTCACTCTCCTTGTGTAGCTCCAGGGGCACTAGGACAGAAGAAATCTCTTCAGAAGTCTGTAAACTAGCAACTTCCCTAAGATGGGGAACCGGGTCCCTATTCCTTTTCTCTTTGACCGTGGAGTGGGGAACAAAGAGTTTTAGGGATAGGGTTGGAGGCCTCACAGCTCCAGGACTAGCTAAAGTTTCTGTTTCCTGCTTGGCTCACAACAGGAGAGCCGGCATAAGCCCTCCAGCCTTCTCTGGCAGTCCACCTTGAGTCCGAGCTCTGTCTCTGGGCTTTAGCCTTTCCTCAGAGCTAGGGTCCCAGGGGAGGCTGAGAGCCTGGAAACTAGCGCCCCCCCCCCACCATGTGCAGAGAGGCCCAGCAGCAACCAGCTGTTGGGGGGGGCAGCGATGTTGGGGGAATGGAGCGGAGAGCTGGAAAAGAGGGAGCCTCAGGCCAGGACCTGCAGACAGGCTTAGGCTGCTGCTTAACCTCTTAATTGCTGGTTCTGCACCCCTTTTCTTTTTAAGGGTTTTGTGTAGACAGGAAGTGGGGGGGGGGACTAGGAAGGGCTTCAGTTCCAGTGTTGTTTGCCTCAAGAAATCTATGACTCTCTATCTTGAGTGTCTAAAACCCAAAATAAGTGAACTCTAGTTTCTTTCATCTTAAATGTAGGAGACCCCACCCTGAACTTCGTTTCCCTATGTAGAACGGAGCAATTTAGCTGGCAGCGGCAGTGGCAGGCCAGGATGTGGGGAGGATTCCAAGGGGCTCACTTCTAGAGGCTGTTTCACCCAACAAACAATTATGAGCATCTTCAATAAGCCTGACCTGATCAATGGTGCAGTTCCGACTACAAAACCCGATATCCGGGTTTCTACTCTCCACTGTTGGTCTGTCTCCCTTTAACACTTCCTAGTATTCGCGGCATCGGGTACCTTTCGGTCCTCAAAAGTGCATTGCCCCTGCGTCTATGTCTCCGCCTCGTGGTATGCGCGTGCTGGGACCCAGATGCAGACGCGGCACAAAATCCAGATTCCACAGCGTGAGTGAGGGTGACAGTAGAATGGTCCACCAATGCCTTTGGCAGTTTCTTCACAGCTCCCAAGCATCCCTTTCTTGAAGTTTCGTTGTCTCCTCCGATGACGCTGTTTTTCGCTGCTCCCGGAATGGAGCGCGGCGGGAGCCTCTCAGCTTGTCTGGACAGTTTGTCGGTTTGTTAGCCCTGGATGATAGCTTTCTTTCGCTCTTTGTAAACTGCCAGTCCTGAGGACACTGTTATATACACGGGTAATGACACTGCCACCTTTTCTCCAAGGATCTAGTTCGAGGAGGATGATTTCATTGACTGGGCCAATACAACTTAAGGCAAATAGAGATGGTGTGCAGAGGGGAAGAAAGTTGCTGGTTACTGGCAGCACTTACTTAGGAGCTAGAGGATGGGAGCTCTGTGCAGGTAGGAAGAGCAGTCATTCTCAGGGAGGCTGGGACTGTGGGACCCCACCATGGAGTCAAGTATGGAGACTGAATGTTCAAGGGTGCAGCATGGAAGCCAAAGGCTGCTGCTCTGAAAGCCAACCCTTCCCTTCTCAGCCTGTCCTTCATCTCCCAAGCTGAACTTCTCAGAATCCAGGCCAGGAGTGGGCCAGCATTAGACTAGGTCCCTACTGTCCTCCAGTGGGATGTGGTGTCCTCGGCTCCATTCTAGATGCTCTCAAGCATGTTCTAGGCCCTTCAGCACTTCCGGGGGACCCCAGGTCCCACCACACACTCTGTATTGTCTGGAATAAGTCATTTGCTGTTTTTGGCTCCGGGTGTGGGGAAAAAAAAAAAAAAAAACGAGTTTCTGAGTCTGTACCTCACTAGTTTCAGCAAAGATGATGAGGTGCAATGAAAGTATTGATCTGGGGGCCATAATGGGAAGCCAAGGCTCTGGGAAGGGCTGGATGCTTGGTTACCCCAACATACCAAA
This sequence comes from Acomys russatus, assembly GCF_903995435.1. Lineage (NCBI taxonomy): Eukaryota > Metazoa > Chordata > Mammalia > Rodentia > Muridae > Acomys > Acomys russatus. Next base: position 47,159,160 of record NC_067160.1, read on the forward strand.
GAACAAAAAATGGAAAGCTGGCCTCCCATGGGCAGCTAGAAACTGGTTCCTTTGGGGTTACTACCACCAGGGCTGGGGTGTTGGTACAGGGGTTGGTACAGGGGTATCATCTCCATTTTCTGAAGGAGTAGGAACAGAGACCACAGACTGGTCTGAACTCTCACAGAGGGAAGCCATGATTTCTGAGGCCATGAAAAGCATCTACTTGGGTGGGGGAGAGTGACAAGGCAAAGGGTTGAAGCTCAGTTTGAGAAAAGCTGGGTCCCTGGGCTCTTCTTCTATCAGATAGGAGAGAGTGACATTGTGGAGTTTGTGTGAGAGCCTGAGCTGACTGAATGTGCTGCATTCCAACACACAGACCACACACACACACACACACACACACACACACACACACACACGGAAGCAATAGCTTGCAAAGGCTCAGGGTGAGGGTGGGGGTGGGAAAATGCTGTATGTAGAGAGGAAAAAAAGCCTGAAAATGAGCTTCCACTGTGGCCTGGGACTCCGGTGGGAGATACTAAGGATTAGGAAAGAGATGGGTCTGAGGAGGATGTGGTCTGTTGGGTTTTGTAAATCTGAAGCATCTTGGATAGCGTGGCCCCACCAAAGACTATAAGCAGGTCAGGGAACAAGATTCTAAGTGCATGCTGAAATTTTTGCTGCAAACTGCACTGTCAGTGATACATTGACAAACCAACACCGGACAGCAGGAGGCAAAGGCAGATGGGCCAGGGCTGTGAGAGGAGCCTGATGGCAACTAGGCCTGGAAGGGTAGCAGTAGCAAGGGAGAGAAAGTGAAAGGCAAGAGTGTAAGGTTCTGATAACCTGTGCTGGATGGCTGGGTGCGTGGTGGCTGTACTTCCTGAACAGAGTGTGTGCCAGAGGAAACAGACTTAAGGGTTAGGACAGTCGCTGGTGAGTCAGCCACGTGAGAGCAAAGTTCCTTTGGTGCTCAGGGCCTGACCTGAGCATAAGGCAAACTAGGCTCTGCTGCTTCCTGGAGGGGCTCCCAGTCTAGTGACCTAGGCTGTGGCTGCCTGACAGCCCCTTACAGAAAGGAGAGAAAGAAGAGGAAGAGACAGAAACACAGGCAGAATGGAAAAAGAGGCATAAGAAACTGGGGACATTCAATCTAGGCTCCCTTCCTTCCATCCATCCATCCTTCCTTCCCTCCCTCTTTTCTTCCTTCCTTCCTTCCTTCTTTTCTTCTTTCTTTCCTTCCTTCCACCCTTCCATCCTTCCTTCCTTCCTTCCTGCCTTCCATTTAGTATTAGGCTGTCATAGGCACCAGAGTCAGGACCAAGCTGCTTGGGTCCTTGGTTGACAGGCACTAAAATAGTGGCAGTCACTGCTGTGGTCATCTTTGCAGCTCAGATCAAGGAAAGTAGAAAGTCAGAGCAATTCAATGATCTGTGTGAGGTCACAAAACCAGTGAGCGTGTGTGGAGGTTTATTCTAAGGAAAGCTGGGGCTGCAGCTTTACCTTTGGAGGTGGGTCTGTTGGGGTCCCTATCCTTGTGATGTGTGATGGAGCCAAACTTATTCTTGGTCCTATATTCCCAATTTCCTCCTCTGTAAAATGAGAAATGAGATAAACTCTGTGGAGCGATAGAATCCTACAAGGCAGGCGATGTTCAAGTTTTCCCGTTAGTAGTACTGTTGTGTTTTCCTAAAACTCGTGGTGTATTCTAACGAACGAGTATACAAATGGTAAGCGATTGTTGTAGAATATTTGAAAAACCTAGTAAAGCAAGAAAAAAATTAAAATCTCGCTCCCAATCATCTTCTTGGAGGGACTTGGATGCACAGGAGTAATGGATTCAAGTGTGGGGCAATGTGGGGGCGTGGGTGCCAGGTGAACTCTGGGTAATGCATGCCCTGAGCGATAGAACAGGAGAAAGACACTCCTTGTTCCTTTTTGTTCTGCAGCCGATTTGGAACCAAGTGCGCCCGGTGCGGCAGACAAATCTACGCCAGTGACTGGGTGCGGCGGGCGCGCGGCAATGCCTACCACCTAGCCTGCTTCGCCTGTTTCTCCTGCAAGCGCCAGCTGTCCACCGGTGAGGAATTCGGCCTGGTTGAGGAGAAGGTGCTGTGCCGCATCCACTACGACACCATGATCGAGAACCTCAAGAGGGCCGCCGAGAACGGTACCCGCCCTTCCCAACACCAAGCCTCAAGCCTCAGTCCTTCCTCCACCCTCCCTAGCACCTCTGTGCGTGGTGCGCTGAGCGGTCGGGGTGGGGGGGGGGACACTTTAGGGCAGCTGTGGTGGGGGTGGGGGCTACACATGGAGCATGCGCTCTGGCTCCGTCATCATTTGTGTGGACCACCAAGTCACTACCGATTCCTGCAAGGTTCTCACAACTCTCAGATAGCCCACAAGCTCATTGCCTGAGGGGTAACCCCCCTACCACACCTCACCCGCCAGGGCAGTCCTGTAGCCCGCATTCTTCCCACTTCCTTATGAAGCACATCAAGCCAGAGGCTAAAGGCGGGTCATCCTGGATCAGGGGTCCTGAATATCAAAGTTTAAAAGGGACCAGTCTCCGAGTCAACCAATGAGGTTTCTTTTTTCTCTTTGGGCCTCTTCCTGTCCTACATCTGTGTAAGATATCTAGACGTTGGATTAGAATATTTCTTGAATCTCCTCTGGCTCTGACATGATTTTCCCAAGACAGTTATCCCAGGGTCAGGGTGAAAGTCTTCCAGCATGGGGGGGGGGGTGGAGTGGGGGGGTGCCATATAGGGAAAATGGGGAGATCCTAAAAGGGAGTGGAGCTGTGGGCACAGGAAGCAACCCTTTCCATGGCTCTGCTGTCATGATCTATAGATAGTGCTAACTTGCCTGGAACTTGGCTGGATGTATAAATTCTTACGACACTTTTAATTAGGAAAGAGGAAGAAGTTATCTGTGTCGTGCGCCTTGCCAGAGGTTACATCTAGTAGGTCTGCTTGGGGGTGGGGTGAAGAGGGGTGAAGCTCAGTGAATTAACTCTCACAATGCAGCATACCATACCATATCATCTCCTCCCTGTGCTCCAAAATCCCCTTTAACAGCCAGGAGGCTCCTGGCATGTGGCTGTGTCTGAGTTCTATCTGTCCGTCTAAAAAAAAAACTAGGCACGCCAACCCTTATCCTGACTGCTTTTCTTGGAATATTACTATTGCACAGCTCCTCTGGTGGTGGGGGTGGGGGTGGGGATGGATCACCCTACCTCAGTTTCTAGGCATCAATAGGAGGGCTAGTCAGGGACCAAAAGGGTGTTACTGGCAATGGGCCACCCCGAAGTCCTCACTTTCTCCTGCTAGGATCAGTAGTTAAGCGGGGAGCAACTGGACTTGGGCCACAGGGAAGTTGCGTGTATTCCTTGGCAAGTCAGCAGTGGGGCTGGAGTGGGAACTCAGGAGGCCGACTTCCACTGCAGGCTCCCTTCACTCCGGGACCCCCCAGGGCCACCCTTAGCCGTGAAGGGCAACTTGAATACTTGGGGCTTCAGGTCGCTGACCATCAGTATTAGCTACTGCTGTTCCTTTAAACAAAAACACCACACACACACACACACACACACACACACACACACACACACATTCATTATAGAAAAACAAGGAGAAGTGGTTTTAAAAAATCTTGAGATTGTTCCAAATGCCATAATCTCCCTGTTTACATTTCCATTTTCCCCTTTGTACATGTAGTTTTTCCTTCTGCATAGTTTTTCCCCCTAATTAAAACATTACAACACATTGTGAGCAGTGGTTATCCCTGAGTAGTGGCGTCACTGGCGACTTTCCTCCTTTTTTATGCTTGTCAGAATTTTGGGCGTTTAATAAAAACAGTGTAACTTTTTTTTTTTTTTTAAGATAGGGTTTCTCTTTGTAGCCTTGGTTGTCCTGGACTCACTTTGTAGACCAGGCTGGCCTCAAACTCACAGTGATCCCCCTGCCCCCTGCCTCTGCCTCCCAAGTGCTGGGATTAAAGGCTGCACCACTGCCTGGCTTTTGAATTCAGAAAAAGCCGGAAGAGCTAAAAATGGCAATATATTTGCTGCTTTACAGTCAGAGTTGCCAAAGTGCTACAAAACAGAAGGACAATATCTAAGATATATCCAAGTTAATAAATTACACTTTGGAGAAGGTAAAATGTAATTGTTTTAAATACTTCAAAAGTTGCCAGGCATATGCCTTTTGTCCCAGCACTACGGAGACAGAGGCAGATGGTTCTCTGAGTTCAAGGCCAGCCTGGTCCGGAGTGAGTTCCAGGACAGCCAGAGCAACACAGAGAAACACTATCTCAAAAAAAAAAAAAAAAAAAAAAAAGGAAGAAAGGAAAGTTACTAAAATACTAAAAGTAAAAAGTCACCACAATCACACTCCTTGAAGGTAAGCCATGTAACTAGAGCGAGCTACATCCATTTCCCTTCCGGCGGCTTTTCCCTCCAATTTAGCTAGGACAGACATTAGGGTCAGGCAGGTTCCAGATCTGAGACAAGGGATTTGAGCTTCCCAGTCAGGAGCTTTTTTTTTCTCTCTGAGCCTTAGTTTCCTCTCTTATAAAGTGGGTGGTAGTACCCAGAGGAAGCTCTGGGCTGGGGGACTAGGGCCCTGGAATCCCCGCTCCCTGCCACCTCGCTCCTGACCCTTCCAGGGACAAGCTCCCCCCCACCCCGTCCTTTCCAGGCTGCCACTAGAAGAGATGGGGACGCGTGGTCAGCCGCTTCTGTCGCCCCCCAGGGAACGGTCTCACGTTGGAGGGGGCAGTGCCCTCGGAACAGGACAGTCAGCCCAAACCGGCCAAGCGTGCGAGGACGTCCTTCACAGCAGAGCAGTTGCAGGTACCCCTGCCCCTACCCTCCCTCCTCCCCAAGCACCGAGATATGTGGGCGGGGCCTCGGAATGGGCGGGGCTGTGCGGGACTTTTGACTCCACCCCCTCCTGCTGGGACCTGCGGGAGGCAGCACCCAGGCTGAAGCTGCCTGGGGCGTGGCCTCGGGCCCCAAGCCTCTGATTGGGCGGAGGTCTCAGGGACCTTGTGCGCCCCGCAGGTTATGCAGGCACAGTTCGCGCAGGACAACAATCCCGATGCGCAGACGCTGCAGAAGCTAGCGGACATGACCGGCCTCAGCCGTAGAGTCATCCAGGTGGGGCTCCGGGGTCTCGGCCTTTAGGTCTGGGGCGGGTCTCGGGGCAGGGTTGCGGGTGCATGTGGCCGCCCCTCTCCGTTGTGGCCTCAGGTTTCCTGGAGGCAAGGAAACCTTTTTCTTGATTACTGAGACTGCGGAGGCTGTCGTTCCAGGTGTGGTTTCAAAACTGCCGAGCTCGTCATAAAAAGCATACACCGCAGCACCCAGTCCCGCCCTCGGGGGCGCCCCCGTCCCGCCTTCCCTCCGCCCTGTCCGACGACATCCACTACTCTCCGTTCAGCAGCCCAGAGCGGGCGCGAATGGTCACCCTGCACGGCTACATCGAGAGTAAGTGATGGTGATTCTGGGGGCGCCAGGCCTGCGGGGAATGCCCCTGGGCTTTGTGGGCATGAGTCTCAAGGAACCAGCAAGGTGGATGAAGATGTGAGGGCGGGGTCAGTTTCCCTTCCTCCCCCAGAGAGTCAGGCCCTTGGTAGAGGGAACATACAGTAAATTTTCAAGCAGCCAGTGTGTACCTGCGTGGGATGAAGGGTAGGGACCAAAGGCCCTACATTCTGATGGGCAAGACAGCCTAGGACGAAACTCAGGTGTGCGTATGGTTTTCATGGTGATGATTCCTAATAGGAAAGATGCTGGGTGAGATTGTCCAGAAATGCTGGGACCCGCCTCGGGGCAAGCACGGGGACGATTTTCTGAGGCACATGCATAGAGTGGGGGAACTGAAAGAGGGCAAACCCTGGCTCAGAAGGCATTCTGACATGGGGGAACAGAGGCCAGAGTGGCATGACCACTTAGGGCTGTGATGCCTTTCAAAAAGTCACAGAATTGCCTTCTGTTTCCTTATCTGTGAACTACACTAGTGACAATGCCTTTCAAAGGATGTTGAGAATTGATTGACAAGGGCATCCAGCCTCTGAGTACCTCCTGTGTCCTTAGCACTGAGATACAAGAGTCAACAACTAGGTCAGAATTGAACTGCTGCTGGGAGACTCACTCACATTCCAATGGAGAGACAAATTCCTCTGTTTCAGTCTGTCTGTCTATCCCGTTCTTCCCTCCCTTCCTCCCTCCTGCCCAGAGTCCATGTGGGCATGATAGTAAGTGCTATGGCCCCAGTAGGGACAGTGAGCAGGAGGATGGATGGCTCATCATTGCGGGTGAGATGATCTTAAAGCTGGAGCCTGGATGAGTGAAGGCTCGGCCTGCATTCTGAGGGATGAGAAGCCAGTGACTCTGTAACTGACCAGTGCTTAGTTCAGAGTCTCTTTCCCTTGGGGTTCTGCAAACCTGGATATGACCAAAAAAGGGGGGGCATACACACTCATACTTTTCCAAACAATCATCTGTGGCTCCAACTAAAGAGGGAAAGCAGGGGACCAAATTGTTGCTTACGGAGTGTCTGCCTTGTGCCAGAGATGATGCCACCGGAATCTCTAAGCATCACGCAGACCAGGAAATCAAAGGGTCCACTGTAAGTTGCAGGGGCTCTAAATGATTGAGTGTGGGTTGTGGTGCTATTGGCAGGGATCAAATTCCAGCCCTTGCAACTTCCTAGCTTGGTGACATTGGGCAAATTTCTTAGCTTCCTAGATCACCATCCAGGGCAATGAGAGCAGCCACAAGGCAGTATTGTGAGCCATCAACGAGATGACTGATTTGAAGGTTCCATTTAGCTGGTACAGGCTAAGGATTAGCTGCTTTGGGATGTGCTGTGGGTTTGTTTGGCAGAGCAAGGAGCAGGGTCCTGTCAGCTGCACCGGCTGCCAGCTGGAACTGTCTCTATGCAGTTCCATTTCTGAACCTTCTGCTCATCGGGAGGGACATTTTCTCCCTTTTGTTTATAAACAATGACTTAATGTTCAGCCTGAATAGAACCTATTAAATCCTGACTGAAGGTGCCAAGGACTAGGGACTCTGGTTACCAGGGATCTTGGCAGCTAGCTAATACTTGGTATGGAGTTGGTAATGGGTCTAGGTGACTTCTGTTGGGTCTGGAATAAGGAATCCGTTCATATATTCTGCTGATCAAGCCTGGATCTGCCTTTGCTGCTAGATCCTTTCTTCTTCCTCCAGAGTCAGAACATACCTCTGCTGGGTGACTAAAGGGACAATGCAGCAGTTTGCTTTACAGTTAACTAAAGGCATGGAGTCTTGGATTTCCTGAAATGCTAAAGCTGTAACCTCAGTACAGGGTTTAGAAGTAGACCGCTGGGGGTGGGGGTGGGGGGTGGAAGTGTGGCCTTCTACTTGGCAGTCAGCTAAATTCAGTGTTTAGAATCTGATTTAAAATAATTTTAAAAAAATCTTTGGAACTAGACTCCAGAAAATGTGCAGACAGTTATCTGAGTAATTTAAAGCTGTTCAGAGATTTCTTGAACACCCAGGGAGTTAAGAATGCTCAATTAAATACAATTGCCTTACCCTGCAGAAGAAAGAATGACTTGTCCCAACTTACTTGTCACTTGCAAGTGTCTGTCTAGGCTCTCTCTGTGGGCAAGAAGGGCAGTCTAGAGCAGAGACAGGCAAACGAAACGCTTTGCTATAGTGGAGAAGAAGCTGACGTGTGAGAGATTTGGATCGGAACCGATGATGAACTGTCCTCAACAGAGTTTTTGGGTTTTGTTTTGGTTGGTTGGTTTTGTTTGTTTTGTTTTGTTTCTGTTTGTGTTTGTTTGGTTGGTCGGTTTGGTTTTGGTTTTGGTTTTGGTTTTTCCAGACAAGGTCCTAGCACTCTAGACAAGTGTCCTAGCATTCACTCTATAGACCAGGCTGGCCTGGAAATCAGAGATCCACCTGCCTCTGCCTCTGGAGTGCTGAGATTAAAGGCCTGTGCCACCACTGCCCAGCTTTCCTGGGCAGTTTTAGTTGTTGGTATAGGGAACAGAAGTTCATTCAACAAATCTTTAAAGCGTGACTTGCAGGGGCTTGGAGAGATGGCTCAATGCTTAAGAGAGATGGCTGCTCTTTAAGAGGACAGGGCTCAGTACCCAGCACCCACATAGCAGCTCCCAACTGTCTCCAGTGCCAAGGGATCCAGTGTCTTCTTCTGCTCTCTATGGGCACAAGTAAGTGGTGCACAGACATACATGAAGGCCAAGCACTCATACTCCTAAAATAAAATTTAAGTTAAAAAAGAGTGCCTTGTATGTCCCATACCTCACCCCAAGTACTAGAAAACCAGAAAGGCTTGGGGGGGGGGGACTGTCTGTCATAGAACCTGCATTATAATTGATGATGAGACGCTATTGAGTAAACAGTGAAATTACATGTAAGTCAGGTGATTAGGGCTAATCAAGAAAAAAAATGAAGCGCAGGAGGAGGACGGGGCTGTTTGTTGGGATGTAGTTATAGGCAGGGTGGTGACACATAAGAACAGGATGTCCTAGGAGACAGTTCATAAACTGTCTTGGTGATGCTCTGAGACCAAAATGTGTGGATGAGGATCTGCCTAGGTGGACACATCCTTGTTTGCAGGAGGGGCCTCTATACATATTCATATAGAAGTGTTGATTTACCAGTGAGCTGGGCCAAAACGCCGCCCCCTCCCCGATAGAGCCCTTCACACGTACAGCACTGCAGCCAGCTCAACTGAGACCTTTCCCAGAGCCATCCAGGTGGCAAGCAGCAGAGAAAGAGCTCTGAGTTAGTGACTAGGCTTCAGCTTGTAGAGCATACAACAGGTGGGGATCCTGTGCGGAGCCTGGGCAATGGGCTCCAAGGCATCCTCTCGTCCACAGGTCAGGTACAGTGCGGGCAGGTGCACTGCCGACTGCCTTACACCGCGCCCCCTGTCCACCTCAAAGCCGATATGGATGGGCCGCTCTCCAACCGGGGTGAGAAGGTAAATGGAGCCTGGCTGTGTCTGGTGGGTCAGAGCCTTCCTGCTGGGAATGGGTTTCTGGCAGCATTCCCTATTACTGAGTGGCAACCATGCCATGCTGTGGCACATCACTCAGGCCCCCAGTGTACCCCCAAGGCAGTCATCAGAGCAGCTAGCTGTGTGGTTCATGTGCCTGAATTCTCTGCAGTCCTCTTTGTAGCCCAGTGTCGTCCCCCCCCCCACCTCTTTGCAGTGAGGCTTTCTTATTTATTCATGCTTTGAGGTTGAGGGGCTGGTTTCTCGCCCACACCAGTCGACTTCCCATCTTTTTCTTCATTTATTTCTGTCTGTAACTATCAGCATTAAGTGTCTAGGGCTGGTAGGTCCCAGGAAGAGCAGATCATGTGACCCAGGGTCAACTGGAAGGGCCTTCTCTGTGGACACAAATCTGTGGATGCTCCAGGCATTATTAACGAGTATCCTGAAGGGTGCATAGATGTTACCTGGTCTGGTGGCTTTGTTAATCTTGTCCACATGACAGTTGAAAGTAGCTGAGTCTGCCTTAGGTGTAACCAGGAGTGGGTAGGAACCTCATCGCTTCCGTTCCGAAATACCACATAGTCCTCAGAGCTGTTACTCCCAAGCAGCTTTGTTTCAGATGTGAAAAAAAAAAAAAAAAAAAAAAAAACAGAGGCTCATACAGTGATTCAGGCACAGATCCTGGGTGAGGAGAGTGTGGTAGGAAATGAAGCCATAGGGATGCTAGGTGGGGCATTTGGACTTTCCCGAGGCAGGGACATGGTGGTGGTCCTCGGTGGAGCTGAGTGGGGTGATCACATGGGAAGCAGGGAGTCTGAGGGGCCATGGCTCTCAGCAGCCCTTCACTCCAGCAGAGTCCCAGAGGCAGCTTGTGGAAGTAGAGCTCTCCAAGCCAGGGGAAATGAGGAACAACAGAAGCCAGTGAGAGTAAAACTCTGGCTCTTGTAATTCTGGTCGGCTGCCCTGGGAAGAGGACATGCCTTCAGCACAGGCCTTCTACCACTGTTTGCTTGTTCTTTCTTTTCTTTCTTTCTTTCTTTCTTTCCTTTCTTCTTTCTTTTCTTTCTCTTTCTTTCTTTCTTTCCTTTCTTTCTCTCTTTCTTCTTTTAGATGTATTTATTTATTATGTGTGTTCTGCTTGCGTGTACACCTGCACACAAGAAGAGGGCATCAGATCTTATTCTAGATGGTCATGAGCCACCATGTGGTTGCTGGGAATTGAACTCAGGACCTTTGGAAGAGCAGCCAGTGCTCTTAACTTCTGAGCCATCTCTCCAGCCCCTGCCATTGCTTTCTGAAACCTGCTCTGTGCAAGCAGGGCCTGCTAGGTCATGGGTACCATGGAGCAAGGGCTGGAGGTTGGAGGTCCAGGTAGCCCAGTGGGACAGTATGGAAACATTGCATGAGAGTCTAGTGAGCAAGCTCCAAGAAGACGCCCTCTGAGCTGCTCATTCACGGTGAGAGCTGCTGCTGCTGAGTGCCTTCTCGGTTTGAGGCTTTCATTTTGCACACACCGGTTGACACCCCCAGCCACCTTTGGTATGGACGTGACCTTTTCATTGGAAAAACCGGGAAATAAATTCAGAGAGGTGGCACTATTTGTCCTGGGAGAACCACGTATTGGAATCTGAAGTTTAGCCATTGCTGCTTTTGTGTGACACTTTACAGTTTATACTGAACTCTGACCTCATCTTCCTCAGCCTCCCAGAAGGGGGTTATAATGCTCTCCATTTCAAGTCCATAGAAACTGGGGCTGAAGGCAAGCTCATAGGAAGTGTGGCAGAGCTGATGGGGAACCTAGCACTGTTGACTTAAGGCTGGAGAACATTTGGTGCTGAGGAGGGAGAGTACATAACCTCTGTCTCTAAGGGCTC